>NC_091301.1:27358356-27410856 GCF_038502225.1 Cherax quadricarinatus | reverse complement strand
GTCAGCTGTGTCATCTGATGCTCACAGTTGGTGCTTGTACCATTGTGTGGATGGTATTTTAGGTGGTTCGTATAACTGGTGTGGAGTTAGTAATATCAGCTGGTTGTAAATTCCGTTTGTGGCGATGGCTTCAGCTGGTAATATAACGCCGTATGCATGTGTAGTTAGTGGTTTAATCAGTTAATAAAATACGCGCGTGTGCGTGTTGACGTTGGTTTGAGTTGCTAGTTGGTTCCTTGAGTTGAGGATGTGTTGAGGATGGCTATTGGATTCGCTACAAGAAATGGTTACGCAGAGTTGCAGGAGAAGGTGGTTACACAGATTTGAGTGTGTACTGGATCCTCTACAAGAGATGGTAATTACACAGACTTGATTCTGTGTACTGGATCCTCTACAAGAGATGGTAGTCACACAGACTTGAGTCTGTGTACTGGATCCTCTATAAGAGATGGTAATTACACAGACTTGAGTCTGTGTACTGGATCCCCTACAAGAGATGGTAATTACACAGACTTGAATCTGTGTACTGGATCCTCTACAATAGATGGTAATTACACAGACTTGAGTCTGTGTACTGGATCCCCTACAAGAGATGGTAGCAACATAGAGATACTGATGCAGGGTAGAGTCTCCCCTGTCACAGTGGCTTTAGTCTTGATGCCAGGTAATAAAGAATAAAAGATGACAACAAATTTACGTGAAGTAAGCACAGTAAAGTCACTCTTAAAGTACACAGTGTATAATAATAAATGACCAGATACATTTAATAACACCAGTAAAATAAGATGTAGGAAAGTCAGTCTGCCTTACATTGAAAAATAACATTCACTGGACGGGCAACGTCATCTCCATGTGGAATAATAATAATAATAATAATAATAATAATAATAATAATAATAATAATGTCATAAAAAACGTATACATAATAAAAACTTTGTGAGAATTCTACAGTATGCACAACATTTCGGGCAGACTCTAAGACGAAAAATATCTAATACTATAAAACTCATTCTCCATGAGGAAGTGGAACAGAATTCTTCCTCCGTAAGCCATGCTTGTCGTAAGAGGCGACTAACATGCCGGGAGCAAGGTGCTAGTAACCTCTTCTCCTATATACATTACTAAATTTAAGAAGAAAAACCTAGAAAGAAAATTTTTCGTTTTTCTTTTTTAGGTGACCTAAAAAGAAAAAACTTTTGCTTTTCTTTTTAGGTTACTCTGCCTCGGTGGGATACGGCCGGTTTGTTGAAGAAATAAATCATGGTTGTGGAGCTGTTTCAGACTGAGTACAAGGATGAAAAAAAATCTAACATGTGCCACAGCTCACAAGCGAAGAGTGAACAGTAGTATATATGTATGGCAGTTATAAATTCGAGTTTGTGTTGGTTCTGTTATCTGTGTTCTATAATGATGATTAATATGCTGTAAGTTAGTGAAGTTGACCCCCAGACACAGAACCCATGTGTGAGGTATAAGTAAATGAGGCAGGTATAGTATCAGTAGCGTTGACTGGGGAACATAAACAGCGAATTTTAGACTCTCTAAATTCGGATACTTTTGTTGATATGTATTGGATAAAGGCGTTAAATTTCTATTTGTTGTTAACAGTTAGTCCTGAAAATTTCCATTTGTATTTTTTTTTTTACTTTTATGAATTTTAATATCTACTTAGGGACATGATTTGTATTTTTCAATGTTAAATGGTAATAATCAAGGTATAGATCTTTCTTTTACTTCATGGTTAACTATGATAATTACTGGCAGGAGGTTTCGGCCAGGGAATGTAAAGGTTGTATTATCAGCGCTGAGTCCAGGTTCCATATGCTCCTTGTCATTTGGTAGCTTATTAGATATACACCAAGAAAGGAGGAGGATCCAGAATGCTGCTTTGAGAGAAGAACTGTCATTTATGGCTATTTGTTGTTGTCTCTTACTAAGGCATGAATGATAATACTTGTGTGTCCTCTGAGTCTTTGTTAATTTACCTTGAAGAAGAAAATATTGTGGTCAACAATATCGAGAAAAATATGCAATATCGGGCATTTTTAATATTGCGTCATTTGTGCTGATCGTAGATTACTTTATTTTTAATATGTTAATAGTATTTTTAAATTAGTAATTGGTCTGTGGTTATTAACATTAGTTGGATCACCACCTTGATGGATGGGTTATTCTGACACTTTGGGAAATATCTGGAAAAGTTTGGACGTCAGGCGATTTCTTGGAAAAGTATTAGCTTTTTTTTTACAGATATGAGGAAATATTTCAGTTATTATGTGCTATATTTTAAAGTATATTTTTTTTTTATTGTAGATGTTACGACTTTGACGTCGTAACTTTAATAAAATGTTCCTGGCTCCTCAAGGCTGCTCACACTGCTGTCTAGGTGTTATAAAATTACACTGAAAAACACAGTGAACTTTGCGCCAGCATGTACTCGTATATTAAACAATATTAATTATTATTAAGAAGGAAGGACAAAAACTCACCTATGTAAAAATATATCTACATTAACAGTAACTTATATACAACTTATAACTACTACAAAAATCCACCACACTTCAGTTCACATTAGCTCACTAGCTCACTGCTAGTAATGAGTTAAAATAAATCATCAGGGAGGCACCATGACATACACACCCTCGTCTTCACTTCTGTCTGGTAGACTAATTACCAGCAGGTAAAACACTATACAGTACTCTCGCATTAACAGGCCTCTGATTGCTAGGGCCTTACAAATAAACATGAGAGCACTTAAACATAAAACTACCTATAGCATACAAAAAAAAAAAAAAAAATCACCAAACCACCTACTCACACTAACGCCAATCCATGACGACTTGACCCGCCGCCTGCCTACATTTACTGAACTAAACACACCTCTCATCTGAATGAACATTAAAATGGTATAAAATACCGACAGGTTGTTAGGTAAGACACATATGCAACAGTGCATAAGTGTTTGCAATAAAGCTAATAGAATCCTTGGCTTCATATCAAGAAGCATAAATAATAGGAATCCTCAGGTTGTTCTTCAACTCTATACATCCTTGGTTAGGCCTCATTTAGATTATGCTGCACAGTTTTGGACACCGTATTACAGAATGGATATAAATGCTCTGGAAAATGTACAAAGGAGGATGACAAAGTTGATCCCATGTATCAGAAACCTATCCTATGGTATTGCTGTTCTTACTGCTGAACAGCGGTTTAGTGCCGATGAAGGTAGCGTAGGTAGCAATGATACGGCCGTGGACTAGTTTGGCTTTAATTGGGTAGGAGTGAGTACACAACAGGCAGTGTGAGGGAGTGACCGCAAGCCAGTCCGTGGAGGGGGAGCACTTGTGTCTATCAAGTCGGTCGGCCTAGGAGTGAGAGCCGATGGGCTCAGCCTCCCACTGACGTGGGTGAGCCTACAGAGGGCAGCACCTAAATGCCGCGAAATATGAACTAGTCAGAGCAGACGGCTAGGCTGTTTTCTGACAGTACAGGCTGTCTACACCTATGAGGATAGACTAAGGGCCCTGAATCTGCACTCTCTAGAAAGACGTAGAATTAGGGGGGATATGATTGAGGTGTATAAATGGAAGACAGGAATAAATAAAGGGGATGTAAATAGTGTGCTGAAAATATCTAGCCAAGACAGAACTCGCAGCAATGGTTTTAAGTTGGAAAAATTCAGATTCAGGAAGGATATAGGAAAGTACTGGTTTGGTAATAGAGTTGTGGATGAGTGGAACAAACTCCCAAGTACAGTTATAGAGGCCAGAACGTTGTGTAGCTTTAAAAATAGGTTGGATAAATACATGAGTGGATGTGGGTGGGTGTGAGTTGGACCTGATAGCTTTTGCTACCAGGTCGGTTGCCGTGTTCCTCCCTTAAGTCAATGTGACCTGACCTTACTAGGTTGGGTGCATTGGCTTAAGCCGGTAGGAGACTTGGACCTGCCTCGCATGGGCCAGTAGGCCTGCTGCAGTGTTCCTTTGTTCTTATGTTCTTATCTTTATTTCGAAAAGTTTCGCCTACACAGTAGGCTTCTTCAGTCGAGTACAGAAAAGTTGATAGAAGCAGAAGAGACTTGAAGACAATGTAATCAGTCCATCACCCTTAAAGTTTTGAGGTGGTCAGTCCCTCAGTCTGGAGAAGAGCATTGTTCCATAGTCTGAAACAATATGGAGTTGAAGTGACAGGATGGAGCCTTATA
This sequence comes from Cherax quadricarinatus, assembly GCF_038502225.1. Taxonomy (NCBI): domain Eukaryota; kingdom Metazoa; phylum Arthropoda; class Malacostraca; order Decapoda; family Parastacidae; genus Cherax; species Cherax quadricarinatus. The sequence goes on along the minus strand of NC_091301.1, from coordinate 27,406,652 downwards.
TAGCGCCAGGAGGTGAGACGTAGGTCACTAGTAGAACACAGATGTTGGGAGGTCAGGTCCCTCTCAAATCCAGCCGTTCTCACTAGTAGAGGTTGTCGAAGTTGATTTCAGGTCTGTCTGTACCAAGATACCCTTGTGTTGCAGTGTCTGACAGATTGAACATTAAAATGGTATAAAATACAATTTTAATGTCCAATCTGGTATTTTATACCATTTTAATGTTCAATCTGTCAGACACTGCAACACAAGGGTATCTTGGTACAGACCTGAAATCAACTTCGACAACCTCTACTAGTGAGAACGGCTGGATTTGAGAGGGACCTGACCTCCCAACATCTGCGTTCTACTAGTGACCTACGTCTCACCTCCTGGCGCTATATAAGGCTCCATCCTGTCACTTCAACTCCATATTGTTTCGGACTATGGAACAATGTTCTTCTCCAGACTGAGGGACTGACCACCTCAAAACTTTAAGGGTGAGGGACTGATTACATCGTCTTCAAGTCTCTTCTGCTTCTATCAACTTTTCTGTACTCGACTGAAGAAGCCCTCTGTGTAGGCGAAACGTTTCGAAATAAAGATACCTAACTGTTGAACATTAAAATGGTATAAAATACCGACAGGTTGCTAGGTAAGACACATATGCAACAGTTAGGTATCTTTATTTCGAAACGTTTCGCCTACACAGTAGGCTTCTTCAGTCGAGTATAGAAAAGTTGATAGAAGCAGAAGAGACTTGAAGACGGTGTAATCAGTCCATCACCCTTAAAGTTTTGAGGTGGTCAGTCCCTCAGTCTGGAGAAGAGCATTGTTCCATAGTCTGAAACAATATGGAGTTGAAGTGACAGGATGGAGCCTTATATAGCGCCTGGAGGTGAGACGTAGGTCACTAGTAGAACACAGATGCAGATGTTGGGAGGTCGGGTCCCTCTCAAATCCAGCCGTTCTCACTAGTAGAGGTTGTCGAAGTTGATGGTCTGTACCAAGATACCCTTGTGTTGCAGTGTCTGACAGATTGAACATTAAAATGGTATAAAATACCGACAGGTTGTTAGGTAAGACACATATGCAACAGTTAGGTATCTTTATTTCGAAACGTTTCGCCTACACAGTAGGCTTCTTCAGTCGAGTACAGAAAAGTTGATAGAAGCAGAAGAGACTTGAAGACGATGTAATCAGTCCATCACCCTTAAAGTTTTGAGGTGGTCAGTCCCTCAGTCTGGAGAAGAGCATCGTTCCATAGTCTGAAACAATATGGAGTTGAAGTGACAGGATGGAGCCTTATATAGCTCCAATAGGTGAGACGTAGGTCACTAGTAGAACGCAGATGTTGGGAGGTCAGGTCCCTCTCAAATCCAGCCGTTCTCACTAGTAGAGGTTGTCGAAGTTTATTTCAGGTCTGTACCAAGATACCCTTGTGTTGCAGTGTCTGACAGATTGAACATTAAAATGGTATAAAATACCATTTAAATGTTCAATATGGTATTTTATACCATTTTAATGTTCAATCTGTCAGACACTGCAACACAAGGGTATCTTGGTACAGACCAGAAATCAACTTCGACAACCTCTACTAGTGAGAACGGCTGGATTTGAGAGGGACCCGACCTCCCAACATCTGCGTTCTACTAGTGACCTACGTCTCACCTCCTGGCGCTATATAAGGCTCCATCCTGTCACTTCAACTCCATATTGTTTCGGACTATGGAACAATGTTCTTCTCCAGACTGAGGGACTGACCACCTCAAAACTTTAAGGGTGAGGGACTGATTACATCGTCTTCAAGTCTCTTCTGCTTCTATCAACTTTTCTGTACTCGACTGAAGAAGCCTACTGTGTAGGCGAAACGTTTCGAAATAAAGATACCTAACTGTTGCATATGTGTCTTACCTAACATACCTAACTGTCGCATATGTGTCTTACCTAACACACCTCTCATCTGCTCCTGTCCTGGACACTGCCTAACTGACAGGAATAAAACGCGTTCGCTTTCAGTTCAGTCCCGGAACTATGTTATATAAAATATATTTTCTGCGTTTCACTGCGTAACAGTAGATATTTTTGTAGAGATAATAAGAGCCAAGTTAAACGAGTTAGTAAAATTGCCTGTCAGACAGCTACTGACGATGTTTCAAGCCTCTGGAATGTTCGCAAGATTATTAACGTCTTACTCTAGAGAAAAAGTTATTATTGTTTTTTATTGTATCAGCCGTTGAGCGGGAATATCCAGACGCTTTGGAGAGTGTTATTTGTTCGTTTTTGTTATCTTTTTGACTGTAGAATTTGCCAAGGAGTTGTCCAGGGGTTTTTCTTTATTTCTCCTTTCGGAATCATCAAATTTAGTTGAATAATAACTTTGTTTGGACTTTCTAACTATCCTTGTGAAAGTTGCAGAGTCACGATATACTAATTCCATGGAGAAGAGATCGTTCTTAGTTCTTGTCAACTGATCTAGTGAGCCTTTTGTGAGCCGGACGTTATTTTGCCTTTTTGTTATTTGATTCAGTTTTTACCAGAAGTGTATGTTAGTGATGTTTTGTGGTATTAAAAGGTTTCTTACTCTAGAATTTACATTATAGTTTGAGGTTCAGCAAACTTTCATAATTTATATGTTTAATAGCATCGGAAAATTTGATGACTGAAGCATCGTTTGTTTCTGAAAGTAATATTTTTTATTTCGGGTAGACTTTCTGCGATGTTTGTGATTATTAAAGTATGGTAGTGGTCAGTTATTAAAGTATGGTAGTGGTCAGTTATTAAAGTATGGTAGTGGTCAGTTATGTATGGTAGTGGTCAGTTATTAAAGTATGGTAGTGGTCAGTTATTAAAGTATGGTAGTGGTCAGTTATTAAAGTATGGTAGTGGTCAGTTATTAAAGTATGGTAGTGGTCAGTTATTAAAGTATAGTAGTGGTCAGTTATTAAAGTATGGTAGTGGTCAGTTATTAAAGTATGGTAGTGGTCAGTTATGTATGGTAGTGGTCAGTTATTAAAGTATGGTAGTGGTCAGTTATTAAAGTATGGTAGTGGTCAGTTATTAAAGTATGGTAGTGGTCAGTTATTAAAGTATGGTAGTGGTCAGTTATTAAAGTATAGTAGTGGTCAGTTATTAAAGTATGGTAGTGGTCAGTTATTAAAGTATGGTAGTGGTCAGTTATTAAAGTATGGTAGTGGTCAGTTATTAAAGTATGGTAGTGGTCAGTTATTAAAGTATGGTAGTGGTCAGTTATTAAAGTATGGTAGTGGTCAGTTATTAAAGTATGGTAGTGGTCAGTTATTAAAGTATGGTAGTGGTTAGTTATTAAAGTATGGTAGTGGTCAGTTATGTATGGTAGTGGTCAGTTATTAAACTATGGTAGTGGTCAGTTATGTATGGTAGTGGTAAGTCATTAAAGTATGGTAGTGGTCAGTTATTAAAGTATGGTAGTGGTCAGTTATGTATGGTAGTGATCAGTTATGTATGGTAGTGGTCAGTTATTAAAGAATGGTAATGGTCAGTTATGTATGGTAGTGGTCAGTTATTAAAGTATGGTAGTGGAAACATAAGCACATATGCAGTTTAATGTGATCCTTTATTGACAACGTTTCTCCAAACACAGTGGGCTTTTTCAAGTCTTAAACAGATCTACCTGGGGTGGAAGGTACGGGAGTATTTATAGTCAGGTTCAGAATGTTGAGGTCAGGTGGAGAATGCTGCATCTGATGATCCACCGGGTGGGGTTATAGAGTCTTGGGTAGCTTGGCAGGGGTATTGGACAAGTTGTGAGTAGACCTTCTACAGTGTTCTATGTTCTTATGTGGGATAGCGATGAAGAAGTTTCTTGGCGAGTGGTTCAGCTATGTTATTGAAGCCATTGTTCTGGTTGAAATTGTTGGTTATAGAGATAAGCGATGATTCCAGGATTCTTCGGTATTGAGTGTTGTCTTCTGTGGCGATGAGTCTTGAGTTTCTGTAGTTAATTAAATGGTTGTGTGAATTGCGATGTTGTACACAGGCATTCCTTGTATCGTCAGTCCTGCTTGCGTATTGGTGTTCTGAAATACGTGTTTGGAGGTCTCTTGATGTTTCGCCCACGTATAATTTGTTGCAGTCATTACAAGGGATTATGTATACCCCTGCAGAGGATGGAAGCTTGTCCTGTCTACTACTGGTGATGTCCTTGATGGTCGTGGTTGTAGAGGTGGATACTTGGAATGATGTATTGGCAAAGATGTTGGAAACATGTTTGGCAATGGAGTTGGTTGGGAGGACTATGTATCTTTTCTCGGCAGTGTCTTCTCTGGGTGTGTTGAAGATGTTTAATGCTCGCCGTCTGCAGTCTCTGATGAAGTGACGAGGATAGTGGAGTTTAGAAAATACGTGTTCAATTATAGTGCATTCTTCCTCAAGGAACTCATTGCTGCAGATTCTGAGTGCACGCAGGAAGAAGCCTATAATTACACCACGTTTAGTTTTGGTGTCGTGGTAAGAGTAGAAGTGGAGAAGATCGTTTTGGTTGGTTGGTTTTCGATAGACTTTAAAACGAAGTTCATGGTCAGTTTTGCAGAGAAGAACATCAAGGAAAGGAAGAGTGTTGTTGACTTCTTCTTCAAGTGTGAACTGGATTCAGGGCTCGACCTGGTTGAGCTTGTCTTGGAGAGCTTGAACGTTCAAGCGCCTGGGAGTTATGAGGAGAATGTCGTCAACATAACGGAGCCAGGTGACAGTCGAAGGAATAATGGTGGAGAAACGCTCGGCTTCCAGATGTTCCATCGCTTATCTCTATAACCAACAATTTCAACCAGAACAATGGCTTCTATAACATAGCTGAACCACTTGCCAAGAAACTTCTTCATCGCTATTCCACATAAGAACATAGAACACTGCAGAAGATCTACTCACAACTTGTCCAATACCCCTGCCAAGCTGCCCAAGACTCTATAACCCCACCCAGTGGATCATCAGATACACCATTCTCCACCTGACCTCAACATTCTGAATCTGACTATAAATACTCCCGTACCTTCCACTCCAGGTAGATCTGTTTGTGACTTTAAATACCATTTTAATGTTCGACTTGAAAAAGCCCACTGTGTGGGCGAAACGTTGTCAATAAAGGATCACATTAAACTGCATATGTGTTTATGTTTCCATAGTGTCGGTATTTTATACCATTTATTTTCAAAGTATGGTAGTGGTCAATTATGTATGGTAGTGGTCAGTTATTAAAGTATGGTAGTGGTCAGTTATGTCTGGTAGTGGTCAGTTATTAAAGTATGGTAGTGGTTATTAAAGTATGGTAGTGGTTATTAAAGTATGGTAGTGGTTATTAAAGTATGGTAGTGGTTATTAAAGTATGGTAGTGGTCAGTTATGCATGGTAGTGGTCAGTTATTAAAGTATGGTAGTGGATAGTTATTATATTATGGTAGTGGTCAGTTATTAAAGTATGGTAGCGGTTAGTTATTGAAGTATGGTAGTGTCCAGTTATGTATGGTAGTGCTCAGTTATTAAAGTATGGTAGTGGTTAGTTATTAAAGTATGGTAGTGGTTAGTTATTAAAGTATGGTACTGGACAGTTATTAAAGTATGGTAGTGGTCAGTTATTAAAGTATGGCAGTGGTCAGCTATTAAAGTATGGTAGTGGTCAGTTATTAAAGTATAGTAGTGGTCAGTTATTAAAGTATGGTAGTGGTCAGTTATGTACGGTAGTGGTCAGTTATTAAAGTATGGTAGTGGTCAGTTATTAAAGTATGGTAGTGGTCAGTTATTAAAGTATGGTAGTGGTCAGTTATTAAAGTATGGTAGTGGTCAGTTATGTATGGTAGTGGTCAGTTATGTATGGTAGTGGTCAGTTATTAAAGTATGGTAGTGGTCAGTTATTAAAATATGGTAGTGGTTAGTTATGTATGGTAGCGGTAAGTTATTAAAGTATGGTAGTGGTCAGTTATGTATGGTAGTGTTCGGGTTATTAAAGTATGGTAGTGCTCCACTATGTATGGTAGTGGTCAGTTATGTATGGTAGTGGTCAGTTATGTATGGTAGTGGTCAGTTATGTATGGTAGTGGTCATTTATGTATGGTAGTGGTCAGTTATGTATGGTAGTGGTCATTTATGTATGGTAGTGGTCAGTTATATATGGTAGTGGTCAGTTATGTATGGTAGTGGTCAATTATGTATGGTAGTGATCAGTTATGTATCGTAGTGGTCAGTTATTAAAGTATGATAGTGGTCAGTTATGTATGGTAGTGTCAGTTATTAAAGTGTGGTAGTGGTTAGTTATTAAAGTATGGTAGTGGTTAGTTATTGAAGTATGGTAGTGGTCAGTTATTAAAGTATGGTAGTGGTCAGTTATTAAAGTATGGTAGTGGTCAGCTATTAAAGTATGGTAGTGGTCAATTATGTACGGTAGTGGTCAGTTATTAAAGTATGGTAGTGGTCAGTTATGTATGGTAGTGGTCAGCTATTAAAGTACGGTAGTGGTCAGTTATTAAAGTATGGTAGTGGTCAGTTATTAAAGTATGGTAGTGGTTAGTTATGTATGGTAGCGGTCAGTTATTAAAGTATGGTAGTGGTCAGTTATTAAAGTATGGTAGTGGCCACTTATATGTGGTAGTGGTCAGTTATTAAAGTATGGTAGTGGTCAGTTATGTATGGTAGTGGTCAGTTATGTATGGTAGTGGTCAGTTATGTATGGTAGTGGTCAGGTTATGTATAGTAGTGGTCATTTATGTATGGTAGTGGTCAGTTATGTATGGTAGTGGTCATTTATGTACGGTAGTGGTCAGTATATATGGTAGTGGTCAGTTATTAAAGTATGGTAGTGGTCAGTTATTAAAGTATGGTAGTGGTCAGTTATGTATGGTAGTGGTCAGTTATTAAATTATGGTAGTGGTTAGTTATTAAAGTATGGTAGTGGTTAGTTATTAAAGTATGGTAGTGGTCAGTTAATAAAGTATGGTAGTGGTCAGTTATTAAAGTATGGTAGTGGTCAGCTATTAAAGTATGGTAGTGGTCATTTAATAAAGTATGCTAGTGGTCAGTTATTAAAGTATGGTAGTGGTCAGTTATGTATGGTAGTGGTCAGTTATTAAAGTATGGTAGTGGCCAGTTATTAAAGTATGGTAGTGGTTAGTTATGTATGGTAGTGGTCAGTTATTAAAGTATGGTAGTGGTCATTTATTAAAGTATGGTAGTGGTCAGTTATGTATGGTAGTGCTCAGTTATGTATGGTAGTGGTCAGTTATTAAAGTATGGTAGTGGTCAGTTATTAAAGTATGGTAGTGGTTAGTTATGTATGGTAGTGGTCAGTTATTAAAGTATGGTAGTGGTCATTTATTAAAGTATGGTAGTGGTCAGTTATGTATGGTAGTGCTCAGTTATGTATGGTAGTGGTCAGTTATTAAAGTATGGTAGTGGTCAGTTATTAAAGTATGGTAGTTGTCAGTTATTAAAGTATGGTAGTGGTCAGTTATTAAAGTATGGTAGTGGTCAGTTATTAAAGTATGCTAGTGGTCAGTTATATATGGTAGTTGTCAGTTATGTATGGTAGTGGTAAGTTATATATGGTAATGGTCAGTTATTAAAGTGTGTTGGTGGTCAGTTATTAAAGTTTGGTAGTGGTCAGTTATTAAAGAATGGTGGTGGTCAGATATGTATCGTAGTGGTCAGTTATGTATGGTATTGGTTAGTTATCTGTAGTAGTGGTCAGCTATTAAAGTATGGTAGTGGCGTGTAATAAAGTATCGTAGTGGTCAGTTATTAAAGTATGGTACTTGTCAATTATTAAAGTATGGTAGTCGTCAGTTATTAAAGTATGGTAGTGGTCAGTTATGTATGGTAGTGGTCAGTTATTAAAGTATGGTACTTGTCAGTTATTAAAGTATGGTAGTATTCAGTTATTAAAGTATGGTGGTGGTCAGCTATGTTTCGTAGTGGTCAGTTATGTATGGTAGTGGTCAGTTATGTATGGTAGTGGTCAGTTATGCATGGTAGTGGTCAGTTATTAAAGTATGGTAGTGGTCAGTTATTAAAGTATGGTGGTGGTCAGCTATTAAAGTATGGTGGTGGTCAGTTATGTATCGTAGTGGTCAGTTATGTATGGTAGTGGTCAGTTATATATGGTAGTGGTCAGTTATTAAAGTATGGTAGTGGTCAGTTATATATGGTAGTGGTCAGTTATTAAAGTATGGTAGTGGTCAGTTATTAAAATATGGTAGTGGTCAGTTATTAAAGTATGGTAGTGGTCAGTTATTAAAGTATGCTAGTTGTCAGTTATTAAAGTATCGTAGTTGTCAGTTATATATGGTAGTTGTCAGTTATGTATGGTAGTGGTCAGTTATATATCGTAGTTGTCATGTATTAAAGTATGGTAGTTGTCAGTTATTAAAGTATGGTAGTTGTCAGGTGGTCAGCTATTAAAGTATGGTGGTGGTCAGTTACGTATCGTAGTGGTCAGTTATGTATGGTAGTGGTCAGTTATGTATGGTAGTGGTCAGTTATTAAACTATGGTAGTGGTCAGTTATTAAAGTATGGTAGTTGTAAGTTATTAAAGTATCGTAGTTGTCAGTTATATATGGTAGTTGTCAATTATTAAATTATGGTAGTGGTCAGTTATGTATGGTAGTGGTCAGTTATTAAGGTATGGTAGTGGTCAGTTATTAAAGTAAGGTAGTGGTCAGTTATTAAAGTATGGTAGTGGTCAGTTATTAAAGTATGGTAGTGGTCAGTTATATATGGTAGTGGTCAGTTATTAAAGTATGGTAGTGGTCAGTTATTAAAATATGGTAGTGGTCAGTTATTAAAGTATGGTAGTGGTCAGTTATTAAAGTATGCTAGTTGTCAGTTATTAAAGTATCGTAGTTGTCAGTTATATATGGTAGTTGTCAGTTATGTATGGTAGTGGTCAGTTATATATCGTAGTTGTCATGTATTAAAGTATGGTAGTTGTCAGTTATTAAAGTATGCTAGTTGTCAGTTATTAAAGTATCGTAGTTGTCAGTTATATATGGTAGTTGTCAGTTATGTATGGTAGTGGTCAGTTATATATCGTAGTTGTCATGTATTAAAGTATGGTAGTTGTCAGTTATTAAAGTATGGTAGTTGTCAGGTGGTCAGCTATTAAAGTATGGTGGTGGTCAGTTACGTATCGTAGTGGTCAGTTATGTATGGTAGTGGTCAGTTATGTATGGTAGTGGTCAGTTATTAAAGTATGGTAGTGGTCAGTTATTAAAGTATGGTAGTTGTAAGTTATTAAAGTATCGTAGTTGTCAGTTATATATGGTAGTTGTCAGTTATTAAATTATGGTAGTGGTCAGTTATGTATGGTAGTGGTCAGTTATTAAGGTATGGTAGTGGTCAGTTATTAAAGTAAGGTAGTGGTCAGTTATTAAAGTATGGTAGTGGTCAGTTATTAAAGTATGGTGGTGGTCAGTTATTAAAGTAAGGTAGTGGTCAGTTATTAAAGTATGGTAGTAGTCAGTTATTAAAGTATGGTAGTGGTCAGTTATTAAAGTATGGTAGTGGTCAGTTATTAAAGTAAGGTAGTGGTCAGTTATTAAAGTATGGTAGTGGTCAGTTATTAAAGTATGGTAGTGGTCAGTTATTAAAGTATGGTAGTGGTTATTTATTAAAGTATTGTAGTGGTCAATTATTAAAGTATGGTAGTGGTCAGTTATTAATGTATGGTAGTCGTCAGTTATTAAAATATGGTAGTTGTCAGTTATTAAAGTATCGTAGTTGTCAGTTATTAAAGTATGGTAGTTGTCACTTATTAAAGTATGGTAGTGGTCAGTTATTAAAGGATGGTAGTGGTCAGTTATTAAAGTATGCCAGTGGTCAGTTATATATGGTAGTTGTCAGTTATGTATGGTAGTGATCAGTTATATATGGTAGTGGTCAGTTATATATGGTAGTGGTCAGTTATTAAAGTATGGTAGTGGTCAGTTATTAAAGTATGGTAGTGGTCAGTTATTAAAGTATGGTAGTGGTCAGTTATTAAAGTATGTTGGTGGTCAGTTATAAAAGTATGGTAGTGGTCAGTTATTAAAGTATGGTAGTGGTCAGTTATTAAAGTATGGTGGTGGTTAGTTATATATCGTAGTGGTCAGTTATGTATGGTAGTGGTCAGTTATGTGTGGTAGTGGTCAGTTACTAAAGTATGATAGTGGTGAGTAATGAAGTATGGTAGTGGTCAGTTATTAAAGTATGGTAGTTGTCAGTTATTAAAGTATCGTAGTTGTCAGTTATATATGGTAGCTGTCAGTTATGTTTGGTAGTGGTCAGTTATTAAAGTATGGTAGTGGTCAGTTATGTATGGTAGTGGTCAGTTGTAAAAATATGGTAGTGGTCAGTTATGTATGGTAGTGGTCAGTTATTAAAGTATGGTAGTGATCAGTTATTAAACTGTGGTAGTGGTCAGTTATGTATGGTAGTGGTCAGTTATTAAAGTATGGTAGTGGTCAGTTATTAAAGTATGGTATTGGTCAGTTATTAAAGTATGGTAGTGGTCAGTTATTAAAGTATGGTATAGGTCAGTTATTAAAGTATGGTAGTTGTCAGGTATTAAAGTATTGTAGTTGTCAGTTATTAAAGTATGGTAGTGGTCAGATTTAAAGTTTGTTGGTGGTCAGTTATTAAAGTATGGTGGTGGTCAGTTATGTATCGTAGTGGTCAGTTATGTATTGTAGTGGTCAGTTATGTGTGGTAGTGGTCAGTTATTAAAGTATGGTAGTGGTCAGTTATGAAAGTATGGTACTTGTCAGTTATTAAAGTATGGCAGTGGTCAGTTATTAAAGTATGGTAGTGGTCAGTTATTAAAGTATGCTAGTGGTCAGTTATATATGGTAGTTGTCAGTTATGTATGGTAGTGATCAGTTATATATGGTAGTGGTCAGTTATATATGGTAATCGTCAATTATTAAAGTATGGTAGTGGTCAGTTATTAAAGTATGGTAGTGGTCAGTTATTAAAGTATGGTGGTGGTCAGTTATGTATCGTAGTGGTCAGTTATGTATGGTAGTGGTCAGTTATTAAGGTATGGTAGTGGTCAGTTATTAAAGTAAGGTAGTGGTCAGTTATTAAAGTATGGTAGTGGTCAGTTATTAAAGTATGGTAGTGGTCAGTTATTAAAGTAAGGTAGTGGTCAGTTATTAAAGTATGGTAATAGTCAGTTATTAAAGTATGGTAGTGGTCAGTTATTAAAGTATGGTAGTGGTCAGTTATTAAAGTAAGGTAGTGGTCAGTTATTAAAGTATGGTAGTGGTCAGTTGTTAAAGTATGGTAGTGGTCAGTTATTAAAGTATGGTAGTGGTTATTTATTAAAGTATTGTAGTGGTCAGTTATTAAAGTATGGTAGTGGTCAGTTATTATTGTATGGTAGTCGTCAGTTATTAAAATATGGTAGTTGTCAGTTATTAAAGTATCGTAGTTGTCAGTTATTAAAGTATGGTAGTTGTCACTTATTAAAGTATGGTAGTGGTCAGTTATTAAAGGATGGTAGTGGTCAGTTATTAAAGTATGCCAGTGGTCAGTTATATATGGTAGTTGTCAGTTAAGTATGGTAGTGATCAGTTATATATGGTAGTGGTCAGTTATATATGGTAGTGGTCAGTTATTAAAGTATGGTAGTGGTCAGTTATTAAAGTATGGTAGTGGTCAGTTATTAAAGTATGGTAGTGGTCAGTTATTAAAGTATGGTAGTGGTCAGTTATTAAAGTATGGTAGTGGTCAGTTATTAAAGTATGTTGGTGGTCAGTTATTAAAGTATGGTAGTGGTCAGTTATTAAAGTATGGTGGTGGTCAGTTATATATCGTAGTGGTCAGTTATGTATGGTAGTGGTCAGTTATGTGTGGTAGTGGTCAGTTATTAAAGTATGATAGTGGTGAGTAATGAAGTATGGTAGTGGTCAGTTATTAAAGTATGGTAGTTGTCAGTTATTAAAGTATCGTAGTTGTCAGTTATATATGGTAGCTGTCAGTTATGTTTGGTAGTGGTCAGTTATTAAAGTATGGTAGTGGTCAGTTATGTATGGTAGTGGTCAGTTGTAAAAATATGGTAGTGGTCAGTTATGTATGGTAGTGGTCAGTTATTAAAGTATGGTAGTGATCAGTTATTAAACTGTGGTAGTGGTCAGTTATGTATGGTAGTGGTCAGTTATTAAAGTATGGTAGTGGTCAGTTATTAAAGTATGGTATTGGTCAGTTATTAAAGTATGGTAGTGGTCAGTTATTAAAGTATGGTAGAGGTCAGTTATTAAAGTATGGTAGTTGTCAGGTATTAAAGTATTGTAGTTGTCAGTTATTAAAGTATGGTAGTGGTCAGATTTAAAGTTTGTTGGTGGTCAGTTATTAAAGTATGGTGGTGGTCAGTTATGTATCGTAGTGGTCGGTTATGTATTGTAGTGGTCAGTTATGTGTGGTAGTGGTCAGTTATTAAAGTATGGTAGTGGTCAGTTATGAAAGTATGGTACTTGTCAGTTATTAAAGTATGGCAGTGGTCAGTTATTAAAGTATGGTAGTGGTCAGTTATTAAAGTATGCTAGTGGTCAGTTATATATGGTAGTTGTCAGTTATGTATGGTAGTGGTCAGTTATATATGGTAGTGGTCAGTTATATATGGTAATCGTCAGTTATTAAAGTATGGTAGTGGTCAGTTATTAAAGTATGGTAGTGGTCAGTTATTAAAGTATGGTGGTGGTCAGTTATGTATCGTAGTGGTCAGTTATGTATGGTAGTGGTCAGTTATGTGTAGTAGTGGTCAGTTATTAAAGTAAGGTAGTGGCGTGTAATAAAGTATTGTAGTGGTCAGTTATTAAAGTATGGTACTTGTCATTTATTAAAGTATGGTAGTGGTCAGTTATTAAAGTATGGTAGTGGTCAGTTATGTATGGTAGTGGTCAGTTATGTGTAGTAGTGGTCAGTTATTAAAGTAAGGTAGTGGCGTGTAATAAAGTATTGTAGTGGTCAGTTATTAAAGTATGGTACTTGTCAGTTATTAAAGTATGGTAGTGGTCAGTTATTAAAGTATGGTGGTGGTCAGCTGTATATCGTAGTGGTCAGTTATGTATGGTAGTGGTCAGTTAAGTTTGGTAGTGGTCAGTTATGCATGGTAGTGGTCAGTTATTAAAGCATGGTAGTGGTCAGTTATTAAAGTATGGTGGTGGTCAGCTATTAAAGTATGGTGGTGGTCAATTATGTATCGTAGTGGTCAGTTATGTATGGTAGTGGTCAGTTATATGTGGTAGTGGTCAGTTATTAAAGTATGGTAGTGGTCAGTTATTAAAGTATGGTAGTTGTAAGTTATTAAAGTATCGTAGTTGTCAGTTATATATGGTAGTTGTCAGTTATGTATGGTAGTGGTCAGTTATTAAAATATGGTTGTGGTCAGTTATGTATGGTAGTGGTCAGTTATTAAAGTATGGTAGTGGTCAGTTATTAAAGTATGGAAGTGGTCAGTTATTAAAGTATGGTAGTGGTCAGTTATTAAAGTATGGTAGTGGTCAGTTATTAAAGTATGGTATTGGTCATTTATTAAAGTATGGCAGTGGTCAGTTATGTATGGTAGTGGTCAGTTATGTATGGTAGTGGTCAGTTATTAAAGTATGGTAGTCGTCAGTTATTAAAGTATGGTAGTGGTCAGTTATTAAAGTGTGGTTGTCGTCAGTTATTAAAGTATGGTACTTGTCAGTTATTAAAGTATCGTAGTTGTCAGTTATGTATGGTAGTGGTCAGTTATATATCGTAGTTGTCAGGTATTAAAGTATGGTAGTTGTCAGTTATTAAAGTATGGTAATTGTCACTTATTAAAGTATGGTAGTGGTCAGTTATTAAATCATGGTAGTGGTCAGTTATTAAAGTATGGTAGTGGTCAGTTATTAAAGTATGCTAGTGGTCAGTTATATATGATAGTTGTCAGTTATGTATGGTAGTTGGCAGTTATATATGGTAGTGGTCAGTTACATATGGTAGTGGTCAGTTATTAAAGTATGGTAGTGGTCAGTTATTAAACTATGGTAGTGATCAGTTATTAAAGTATGGTAGTGGTCAGTTATTAAAGTATGTTGGTGGTCAGTTATTAAAGTATGGTAGTGGTCAGTTATTAAAGTATGGTAGTGGTCAGTTATTAAAGTATGTTGGTGGTCAGTTATTAAAGTATGGTAGTGGTAAGTTATTAAAGTATGGTAGTGGTCAGTTATTAAAGTATGGTAGTGGTCAGTTATGTATCGTAGTGGTGAGTTATGTATGGTAGTGATCAGTTATGTGTGGTAGTGGTTAGTTATTAAAGTATGGTAGTGGTGAGTAATGATGTATGGTAGTGGTTAGTTCCTAAAGTATTGTACTTGTCATTTATTAAAGTATGGTAGTTGTCAGTTATATATGGTAGTTGTCAGTTTTGTATGGTAGCGGTCAGTTATATATCGTAGTGGTCAGTTGTAAAAGTATGGTAGTGGTCAGTTATGTATGGTAGTGGTCAGTTATTAAAGTATGGTAGTGGTCAGTTATTAAAGTATGGTAGTGGTCAGTTATTAAAGTATGGTAGTGGTCAGTTATTAAAGTATGGTAGTGGTCAGTTATTAAAGTATTGTAGTCGTCAGTTATTAAAGTATGGTAGTTGTCAGTTATTAAAGTATGGTAGTGGTCATTTATTAAAGTATGGTAGTGGTCAGTTATTAAAGTATGGTTGTGGTCAGTTGTTAAAGTATGGTAGTGGTCAGTTATTAAAGTATTGTAGTCGTCAGTTATTAAAGTATGGTAGTTGTCAGTTATATATGGTAGTTGTCAGTTTTGTATGGTAGCGGTCAGTTATATATCGTAGTGGTCAGTTGTAAAAGTATGGTAGTGGTCAGTTATGTATGGTAGTGGTCAGTTATTAAAGTATGGTAGTGGTCAGTTATTAAAGTATGGTAGTGGTCAGTTATTAAAGTATGGTAGTGGTCAGTTGTTAAAGTATGGTAGTGGTCAGTTATTAAAGTATTGTAGTCGTCAGTTATTAAAGTATGGTAGTTGTCAGTTATTAAAGTATGGTAGTGGTCAGTTATTAAAGTATGGTAGTGGTCAGTTATTAAAGTATGGTTGTGGTCAGTTGTTAAAGTATGGTAGTGGTCAGTTATTAAAGTATTGTAGTCGTCAGTTATTAAAGTATGGTAGTTGTCAGTTATTAAAGTATCGTAGTTGTCAGTTATTAAAGTATGGTAGTTGTCAGTTATGTATGGTAGTGGTCAGTTATTAAAGTATGGTAGTGGTCAATTATGTATGGTAGTGGTCAGTTATATATCGTAGTTGTCAGTTATTAAAGTATGGTAGTTGTCAGTTATTAAAGTATGGTAGTGGTCAGTTATTAAAGTATGGTTGTGGTCAGTTATTAAAGTATAGTAGTGGTCAGTTATTAAAGTATGGTTGTGGTCAGTTATTAAAGTATAGTAGTGGTCAGTTATTAAAGTATGGTAGTGGTCAGTTATTAAAGCATAGTAGTGGTCAGTTATTAAAGTATGGTAGTGGTCAGTTATTAAAGTATAGTAGTGGTCAGTTATTAAAGTATGGTAGTGGTCAGTTATTAAAGTATAGTAGTGGTCAGTTATTAAAGTATGGTAGTGGTCAGTTATTAAAGTATAGTAGTGGTCAGTTGTTAAAGTATGGTAGTGGTCAGTTATTAAAGTATAGTAGTGGTCAGATTTAAAGTATGTTGGTGGTCAGTTATTAAAGTATGGGAGTGGTCAGTTATTAAAGTATGCTAGTGGTCAGTTATATATGGTATTTGTCAGTTATGTATGGTAATGGTCGGTTATTAAAGTATGGTAGTGGTCAGTTATTAAAGTATGGTAGTGGTCAGTTATTGAAGTATGGTAGTGGTCAGATTTAAAGTATGTTGGTGGTCAGTTATTAAAGTATGGGAGTGGTCAGTTATTAAAATATGGTGGTGGTCAGTTATGTATCGTAGTGGTCAGTTATGTATGGTAGTCGTCAGTTATGTGTGGTACTGGTCAGTTATTAAAGTATGGTACTTGTCAGTTATTAAAGTATGGCAGTGGTCAGCTATTAAAGTATTGTAGTGGTCAGTTATGTATGGTAGTGGTCAGTTATTAAAGTATGGTACTTGCCAGTTATTAAAGTATGGTAGCGGTCAGTTATTAAAGTATGGTGGTGGTCAGTTATTAAAGTATGTTGGTGGTCAGTTATGTATCGTAGTGGTCAGTTATGTATGGTAGTGGTCAGTTATATATGGTAGTGGTCAGTTATGTGTGGTACTGGTCAGTTATTAAAGTATGGTACTTGTCAGTTATTAAAGTATGGCAGTGGTCAGCTATTAAAGTATGGTAGTGGTCAGTTATGTATGGTAGTGGTCAGTTATTAAAGTATGGTACTTGCCAGTTATTAAAGTATGGTAGCGGTCAGTTATTAAAGTATGGTGGTGGTCAGTTATTAAAGTATGGTGGTGGTCAGTTATGTATCGTAGTGGTCAGTTATGTATGGTAGTGGTCAGTTATATATGGTAGTGGTCAGTTATTAAAGTATGGTAGTGGTCAGTTAATGAAGTATGGTATTGGTCAGCTATTAAAGTATGGTAGTGGTGAGTTATGTATGGTAGTGGTCAGTTATATGTGGTAGTGGTGAGTTATGTATGGTAGTGGTCAGTTATATATGGTAGTAGTCAGTTATGTATGGTAGTGGTCAGTTATATATGGTAGAGGTCAGTTATTAAAGTATAGTAGTGGCCAGTTTTTAAAGTATGGTAGTGATCAGTTATTAAAGTATGTTGGTGGTTAGTTATGTATGGTAGTGGTCAGTTATGTATGGTAGTGGTCAGCTATATGCGGTAGTGGTCAGTTATATATGGTAGTGGTCAGTTATTAAAGTATGGTAGTGGTCAATTATTAAAGTATGGTGTTGGTCAGTTATGTATGGTAGTGATCAGTTATTAAAGTATGGTACTTGTCAGTTATTAAAGTATGGTAGTGGTCAGTTATTAAATTATGGTAGTGGTCAGTTATTAAAGTATGGTGGTGGTCAGTTATTAAAGTATGGTGGTGGTCAGTTATGTATCATAGTGGTCAGTTATGTATGGTAGTGGTCAGTTATATATGGTAGTGGTCAGTTATTAAAGTATGGTACTTGCCAGTTATTAAAGTATGGTAGTGGTCAGTTAGTGAAGTATGGTAGTGGTCAGCTATTGAAGTATGGTAGTTGTCAGTTATGTAGGGTAGTGGTCAGTTATATATGGTAGTGGTCAGTTATGTATGGTAGTGGTCAGTTATATATGGTAGTGGTCAGTTATATATGGTAGAGGTCAGTTATTAAAGTATGTTAGTGGTCAATTATTAAAGTATGCTGGTGGTCAGTTATGTATGGTAGTGGTCAGTTATGTATGTTAGTGGTCAGTTATGTATGGTAGTGGTCAGTTATTAAAGTATAGTAGTTGTCAGTTATTAAAGTATGGCAGTGGTCAGTTATGTATGGTAGTGGTCAGTTATATATGGTGGTGGTGAGTTATATATGGTAGTGGTCAGTTATTAAAGTATGGTAGTAGTCAATTATTAAAGTATGGTGGTGGTCTGTTATGTATGGTAGTGGTCAGTTATGTATGGTAGTGGTCAGATATATATGGTAGTGGTCAGTTATGTATGGTAGTGGTCAGTTATGTGTGGTAGTGGTCAGTTATGTATGGTAGTGGTCAGTTATATAAGGTAGTGGTCAGTTATTAAAGTATGGTAGTGGTCAATTATTAAAGTATGGTGGTGGTCAGTTATGTATGGTAGTGGCCAGTTATTAAAGTATGGTAGTGGTCAGTTATGTATGGTAGTGGTCAATTATGTATAGTAGTGGCCAGTTATGTATGGTAGTGGTCAGTTATTAAAGTATGGTAGTGGTCAGTTATGTATGGTAGTGGTCAGTTATGTACGGTAGTGGTCAGTTATGTATGGTAGTGGTCAGTTATGTATGGTAGTGGTCAGTTATGTATGGTAGTGGTCAGTTATGTATGGTAGTGGTCAGTTATGTATGGTAGTGGTCAGTTATGTATGGTAGTGGTGTTGCCACCTCTGAATGGGTTGTCATATATATTATGTATATATATTACATGCATATTACCTTTTCATATAATTTTATATTGTTTATGTTTTCGATAATAGCAAAATCGTGAATATATTACTTTATATTATATTAATTTTTGACTTAAATTTTGTTAGGTAGGATGTAACATTATGTGCTCAGTTCAAGTCTTGAGTATCTAACTACTGTAATTATCGCTCTTTGCTCGTTACTCTGCCGGCTTCTGTTGCTGGGCAGTAACTGTCCATGGAGCTATCACGTGATCGAGGGGGGGGGTGTCCTCACCTCGCCTGAAGTATTCATTCTGGTCTAGACTCTCTTGGTGGTTGGACGTATTCCTTGCAAGTGCCTAACTCTTTCTTATTGGCCCTTGTTGGAGGATCGTCTCTGTAGCTTTATTGTTTGTTCTGTGAGACTGTTCACAGAACATTGTATAGACTTAGTGATTTTCGACGTTGTACTGAGGTTGTGTGTCGCATAGACACTCTGAGCAACTCAGGTTCTGAGCTGTAGCTTCTGACCTAATTTGTACTGGTATCTGTGCATTGTCACAGTCGGGGATTTTCTCATGCTGAACTTAGATTCAGTAGTATGGGAGTTTTGTGACTTTTGTGGAGGATCTGCTGATGGTCCCTACTAGCTGTCTTTATATTATCTCCTTGTTCCTAATTGTGTCGTAGTTGCTTGTATATTGTTGTTCGGCTTATCAGTCGTTTTATTGTTCAAGCAGACTGTTCTGATTGCCAGTTGGTGAAGAAGTTAGTTTATTTGAGGACTTTGTCAGTCACTTGTTTAAGTCTAGTCGAGTCGTGAGACATAGCGAACTACTTAGAGCACTTACACACATACACACAAACTTGTACATATTTGTAATATCTTATTAAATGTTAATGTACCAGACGGTACTTAAGACTTATAAATGTGATATGTGCTTTCAGCACAATACTACTGTACACGAGAGAAGTGATTATTATTAATTTGTTTGAATTGATTAATTTCATTTAATTGGATATACCTCTAGACGATACTTAATAAATTTATTAAATTTTAATTTCTCTAGTTAGTAGCCTACCAGTTGTAATCCTGAAGCACTATTGAATCATACTGAACTCTAATGGATAATTGGACAAGGATACTGACTAATTGTTACGAAAACCCAGTAACAGGCTGGATGCTAGAAGGGCAGTCCTTTCTAGTATCCACTGGAGATCTCTAAGCTTTTAGAATCGCGTTTTTTGTAACAAGTGGTCAGTTATTAAAGTATAGTAGTGGTCAGTTATTAAAGTATGGTAGTGCTCAGTTATTAAAGTATGGTAGTGATCAGTTATTAAAGTATGGTAGTGGTCAGTTATTAAAGTATAGTAGTGGTCAGTTATTAAAGTATGGTAGTGCTCAGTTATTAAAGTATGGTAGTGATCAGTTATTAAAGTATGTTGGTGGTCAGTTATGTATGTTAGTGGTCAGTTATGTATGGTAGTGGTCATTTATGTATGGTAGTGGTCAGTTGTTAAAGTACAGTAGTAGTCAGTTATTAAAGTATGGTAGTGGTCAGTTATGTATGGTAGAGATCAGTTAAGTATAGTAGTGGTTAGTTATGTATGGTAGTGGTCAGTTAAGTATAGTAGTGGTCAGTTATGTATGGTAGTTGTGAGTTATGTATGGTAGTGGTTAGTTATATATTGTAATGATCAGTTGTATATGGTAGTGGTCAGTTATGGTAGTGGTCAGTTATGATAGTGGTCAGTTATGGTAGTGGTCAGTTATGGTAGTGGTCAGTTATGGTAGTGGTTATCACTGTATTTTTATGTTGGTCCAGATATGATCAAGATTATTTTTGCTTTTTTATTTTAGTATACAGTATTTTATTGTATATTAATTCCTGGTCATCACATGTCTTATTTTGTAGGAATTTTGCGATTTTTACGAACATTAGTAATGTTGTTGCAATCCTGCAGTACTGCGCTGCTGTGCTGTGTATATGCAAGAATTAATAACGATGTCACACGGTTACTGAAAGGAAGGCAAAGTCATACACAGTAGTGACTTATGTGATATGTATTCAGTCCATCCCCAGAAGTATTTAAACTCTGTACAATACACGAGGGTTTACAATAAACCAGGTGTTACGTGCCCCCCCCCCACACCAAAAAAAAAAAAAAAAGTCTGGAAACCCCTGGTCTAGGTAATGAATCCAGCTGGTCAGCTCATTTAGACGAGGTCAAACAACACAGCACCCACTACCAATTGTCTGTCCTGATATTTACATGTAACCTCTGTTTGACACTAACAACCTCCTGCTTTAAAACTGGTAGATAACTACGAAATAGAGGAAGTATTGCTACGTCGAGCAGTCTTTGAAGTTGCATACTTAGCTCACTCGAGAGGGACTTTGTGGGAATAATCTGGGAAGTAGGTAAATCCGGTTATGTGGTGGGGGTCTAGGAAACTGTTGTTGGTGAAGGTAGGGGTTGGGGATGCTGTCTGTTTGGAGACTCTAGTTGAAGTGAGCCTGAATACCTTTCATTATCCTCCCCGCCCAGGCGATGTATAATCCCTAAGAGTTTAGCGATCCCTATATAATAATAATAATAATAATAATAATAATAATAATAATAATAATAGTTGTATTGGCTGTATTGATGGACTAGTATTATTAGTCTTCGGGGTTGCATGATGGAATTCCTTTTTGTGAGGGGGGGAGGGAAGTCAGGTTTCTTTTCTTGGTCCTTTCTCTCTGGTTTCCTCTCTCATCTTTTCACCTACCCAGTCTTAAAAAGATTCTATTTTCTAGTTAAATGAATCTCTCATTTCTGAGTTGCTATAACTGTTCTTAGGAGTCTTGTAAGTGACCCGACATACCTCACCAGTCTCCTTATTTCTAATACCTATTCCTCTTCCGTCTTCAGTGTAGCTAACACCTTTCGCACTGCTACATGCCATGCTGACTCCTTTTCTTCCATTCGGCTATATGCCTGCGTGCGTGTGCTCACCTAGTTGTACTCACCTAGTTGAGGTTGCAGGGGTCGAGTCCGAGCTCCTGGCCCCGCCTCTTCACTGATCGCCACTAGGTTACTCTCCCTGAACCATGATCTTTATCATACCTCTGCTTAAAGCTATGTATGGATCCTGCCTCCACTACATCGCTTCCCAAACTATTCCACTTCCTGACTACTCTGTGACTGAAGAAATACTTCCTAGCATCCCTGTGATTCATCTGTGTCTTCAACTTCCAACCGTGTCCCCTTGTTACTGTGTCCAATCTCTGGAACATCCTGTCTTTGTCCACCTTGTCAATTCCTCTCAGTATTTTGTATGTCGTTATCATGTCCCCCCTATCTCTCCTGTCCTCCAGTGTCGTCAGGTTGATTTCCCTTAACCTCTCCTCTTAGCTCTGGGACTAGTCTTGTTGCAAACCTTTGCACTTTCTCTAGTTTCTTTACGTGCTTGGCTAGGTGTGGGTTCCAAACTGGTGCCGCATACTCCAATATGGGCCTAACGTACACGGTGTACAGGGTCCTGAACGATTCCTTATTAAGATGTCGGAATGCTGTTCTGAGGTTTGCTAGGTGCCCATATGCTGCAGCCGTTATTTGGTTGATGTGCGCTTCAGGAGATGTGCCTGGTGTTATACTCACCCCAAGATCATTTTCCTTGAGTGAGGTTTGTAGTCTCTGGCCCCCCTAAACTGTACTCCGTCTGAGGTCTTCTTTGCCCTTCCCCAATCTTCATGACTTTGCACTTGGTGGGATTGAACTCCAGGAGCCAATTGCTGGACCAGGTCTGCAGCCTGTCCAGATCCCTTTGTAGTTCTGCCTGGTCTTCGATCGAGTGAATTCTTCTCATCAACTTCACGTTATCTGCAAACAGGGACACCTCAGAGTCTATTCCTTCCGTCATGTCGTTCACAAATACCAGAAACAGCACTGGTCCTAGGACTGACCCCTGTGGGACCCCGCTGGTCACAGGTGCCCACTTTGACACCTCGCCACGTGTGCTCACCTATTTGTGATAGTAGGATCGCGTCTCAGCTCTTGGCCCCGCTGTTTAACTTGCCATCTGTCAGATTCACTCCGTCCTCCCCTCGTGGACTCTTCCGTGTCTGCTCATAAAGCTGTGTAAGAAACGTGCCTCCACCTCTTCTTCGTCGACATCATTCCACGTTTCGAGTACTCTGAAACTGAAGAAATACTTTTTGTTGAACCTGCTTCCTCAGGTGTGAGTTCAGTACCAGAGCTGCGTACTCCAAGATGGACTTGACATATGTAGAAAGTTTGTTGAGATCCCTGAAGGCTACTCTTAGATTTACTAGACGAGCACTGGCTGCAGAGGTTACTCAGTTGTTGTGAACCTCTGGCAATATGACAGGTACTATGCTCACCTCTAGGTCATTCTCTTTGAGTGAAGTCTGCAGTCTGTGTCCCCCCGAGTCTGTACTCCGCGTCCGGTTATCTTGCCTCTTCCCAATCTTCATAATTTTGCATTTACCGGAGTAGAGCTAAAGCAACTATTTATCTCATTAAATTTACAGTTTAACCAGATAATTTTGTAGCCTTACAGTATCCTCATCTATTTCTATTCTCATTAGTTTTGCAAAAAGGGATACAGTTGACTCAGTCCCATCTGGAATACCATTCACATAAACCAGAAATAGTACTGGTCCTAATACTGATCCTTGTGGAACCTCGCTAGTTACTCTTCCCCATTGTGAGATTTTTGCCCGGACAATCACACTCCTTCCTTCCTCTAAGGTACTCTTGGATCAACCAGATTACGCTCACTGTTATCTCTGCCTGCACTTGGTATTATACCCCGATCTAAGAAAATGCAGTCCCCCGTCTCTCTCTCTCTCTCTCTCTCTCTCTCTCTCTCTCTCTCTCTCTCTCTCTCTCTCTCTCTCTCTCTCTCTCTCTCTCTCTCCCTCTCTCTCCCTCTCCCTCTCCCTCTCTCTCTCTCTCTCTCCCTCTCTCTCTCTCTCTCTCTCTCTCTCTCTCTCTCTCTCTCTCTCTCTCTCTCTCTCTCTCCCTCTCTCTCCCTCTCTCTCTCCCTCTCTCTCTCTCTCTCTCTCTCTCTCTCTCTCTCTCTCTCTCTCTCTCTCTCTCTCTCTCTCTCTCTCTCTCTCTCTCTCTCTCTCTCTCTCTCTTCCAGCAGGTTAGCAAAACACGATTTGCCATCTCTTAACATGTGCTGGTTATTGTTTATGTAACACTTCTCTTCAGGTGTTCTACCACTCTCCTGACTATCTTCTTCATTACCTCGGATGATATATATGTCAGTGAAACTGTGTGTACTCACCTAATATCTCACCTAATTGTGGTTGCAGGGGTCAAGACTCAGCTCCTGGCCCCGCCTCTTCACTGACTGCTACTAAGTCCTCTTTCTCTCTGCTCCCTGAGCTTTGTCATACGTCATCTTAAAGCTATGTATGGTTCCTGCCTCCACTACGTCACTTTCTTGACTATTCCACTTCCTGACGTCTCTATGACTGAAGAAATATTTCCTAACATCCCTGTGACTCGTCTGAGTCTTCGGCTTCCAATTGTGACCCCTTGTTTCTGTGCCCCCTCTCTGGAACATGCTGTCAATGTCCACCTTATCTATTCCACGCAGTATTTTGTATGTCGTTATCATGTCTCCCCTGACCCTCCTGTCCTCCAGTGACGTCAGTCCGATTTCCATCAACCTTTCTTCGTAGGACAATCCCCTGAACTCCGGAACTAACCTTGTTGCAAACCTTTGCACTTTCTCGACGTGCTGGACCAGGTGTGGGGTTCCAAACTGGTGTTGCATATTCCAGTATGGACCTGACGTACACAATGTGCAGTGTCTTGAACGATTCCTTACTAGGGTTTCGGAATGCTATTCTCAGGTTTGCCAGGCGCCCATATGTTGCAGCAGTTATCTGTTTGATGTGTGCTTCCGGAGACGTGTTCGGTATTATGCTCGCCCCAAGATATTTCTCCTTGAGTGAGGTTTGCAGTCTTTGTCCGCCTAGCCTATACTCTGTCTCCGGTCTTCTTTGCCCTTCTCCAATCTTCATGACTTTGCATTTGGCGGTGTTAAATTCGAAAAGCCAGTTGCTGGACCACGTGTCCAGCCTGTTTAGGTCTCTTTGTAGTCCTGCCTGATCCTCATCTGATTTAATTATCCTCAATAACTTTACATCATCTGCGAACAGGGACACTTCAGAGTCTATCCCTTCCATCATGTCATTCACCTGTACCAAAAATAGCACTGGTCCTAGGAGTGACCCCTGTGGGACCCCGCTCGTCACAGGCGCCCACTGTGATACCTCATTGCGTACCATGACTCGTTGTTGCCTCCCTGTCAGATATTCTCTGATCCATTGCAATGCCCTTCCTGTTGTACGCGCCTGATCCTCCAGCTTCTGCACTAATCTCTTGTGAGGAACCGTGTCGAAGGCCTTTCTGCAGTCTAGGAAAATACAATCAACCCACCCCTCTCTCTCGTGTCTTACTTCTGTTACTTTGTTATAAAACTCCAGAGGCTTTGTGACACAGGATTTGCCTTCCATGAATCCGTGCTGGTTGCCGTTTATTATCTTGTTCTGTTCCAGGTACTCCACCACTCTCTTCCTGATAATCTTCTCCATGACTTTGCATACCATACACGTAAGTGACACTGGTCTGTAGTTTAGTGCCTCGTTTCTGTCTCCTTTCTTAAAAATGGGGACTACATTTGCCGTTTTTCATACCTCAGGTAGTTGCCCAGTTTCAAGAGATGTGTTGAAGATTGTGGTTAGTGGGACACACAGCGTCTCTGCTCCTTCTCTAAGGACCCACGGGAAGATGTTGTCCGGTCCCATCTCATTTGAGGTGTCAAAGTCACTTAACAGCTTCTGCACCTCCTCCTCGGTTGTGTGTATCTCATCCAACACTTGTTTGTACATTTCCTGTTGGTGTTCCCCTCTGTCTTCCTAGAGCCCTTCCTGTCTCTTCTGTGAATACTTCCTTAAATCTCTTGTTGAGCTCCTCACATACCTCTTGATCGTTTCGTGTGAGTTCCCCACCTTCTTTCCTCAGTCTGATCACCTGTTCTTTGACTGTTGTCTTCCTCCTAATGTGGCTATACAGCAGTTTCGGGTCAGACTTGACTTTCGATGCTATGTTTTCGTACTGTAGTTGGGCCTCCCTCCTAATCTGTGCATACTAGTTTCTGGCTCTTCGACTAATCTTATTTTCCTGTTTTCTTTGCCTTCTGTACTTTTTCCATTCTCTAGCGCACTTAGTTTTTGCCTCCCTGCATCTTCGGGTAAACCAAGGACTCGCTTTGGTCTTCCCATTATTTCTGTTGCCCTTGGGAACAAACCTTTCTTCTGCCTCCTTGCATTTTGCTGTTACGAATTCCATCATTTTGTTTACTGACTTTCCTGCCAATTCTCTCTCCCACTGATCCTCCTGCAGGAAGTTCCTCATACCTGTGTAGTCCCGCCTCCTGAGCTTCATGGACTGTCATACTGGTTTCTGACCTCTTGCCACGCCTCCTGAGATTCATCGACTGTCATACTGGTTTCTGACCTCTTGCCACGCCTCCTGAGATTCATCGACTGTCATACTGGTTTCTGGCCTCTTGCCACGCCTCCTGAGTTTCATCGACTGCCATACTGGTTTTTGACCTCTTGCCTCGCCTCCTGAGCTTCATGGACTGTCATACTGGTTTCTGACCTCTTGCCTTGCCTCCTGAGCTTCGTCGACTCTCATACTGGTTTCTGGTCTCTTGCTATGCCTCCTGAGCTTCATCGACTGTCATCCTGGTTTCTGGCCTCTTGCTATGCCTCCTGAGCTTCATCGACTGTCATACTGGTTTCTGGCCTCTTGCCACGCCCCCTAAGCTTCATCGACTGTCATACTGGTTTCTGGCCTCTTGCCACGCCTCCTGAGCTTCATCGACTGTCATACTGGTTTCTGGCCTCTTGCCACGCCTCCTAAGCTTCATCGACTGTCATACTGGTTTCTGGCCTCTTGCCACGCCTCCTGAGCTTCATCGACTGTCATACTGGTTTCTGGCCTCTTGCCACACCTAAGCTTCATCGACTGTCATACTGGTTTCTGGCCTCTTGCCACGCCTCCTAAGCTTCATCGACTGTCATACTGGTTTCTGGCCTCTTGCCACACCTAAGCTTCATGGACTGTCATACTGGTTTCTGGCGTCTTGCCACGCCTCCTAAGCTTCATCGACTGTCATACTGGTTTCTGGCCTCTTGCCACGCCTCCTAAGCTTCATCGACTGTCATACTGGTTTCTGGCCTCTTGCCACGCCTAAGCTTCATCGACGGTCATACTGGTTTCTGGCCTCTTGCCACGCCTCCTAAGCTTCATCGACGGTCATACTGGTTTCTGGCCTCTTGCCACGCCTAAGCTTCATCGACGGTCATACTGGTTTCTGGCCTCTTGCCACGCCTCCTAAGCTTCATCGACGGTCATACTGCTTTCTGGCCTCTTGCCACGCCTCCTAAGCTTCATCGACTGTCATACTGGTTTCTGGCCTCTTGCCACGCCTAAGCTTCATCGACGGTCATACTGGTTTCTGGCCTCTTGCCACGCCTCCTAAGCTTCATCGACGGTCATACTGGTTTCTGGCCTCTTGCCACGCCTAAGCTTCATCGACGGTCATACTGGTTTCTGGCCTCTTGCCACGCCTCCTAAGCTTCATCGACTGTCATACTGGTTTCTGGCCTCTTGCCACACCTAAGCTTCATGGACTGTCATACTGGTTTCTGGCCTCTTGCCACACCTAAGCTTCATGGACTGTCAGACTGGTTTCTGGCCTCTTGCCACGCCTCCTAAGCTTCATCGACTGTCATACTGGTTTCTGGCCTCTTGCCACACCTAAGCTTCATGGACTGTCATACTGGTTTCTGGCCTCTTGCCACGCCTCCTAAGCTTCATCGACTGTCATACTGGTTTCTGGCCTCTTGCCACGCCTCCTAAGCTTCATCGACGGTCATACTGGTTTCTGGCCTCTTGCCACGCCTCCTAAGCTTCATCGACTGTCATACTGGTTTCTGGCCTCTTGCCACACCTCCTAAGCTTCATCGACTGTCATACTGGTTTCTGGCCTCTTGCCACGCCTCCTAAGCTTCATCGACGGTCATACTGGTTTCTGGCCTCTTGCCACGCCTCCTAAGCTTCATCGACTGTCATACTGGTTTCTGGCCTCTTGCCACACCTAAGCTTCATGGACTGTCATACTGGTTTCTGGCCTCTTGCCACACCTCCTAAGCTTCATCGACTGTCATACTGGTTTCTGGCCTCTTGCCACGCCTCCTAAGCTTCATCGACTGTCATACTGGTTTCTGGCCTCTTGCCACACCTAAGCTTCATGGACTGTCATACTGGTTTCTGGCCTCTTGCCACGCCTCCTAAGCTTCATCGACTGTCATAATGGTTTCTGGCCTCTTGCCACGCCTCCTAAGCTTCATCGACTGTCATACTGGTTTCTGGCCTCTTGCCACACCTAAGCTTCATGGACTGTCATACTGGTTTCTGGCCTCTTGCCACGCCTCCTAAGCTTCATCGACGGTCATACTGGTTTCTGGCCTCTTGCCACGCCTCCTAAGCTTCATGGACTGTCATACTGGTTTCTGGCCTCTTGCCACACCTAAGCTTCATGGACTGTCATACTGGTTTCTGGCCTCTTGCCACACCTCCTAAGCTTCATCGACGGTCATACTGGTTTCTGGCCTCTTGCCACGCCTCCTAAGCTTCATCGACTGTCATACTGGTTTCTGGCCTCTTGCCACACCTAAGCTTCATGGACTGTCATACTGGTTTCTGGCCTCTTGCCACACCTAAGCTTCATGGACTGTCATACTGGTTTCTGGCCTCTTGCCACACCTAAGCTTCATCGACTGTCATACTGGTTTCTGGCCTCTTGCCACACCTAAGCTTCATGGACTGTCATACTGGTTTCTGGCCTCTTGCCACACCTAAGCTTCATGGACTGTCATACTGGTTTCTGGCCTCTTGCCACACCTAAGCTTCATGGACTTTCATACTGGTTTCTGGCCTCTTGCCACACCTAAGCTTAATCGACTGTCATACTGGTTTCTGGCCTCTTGCCACACCTAAGCTTCATGGACTGTCATACTGGTTTCTGGCCTCTTGCCACACCTAAGCTTCATGGACTGTCATACTGGTTTCTGGCCTCTTGCCACACCTAAGCTTCATGGACTGTCATACTGGTTTCTGGCCTCTTGCCACACCTAAGCTTCATGGACTGTCATACTGGTTTCTGGCCTCTTGCCACACCTAAGCTTCATCGACTGTCATACTGGTTTCTGGCCTCTTGCCACACCTAAGCTTCATGGACTGTCATACTGGTTTCTGGCCTCTTGCCACACCTAAGCTTCATGGACTTTCATACTGGTTTCTGGCCTCTTGCCACACCTAAGCTTCATGGACTGTCATACTGGTTTCTGGCCTCTTGCCACGCCTCCTAAGCTTCATCGACTGTCATACTGGTTTCTGGCCTCTTGCCACACCTAAGCTTCATGGACTGTCATACTGGTTTCTGGCCTCTTGCCACACCTAAGCTTCATGGACTGTCATACTGGTTTCTGGCCTCTTGCCACACCTAAGCTTCATGGACTTTCATACTGGTTTCTGGCCTCTTGCCACACCTAAGCTTCATGGACTGTCATACTGGTTTCTGGCCTCTTGCCACGCCTCCTAAGCTTCATCGACTGTCATACTGGTTTCTGGCCTCTTGCCACACCTAAGCTTCATGGACTGTCATACTGGTTTCTGGCCTCTTGCCACACCTAAGCTTCATGGACTGTCATACTGGTTTCTGGCCTCTTGCCACGCCTCCTGAGCTTCATCGACTGTCATACTGGTTTCTGGCCTCTTGCCACGCCTCCTAAGCTTCATGGACTGTCATACTGGTTTCTGGCCTCTTGCCACACCTAAGCTTCATGGACTGTCATACTGGTTTCTGGCCTCTTGCCACACCTAAGCTTCATGGACTGTCATACTGGTTTCTGGCCTCTTGCCACGCCTCCTGAGCTTCATCGACTGTCATACTGGTTTCTGGCCTCTTGCCACGCCTCCTAAGCTTCATCGACTGTCATACTGGTTTCTGGCCTCTTGCCACACCTAAGCTTCATCGAGTGTCAAACTGGTTTCTGGCCTCTTGCCACGCCTCCTGAGCTTCATCGACGGTCATACTGGTTTCTGGCCTCTTGCCACGCCTCCTAAGCTTCATCGACTCTCATACTGGTTTCTGGCCTCTTGCCACGCCTCCTGAGCTTCATCGACGGTCATACTGGTTTCTGGCCTCTTGCCACGCCTCCTGAGCTTCATCGACGGTCATACTGGTTTCTGGCCTCTTGCCACGCCTCCTAAGCTTCATCGACGGTCATACTGGTTTCTGGCCTCTTGCCACGCCTCCTAAGCTTCATCGACGGTCATACTGGTTTCTGGCGTCTTGCCACGCCTCCTAAGCTTCATCGACGGTCATACTGGTTTCTGGCGTCTTGCCACGCCTTCTAAGCTTCATCGACGGTCATACTGGTTTCTGGCCTCTTGCCACGCCTTCTAAGCTTCATCGACGGTCATACTGGTTTCTGGCCTCTTGCCACGCCTTCTAAGCTTCATCGACGGTCATACTGGTTTCTGGCGTCTTGCCACGCCTCCTGAGCTTCATCGACGGTCATACTGGTTTCTGGCCTCTTGCCACGCCTCCTGAGCTTCATCGACGGTCATACTGGTTTCTGGCCTCTTGCCACGCCTCCTAAGCTTCATCGACGGTCATACTGGTTTCTGGCGTCTTGCCACGCCTTCTAAGCTTCATCGACGGTCATACTGGTTTCTGGCGTCTTGCCACGCCTTCTAAGCTTCATCGACGGTCATACTGGTTTCTGGCGTCTTGCCACGCCTCCTGAGCTTCATCGACGGTCATACTGGTTTCTGGCCTCTTGCCACGCCTCCTGAGCTTCATCGACGGTCATACTGGTTTCTGGCGTCTTGCCACGCCTCCTGAGCTTCATCGACGGTCATACTGGTTTCTGGCCTCTTGCCACGCCTCCTAAGCTTCATCGACGGTCATACTGGTTTCTGGCGTCTTGCCACGCCTCCTGAGCTTCATCGACGGTCATACTGGTTTCTGGCCTCTTGCCACGCCTCCTGAGCTTCATCGACGGTCATACTGGTTTCTGGCCTCTTGCCACGCCTCCTGAGCTTCATCGACGGTCATACTGGTTTCTGGCGTCTTGCCACGCCTCCTGAGCTTCATCGACGGTCATACTGGTTTCTGGCCTCTTGCCACGCCTCCTAAGCTTCATCGACGGTCATACTGGTTTCTGGCGTCTTGCCACGCCTCCTGAGCTTCATCGACTGTCATACTGGTTTCTGGCCTCTTGCCACGCCTCCTGAGCTTCATCGACGGTCATACTGGTTTCTGGCGTCTTGCCACGCCTCCTGAGCTTCATCGACGGTCATACTGGTTTCTGGCGTCTTGAGTCCTATCAGTGCGTCTCCCAAATCGTTCATTCCACTTTCCAACCTGAGACTAAAAAATAAAGTATTATCAGCATTAATATGACTCATCAGTGTTTTTAGTTTCCACATGTGTGTCCTTGTACTAAGTCCTTGAATTGTAGAAAAGTCTGTCATTATCCGCCTTATCAATTCTTCTGACTGTTTAATGCATGACAATCATGTATCCCATTGACCTCCTCTCTTCCAGGGTTGTTAGTCTTTTTTCTCGTAATGAGTTCTTTTACATTAGTTTGGTTGCAAACCTTCCCACGTTTTTAGTCGTGTTATTACGAATTCGTGAGTCAGGTGTGACTTAGTTAACCTAGATGATCTTTTATCTACCTCCTTGGTGGTAAATTTGACACTTGCGAATGGAACAATGTCGTTCCAGACCATGGAGCTGAACTTCTTCACCTTCTATTTTCATAACTATATTTTCTGGGGTTAATTCTAATAGCCACTTAAACCAATCCTGCAGCTTGTCCAGTTTCGTTTGTAGTCTTCCCTAGTCCTCTCCCACTTGTGCTCTCCTCATTAGTTTAGCATCACCTGCGAACAGGTATACCTCTGATTCTTCTTCCATAATGTTAACGTGTACAAGAAATAGTGCCGTTCCTAGTACTGATCCTTATGGAACCCTACTCATTACACGTGCAAATTCTGATACTTCTCGGATAATCACTCGTTTTGTCTTTCCTGTTACGTATTCCTTGAGCTACTGGAATGCTTCCCTGTACAGTATTCCTGCCTGCGCCTCTAGCTTTTGTTGCAGTCTCATGTATGGTACTATGTCAAAAGCCTGTGCGTGTACTCACCTATTTGTGGTTGCAGGGTTGAAACACAGCTTCTGGCCCCTCCTCATCACTGGTCGCTATTAGGTCCACTGACAACCGTATGACTGAAAAAATACTTCCTAACATCCCTGTGACTCATCTGAGTTTTCAACTTCCAATTGTGACCCCTTGTTGCTGTGTCCCATCTCTGGAACATCCTGTCTTTGCCCACAGTGTCAATTCCTCGCAGTATTTTATATGTCGTTATCATGTCCCCCCCTATTCCTCCTGTCTTATGTCCTCAGGTCGAATTAACTTAACCTTTCTTTGTAGGACATTCCCCTTAGCTCTGGGACTAGTCTTGTTGCAAACCTTTGCACTTTCTCTAATTCCTTGACGTGCTTGACCAGGTATGGGTTCCATATTGGTGCCGCACACTCTAATATGGGCCTGACGTACACTGTGTACAGAGTCTTTAACGATTCCTTATTGAGGTATGGGAACGCTGTTCCTAGGTTTGCCAGGCGCCAATATGCTGCAGCAGTTATCTGGTTGATGTGTGCCTCAGGAGATGTGCTCGGTATTATACTCACCCGAAGATCCTTTTCCTCGAGTGAGGTTTGCAGTCTTTGGCCCCCTAAACTGTACTCTGTCTGCGGTCTTCTTTGCCCTTCCATGTTCTTCATGACTTTGCATTTGGTGAGGTTAAATTCCAGGAGCAAGTTGCTGGACCAGGTTTGCAGACTGTCCAGGGTCTTTTTAGTCCTGCCTGATTCTAATCCGATTTAATTCTCCTCATTAACTTCACATCATCTGAAAACAGGAACACTTCTGAGTATCCTTTCTGGAATGTCACCCACATATTCTAGGAACAGCACCGGTACTAGGACTGACCCCTATGGAATCCCACTCGCCACAGGCGCCCACTCTGACACCTCGTCACGTATCATGACTCGCTGTTGCCTCCATGTCAGGTATTCGCTGACCCATTGCAGTGCCTTTCCTGTTATACGTGCCTGATCCTCTAGCTTTTGCACTAATCTCTTGTGTGGAACTGTGTCGAAGGCCTTCTTGCAGTCCAAGAAAATGCAATCTACCCACCCCTCTCTCTCACTTGTCTTACTTCCGTTACCTTGTCACAAAACTCCAGTAGGTTTGTGAAAGGATTTCCCTTCCGTGAAACCGTGCTGGTTGTTGTGTATAAGCTTGTTCCTTTCTAGGTCCCCTCGAGGGAGGTTCCATGACGCTGGTGAGGGGCTCTTGATCTAGGCAATTGGATCTGTGGTCCATTTCACTAAATTGAGCCTGAGTACCTTCCATTCCCCCCCCCCGTCTACAGGCGCTGTATAATCCCTACGGGTTTAGCGCTCCCCATGATTATAATAATTCTTTCTAGGTGCTACACCACTCACCTCCTGTGTGTGTGTGTGTGTGTGTGTGTGTGTGTGTGTATGTGTGTGTACTCACCTAGTTGAGGTTGCGGGAGTCGAGTCCGAGCTCCTGGCCCCGCCTCTTCACTGATCGCTACTAGGTCACTCTCCCTGAGCCGTGAGCTTTATCATACCTCTGCTTAAAGCTATGTATGGATCCTGCCTCCACTACATCACTTCCCAAACTATTCCACTTACTGACTACTCTGTGGCTGAAGAAATACTTCCTAACATCCCTGTGATTCATCTGTGTCTTCTTCTTCCAACTGTGTCCCCTTGTTACTGTGTCCAATCTCTGGAACATCCTGTCTTTGTCCACCTTGTCAATTCCTCTCAGTATTTTGTATGTCGTTATCATGTCCCCCCTATCTCTCCTGTCCTCCAGTGTCGTCAGGTTGATTTCCCTTAACCTCTCCTCGTAGGACATACCTCTTAGCTCTGGGACTAGTCTTGTTGCAAACCTTTGCACTTTCTCTAGTTTCTTGAGGTGCTTGGCTAGGTGTGGGTTCCAAACTGGTGCCGCATACTCCAATATGGGCCTAACGTACACGGTGTACAGGGTCCTGAATGATTCCTTATTAAGATGTCGGAATGCTGTTCTGAGGTTTGCTAGGCACCCATATGCTGCAGCAGTTATTTGGTTGATGTGCGCTTCAGGAGATGTGCCTGGTGTTATACTCACCCCAAGATCTTTTTCCTTGAGTGAGGTTTGTAGTCTCTGGCCCCCTAGACTGTACTCCGTCTGCGGTCTTCTTTGCCCTTCCCCAATCTTCATGACTTTGCACTTGGTGGGATTGAACTCCAGGAGCCAATTGCTGGACCAGGTCTGCAGCTTGTCCAGATCCCTTTGTAGTTCTGCCTGGTCTTCGATCGAGTGAATTCTTCTCATCAACTTCACGTCATCTGCAAACAGGGACACCTCAGAGTCTATTCCTTCCGTCATGTCGTTCACAAATACCAGAAACAGCACTGGTCCTAGGACTGACCCCTGTGGGACCCCGCTGGTCACAGGTGCCCACTCTGACACCTCGCCACGTACCATGACTCGCTGCTGTCTTCCTGTCAAGTATTCCCTGATCCATTGTAGTGCCTTCCCTGTTATCCCCGCTTGGTCCTCCAGTTTTTGCACCAATCTCTTGTGTGGAACTGTGTCAAACGCCTTCTTGCAGTCCAAGAAAATGCAATCCACCCACCCCTCTCTCTCTTGTCTTACTGCTGTCACCATGTCATAGAACTCCAGTAGGTTTGTGACACAGGATTTCCCGTCCCTGAAACCATGTTGGCTGCTGTTGATGAGATCATTCCTTTCTAGGTGTTCCACCACTCTTCTGATAATCTTCTCCATGATTTTGCATACTATACATGTCAGTGACACTGGTCTGTAGTTTAATGCTTCATGTCTGTCTCCTTTTTTAAAGATTGGGACTACATTTGCTGTCTTCCATGCCTCAGGCAATCTCCCTGTTTCGATAGATGTATTGAATATTGTTGTTAGGGGTACACATAGCGCCTCTGCTCCCTCTCTCAAAACCCATGGGGAGATGTTATCTGGCCCCATTGCCTTTGAGGTATCTAGCTCACTCAGAAGCCTCTTCACTTCTTCCTCGGTTGTGTGCACTGTGTCCAGCACTTGGTGGTGTGCCCCACCTCTCCGTCTTTCTGGAGTCCCTTCTGTCTCCTCTGTGAACACTTCTTTGAATCTCTTGTTGAGTTCTTCACATACTTCACGGTCATTTCTTGTTGTCTCTTCTCCTTCCCTCCTTAGCCTGATTACCTGGTCCTTGACTGTTGTTTTCCTCCTGATGTGGCTGTACAACAGTTTCGGGTCAGATTTGGCTTTCGCTGCTATGTCATTTTCATATTGTCTTTGGGCCTCCCTTCTTATCTGTGCATATTCGTTTCTGGCTCTACGACTGTTCTCCTTATTCTCCTGGGTCCTTTGCCTTCTATATTTCTTCCATTCCCTAGCACACTTGGTTTTTGCCTCCCTGCACCTTTGGGTAAACCATGGGCTCATCCTGGCTTTTTCATTAATCCTGTTACCCTTGGGTACAAACCTCTCCTCAGCCTCCTTGCATTTTGTTGCTACATATTCCATCATCTCATTAACTGGCTTCCCTGCCAGTTCTCTGTCCCACTAAACCCCGTTCAGGTAGTTCCTCATTCCTGTGTAGTCCCCTTTCTTGTAGTTTGGCTTCATTCGTCCTGGCCTTCCTGCTTCTCCCTCCACTTGTAGCTCTACTGTGTATTCGAAGCTTAAAACCACATGGTCACTGGCCCCAAGGGGTCTTTCATATGTGATGTTCTCGATATCTGCACTACTCAAGGTGAATACTAAGTCCAGCCTTGCTGGTTCATCCTCTCCTCTCTCTCTTGTAGTGTCCCTTACGTGTTGGCACATGAAGTTTTCCAGTACCACCTCCATCATCTTAGCCCTCCATGTATCTTGGCCCCCATGTGGGTCCAAGTTCTCCCAATCGATCTCCTTGTGGTTAAAGTCACCCATGATCAGGAGCTTTGCCCTGCATGCATGAGCTCTTCTGGCCACTCTAGCCAGTGTGTGTGTGTGTGTGTGTGTGTGTGTGTGTGTGTGTGTGTGTGTGTGTGTGTGTGTGTGTGTGTGTGTGTGTGTGTGTGTGTGTGTGTGTGTGCGTGTGTGTGTGGGTATGTGTGTGGGTATGTGTGTGTGTGTGTGTGTGTGTGTGTGTGTGTGTGTGTGTGTGTGTGTGTGTGTGTGTGTGTGTGTGTGTACGTGTGTGTGTGTGTGTGTGTGTATGTGTGTGTGTATGTGTGTGTATGTGTGTGTGTGTGTGTGTGTCTGTGTGTGTCTGTGTCTGTCTGTGTCTGTCTGTGTGTGTGTATATATACGTAATGTATAATAAGCATGACTGGCAAGTAATACACATTTTCACTTGTTCAGGAATCAGATGTGACTACTCTGCATCTCTGCATCATGTGTAATACCTGTTGGTTCACAAGCAGCTCTCTCTGAGACAGAAAGATATAAAAAGGCAAGGAGACAGAGACAGATAACCAGAGACAGATAAACAGAGAGCTGGACAAACAGACAGACAGACAAATGGACAGAGAGACAGATATGCATGTTTATGTGTAACATTGAAAACAAATAAAGCCAAGGCAGTACACTATCATCAGATGTTACTCTACTGCTGGAATGTCAGCAGTGGACTGACACTCGTCCTACTCCTGCATGTCCAGAAAATTGCTGGGAACCATAAATACAGTGGACCCCCGGTTAACAATATTTTTTCATTCCAGAAGTATGTTCAGGTGCCAGTACTGACCGAATTTGTTCCCATAAGGAATATTGTGAATTAGATTAATCCATTTCAGACCCCCAAACATACACGTACAAATGCACTTACATAAATACACTTACATAATTGGTCGCATTGGGAGCTGATCGTAAACCGGGGGTCCACTGTATATTAAACAACCTTGGTGACATTACACATCCCTGTCTAAGACCCAGAGGCATCGCTGGAGTTGGTGTCACCCAGGGCAGCATCTCTGGTGTCACCCCCATGAAATTCAAGGGTGGGGGATGGGGGGGAGTAAACTCCAGTTATGTCACTACTGCATGACCAGTGACTAATGTTCAGCAATGAGAACGTTTAAGGGCCATAAACTGAACAGGAGAATACTTCTCAACTTTATTATTGATAAAATAAATAATCGTAGTAATATTGAGGAAACATAAACTCAAATACCACTTTGAGTACAGGCAACAGATCCTACATTTATTCATCTTCAACAATGCCAAAACAAACAAAAAAATGAAAAATAAAGAAAAACATTGTAATATCAGAGAAATACTAGTTCCAATTTGACCTTGAGTATAAGTAACATCTGAGTGAACCTGATCTTACATTTCCTTGCCTTCAATTATGCAAAATCATATATTACATCATCAAAAATCAATGATTTTCCCTACATGGGCTTATATGTACTTTGTTAATATATAATACGCTACATAGAAACGAAGGATTCTTCTCTTATGTTGGTGCAGCACTCTTTTGGTCATCAGTGTCACCTTCTTTAGAGGCTCTATGGTGTCACCCCCCTAAATGGTGTCCCCCCTGCCCCCCTTACGATGCCCATGCTAAGACCTACTTTTACCGGGAAGTAATTTCCTTCTCTCCTACAGAACCTAACCTGAGCCTATCCTCATAAAAACTCTTTACAGCATTTAGTAACTTACTACCTATTCCATACACTTGCAACATCTGCCACATTGCTCCCCTATCCACTCTCATATGCCTTTCCTAAATCCATAAATGCAATGTAAACTTCCCTACCTTTATCTAAATACTGTTCACATACATGCTTCAATGTAAACACTTGGTCTACACATCCCCTACCCACTCTAAAACCTCCTTGCTCATCTGCAATCCTACTCTCTGTCTTACCTCCAATTCTTTCAATAATAACCCTACCATACACTTTTCCTGGTATACCCAGTAAACTTATTCCCCTATAATTTTTACAATTTCTTTTGTCCCCCTTTCCTTTATATGAAGGAACTATACATGCTCTCTGCCAATCCCAAGGTACCTTCCCCTCTTTCATACATTTATTAAACAAAAATACCAACTACTCCAACACCATATCCCCCGTGCTTTTAACATTTCTGTCATGATCCCGTCAGTTCCAGCTGCTTTACCCCATTTCATTCTACATAATGCCTCATACACCTCCCCCCCACTTACATCCTGCTCTTCTTCACTCCTAAAAGATATTATACCTCCCTGACCAGTGCATGAAATTACCACCTCCCTTTTTTCAGCGACATTTAAAAGTTCCTCAAAATATTCCCGCCATCTACCCAATACCTCCAGCTCCCTATCAACTAACTCCCCTACTCTGTTTTTAACTAACAAATCCATTCTTTCCCTAGGCTTTCTTAACTTGTTTATCTCACTCCAAAATTTTTTCTTATTTTCTCCCACTCTATCATCTGCTCTCCTTTTGCACTCTCACCACTCTCTTCACCTTTCTTTTACTCTATATACTCTGCTCTTCTTATAACACTTCTGCTTTGTAAAAACCTCTCATAAGCTACCTTTAAAAATATGGTCCAGAATAAACAATGTAGACATTCCTGGCACTAAAAAAAAATTTCATCTGTTCATTAGTTACGTCCTCAGGTCTCTTATAATACGCTTGCTTCCATTTTGAATTTTTATTCACATAAAAAATAAAAGATTTACTGTTATGCAGACTATTGTATTATTGTAATAATTGTATAAATAATGTCAGTGCATCTTTAAATGCGTATCTGACTGGCCAGTTGGTTGCATATTGGATGAGTGATGTCATTTGTGTACTTTGGAATATCAGCAAAAATCAAATATTTCTGCTACTTTGACCTCAATTTCAAGCTACTTTCAGTCCTGAAATCAATCAGAATCATCTCTCTGTAATATATCTTTCATTCTATCAAAAGAGATCAAGAAACCAAGAATACAACCCAAAAAACCACAAGAAATTACACTGCAAAGTCTCTGTTTTAAACTAAAAAGACTTTCGCAGTATTTTTTTCCCTCAGTATGCACTGCATGCTGCAGGATTTTTTATATGGTGCACTTATTGCATAGACCCACTCTCTCATCTCTAGGCCCAAATTTACCGTTCACGTTGTGTGTGTGTGTGTGTGTGTGTATGTGTGTGTGTGTGTGTGTGTGTATGTGTGTGTGTGTGTGTGTGTGTGTGTGTGTGTGTGTGTGTGTGTGTGTGTGTGTGTGTGTGTGTGTGTGTGTATGTATGTGTGCGTGTGTGTGTATGTGTGTGTGTGTGTGTGTGTGTGTGTGTGTGTGTGTGTGTGTGTGTGTGTGTGTGTGTGTGTGTGTGTGTGTGTGTGTGTGTGTGTGTGTGTGTGTGTGTGTGTGTGTGTGTGTGTGTGTGTGTGTGTGTGTGTATGTGTGTGTATGTGTATGTGTGTGTGTATGTATGTATGTGTGTGTGTGTGTGTGTGTGTGTGTGTGTGTGTGTGTGTGTGTGTGTGTGTGTATGTGTGTGTGTATGTATGTACTCACCTATTTGTACTCACCTATTTGTGGTTGCAAGGGTCGAGTCATAGCTCCTGGCCCCGCCTCTTCACTGATTGCTACTAGGTCCTCTCTCTCCCTGCTCCATGAGCTTTATCATACCTCGCCTTAAAACTATGTATGGTTCCCGCCTCCACTACTTCACTTTCTAGACTATTCCACGACTTGACTACTCTATGACTGAAGAAATACTTCCTAACATCCCTTTGATTCATCTGAGTCTTCAACTTCCAATTGTGACCTCTTGTGTCTGTGTCCCATCTCTGGAACATCCTGTCTTTGTCCACCTTGTCTATTCCGCGCAGTATTTTATATGTCGTTATCATGTCTCCCCTGACCCTCCTGGCCTCCAGTGTCGTCAGGCCGATTTCCCTCAACCTTTCTTCGTAGGACAATCCCCGTAGCTCTGGGACTAGTCTTGTTGCAAACCTTTGCACTTTCTCTAATTTCTTGACGTGCTTGACTAGGTGTGGATTCCAAACTGGTGCTGCATACTCCAGTATGGGCCTGACGTAAATGGTATACAGTGTCTTGAACGACTCCTTATTGAGGTATCGGAACGCTATCCGTAGGTTTGCCAGGCGCCCGTATGCTGCAGCAGTTATCTGATTTATGTGCGCCTCAGGAGATATGCTCGGTGTTATACTCACCCCCAGATCTTTTTCCTTGAGTGAGGTTTGCAGTCTTTGGCCATCTAAACTATATTGTGTCTGCGGTCTTCTTTGCCCTTCCCCAATCTTCATGACTTTGCATTTGGCAGGGTTAAACTCAAGGAGCCAGTTTCTGGACCAGGCTTGTAGCCTGTCCAGGTCTCTTTGTAGTCCTGCCTGATCCTCATCCGATTTGATTCTTCTCATTAACTTCACATCATCTGCAAACAAGGACACTTCTGAGTCTATCCCTTCCGTTATGTCGTTCACATATACCAAGAACAGCACAGGTCCTAGGACTGACCCCTGTGGAACCCCGCTTGTCACAAGCGCCCACTCTGACACCTCATCACGTACCATGACTCGTTGTTGCCTCCCTGTCAGGTATTCTCTGATCCATTGCAGTGCCTTTCCTGTTATGTGTGCCTGATCTTCTAGCTTTTTCAGTAACCTCTTGTGAGGAACTGTGTCGAAGGCCTTTTTGCAGTCCAAAAAAATGCAGTCGATCCACCCCTCTCTCTCTTGTCTTACTTCTGTCACCTTGTCATAAAACTCTAGTAGGTTTGTGACACAGGATTTTCCTTCCCTGAAACCATGCTGGTTGTCAATTATACACTTGTTTCTTTCCAGGTGCTCCACCACTCTCCTCCTGATGATCTTCTCCATGACCTTGCATACTATACACGTTAGTGATACAGGTCTGTAGTTTAGTGCCTCATGTCTGTCTCTCTTTTTAAAAATTGGGACTACATTTGCCATCTTCCATACCTCAGGGAGTTGCCCAGTTTCAAATGATGTGTTGAAGATCTTTGTTAATGGCACACACAATATCTCTGCTCCCTCTTTAAGGACCCACGGAGAGATGTTGTCTGGTCCCACCGCCTTTGAGGTGTCAAGTTCGCATAGCAGCTTCTTCACTTCCTCCTTGGTTATATGTACCTCATCCAGCA
The DNA here is from genome assembly GCF_038502225.1 of Cherax quadricarinatus. Classification (NCBI taxonomy): domain Eukaryota; kingdom Metazoa; phylum Arthropoda; class Malacostraca; order Decapoda; family Parastacidae; genus Cherax; species Cherax quadricarinatus. Next base: position 27,366,260 of record NC_091301.1, on the reverse strand, counting down.
CTTGCTGGTGTACCCCCCTGTTCTGATTTCCTGGAGTCCTACTGGTTTCCACTGTAAATACTTCTTTAAATCTCGTGTTGAGCTCCTGACATACCTCTTGGTCGTTGCTTGTGAATTCCCCATCACCCTTCCTCAGTCTGATTACCTGGTCCTTGACTGTTGTTTTCCTCCTGATGTGGCTGTACAACAGCTTCGGGTCAGTCTTGATTTTCGATGCTATGTCATTTTCATATTGTCGCTGAGCCTCCCTTCTTATCTGTGCATATTCATTTCTGGCTCTTCGGCTAATCTCTTTATTTTCCTGAGTTCTCTGTCTTCTGTACCTTTTCCATTCTCTAGTACACCTAGTTTTTGCCTCCCTACACCTTTGGGTGAACCAAGGACTCGTTCTGTTCTTCCCATTATTTCTGTTTCCCTTGGGAACAAACCTCTCCTCTGCCTCCTTGCATTTTGTTGCCACATAGTCCATCATTTCTTGTACTGGTTTTCCTGTCAGTTCCCTCTCCCACTGAATGTTTTGAAGGAAGTTCCTCATGCCTGAGTAGTTCCCCCTTTTGTAGTTTGGTTTTTCCCACCCTATTCCTGCTACTCTCTCCACTTGGAGCTCAACTATGTAGTCGAAGCACAGAACCACATGATCACTAGCTCCCAGGGGCCTTTCATACAAGATATCCTCGATGTCTGAACTACTCAAGGTGAATACAAGGTCCAGTCTTGCTGGTTCATCTTCTCCTCTCTCTCTGGTAGTGTCTCTAACATGTTGATGCATGAGGTTTTCCAGTACTACATCCATCATCTTGGCTCTCCATGTTTCGGAACCCCCATGGGGCTCCAGGTTTTCCCAGTCAATCTCCTTGTGATTGAAATCACCCATAACTAGTAACTTTGCTCCCCCCACGTGTGCTCTCCTGGCCACCTCGGCAAGTGTGTCGACCATGGCTCTGTTGCTCTCATCGTATTCTTCTCTTGGTCTCCTGCAGTTCTGTGGTGGGTTGTACATTACTGCAATTATCACCTTATGTCCCTCAGACTGGATTGTTCCTACTAAGTAGTCCCTTTCACCCGTGCCATCCATTCCTTCCATTTTCTCAAAACCCCACTGGCTTTTAATGAGCAGTGCAACTCCTCCTCCCCCTCTCCTCCCTCTGTCTTTCCTGAGGATTTGATATCCGGGTGGAAAGATTGAATCTGTTATTATTCTGGTGAGTTTTGTTTCTGTGAGTGCTATTATGTCTGGGGATGTCTCCTTGATTCTTTCGTGCCACTCCTCATACTTATTTGTTATTCCATCTGCATTTGTATACCATACCTTCAACTTCTTTTCTAAGACTGTGGTCTGGGAGTTGTATTGAGGTTGGGGAAGTGGGAGACCTGATAAGGAACTATGGGTGGTTGCTGTGGGGGTGGAGTTTGTAATGTAGTGGGTGGGGGCATTGGATATGGCATGGGTGTTTTGGTTTAGAGTGTTTGGCTGCACTGGGGTTGACCTGGTTGGGAGGCTTCTATAGGAAGTTGTGAGGGAGGTTGTATTTGATCTTCTTCCTGTGTCTGGGATCTCCTGTCTGTCTTCTCCATCCCCTCTCTTTCCTCCTTTCGCCTTTGTACCATCTCTCTCAGTTTCCGCCTTTCGTCTTGTGTTCTGTCGCGGTCGAGATACACCTTCCTGTATGCCGACATGTCCCCTAATCGTGCTTTCTCCTGCAGTATCCTGTTCCGAGTCGATTCTGCCTTGAAAGTCACTTTCACTGGCCGGGTTCTTTTTTTTACAAACCCCCCTATTCTCCAAAAATTTTCCAGCTGGGTCATGTCGTCTTCTCCGATTACTTTCATGATGCTTTCAATTGCTTTTTTTCCCCTTGTTTTCTTGCTTCATATGTTTCCCCTTCAACTTCCTGTAGCCCATACACAAAGACTGACCTCACCCTTTCATTCTCCCACTGCATATCCCTGTGTATCCCCTCATTCAATTTGATATCCTCCATTGCAGCTTTCCTTTCTTCAGTTTCACTAGCTACTGTACATGGGCTCAGTGGCCTGTCATTTTCCCTTCTCGGCTTTCCCTGGGCTCTGTTGTGGTCTTTTAGGGCCTCCACATATAGCTTAGCTCTTTCATTTACCACAGTCTCCACTGATAGAGCTTCTACATGCAGTTTTGCTCCTTCTTTCCCTACAGTCCCCTTATTTGTGGCTGAGGTAGCGGTCTCTGTTGTCAATCCCAAAATGTTCTTTAGTTCTTTAGGCTGTTTCAGATTTTCCAGTTCCTCTTCTAAGCTCTGTATCCTGGCCTCTGCTGCTTTGACTTTCACCTCCCACTTCCTGCTTTCCATGTCTATCCTCTCTTCCATTCTCATGCTAAGTTCTTCTAGTTTCTTTTCCCATTCTTGTTCCCTTTTTATGAGCTCTGCTGCCCAATCTTCCTTTGCAGTTCCCTCCTCCTGTCCCTTGGGTTTTCTTGTTGCTCTCTGGCAACCCATTTTTGTTTTATCCTGATTGCCTCAGAGTGGGAAACCTATGTAATTCTGTATGTTAGGTTAGTATTGTATATGTCAGAGTGTGGGGGGGAGGTAGAGGAGGAACTGTGGCTATATGTGAGAGTAGTGGGGAGGGGGAGTGGGAAGGAGAGTGAAGCAAGTGGGTGAGTGGGAGAGGGAGAGGTGGGGAGGGGGAGGGTGAAAGAGGGAGGGGAGGGATCAGGTGAAGGAGTGAGATGTCGGTGGGGGAGGGGGGGAGTGTATGTGTGAGTCTGGCAATATGTGTGTGTGTGTGTGTGTGTGTGTGTATTGTGTGTGTTGTGTGTGTTGCGTGTGTGTGTGTGGGGGTGGGTGGGGGGGGTGTTGGTAAGTGTGTTGGTTGGTGGGTGGGTGTGTGTGGGTGTGTGTGGGTGTGTGGGTGTGTGGGTGTGTGTGGGTGTGTGTGGGTGTGTGGGGGTGTGTGTGGGTGTGTGTGGGTGTGTGTGGGTGTGTGTGGGTGTGTGTGGGTGTGTGTGGGTGTGTGTGTGTGTGTGTGTGTGTGTGTGTGTGTGTGTGTGTGAGTGTGTGTGGGTGTGTGTGGGTGTGTGTGGGTGTGTGTGGGGGTGTGTGGGTGTGTGTGGGGGTGTGTGGGTGAGTGTGGGTGTGCGTGCTCACACTAGGCTACGCTACTCTTTTGAAGATTATAAAAAAAAATTTCACAATCAATTCCTTATTAATATGCACTAATATATACTATATAATATTAATTGCGTACACTTGTGTTTGTGTGTGTGTGTGTTTACTAGCTTGTCGTTCTTTGAAAAAAAGGGGGGGGGGGTTACGTTAACACTATTTGTTATTGTTGTTGGTTCACCGGTACTCTCCCGGCCCAGATCTCCGCACACTACGCTACTTTACTTTTTGAAGATCATAGGATTATTTTTTCTCACTCAATTCCTTATTAATATATACTAATGTTTATTATAACAATAATTACGGGTGCACACGTGTGTTTGTATGTGCGTACTTGTTTACTAGCTTGTCCCTCAGAAAAACGGGGGGGGGGGTCACTAGGCTACACAACTCTTCTGGAGTTTACCTGGCGATATTTAGATAATTTACTAACCACTATTTATCTCCTGGTACTGAAATAGGGAGAGAGAGATGGTATAGCATACAACCAGCAGGGCGAGACACTTGAGACTTTAGACACTAACCAAAATTAACCACAAATAGGCAAGTGATGTCGTCTGCACAACAATGGAGGTTCCTGCTGGTCAGCTGCTATCAACTCCTTCAATTTGTAACTCCTTCAGGAACTTTATCATGCATTCAAGTTTTTATTTTATTTTTATTTTAAGACTTGGTATTCCCTCTTTTTTCTTTAGTACAGTATTATGGTCATAACAAGTCTGATGATGTTAGCTACCTTCACAACACCAACAGCTGGGGATTGACTAATTTTTTCTTACTTTCAGTATTTACTTAATCACTCTTTTATGACCTTATCACTACACTGCTGCTATAATCAACCAACATATGTATTTGTTAATATTTCAGATCACACCGTTAACCCAATTAACTGTTTGGATATTTTGTGTCAACACTGCGGCCAGTAGCCTGATCAGCTGACTGCTACCCTCCCTCACTCAAATTTCATTCAAATTTAAATTGTAAAATTCTTGATCCTATCACATTATTCGCACTCTTGAAAGCTATTACACTCTTGTAGGTATGTTCACTGATTCACTCACGTACGATGACCGCTAATAATATCTTAGGACAGCCACTAGAACGCTAAATCCTGGGAGCACTATTTAGCGATACTGCTTCACGTGTGTGTGTGTGTATGTGTGTGTGTGTGTACTCACCTATTTGTACTCACCTATTTGTGGTTGCAGGGGTCGAGTCCTAGCTCCTGGCTCCGCCTCTTCACCGGTTGCTACTAGGCCCTCTCTCTCCCCGCTCCATGAGCTTTATCAAACCTCGTCTTAAAACTGTGTATGGTTCCTGCCTCCACTACGTCATTTTCTAGGCTATTCCACTGCCTTACAACTCTATGACTGAAGAAATACTTCCTACTATCTCTCTGACTCATTTGTGTCTTCAACTTCCAATTGTGGCCTCTTGTTTCTGTGTCCCCTCCCTGGAACATCCTGTCTTTGTCCACCTTGTCTATTCCACGCAGTATTTTATATGTCGTTATCATGTCTCTCCTGACCCTCCTGTCCTCCAGTGTCGTCAGGCCGATTTCCCTTAATCTTTCTTCATAGGACATTCCCCTTAGCTCTGGAACTAACCTTGTGGCAAACCTTTGTACTTTCTCTAGTTTCTTGACGTGCTTTATCAAGTGCGGGTTCCAAACAGGTGCTGCATACTCCAGTATGGGCCTGACATACACGGTGTACAGTGTCTTGAATGATTCCTTACTAAGGTATCGGAATGCTGTTCTCAGGTTTGCCAGGCGCCCATATGCTGCAGCAGTTATCTGATTGATGTGTGCTTCCGGAGACATGCTCGGTGTTATACTCACCCCAAGATCTTTCTCCTTGAGTGAGGTTTGCAGTCTTTGGCCACCTAGCCTATACTCTGTCTGTGGTCTTCTGTGCCCTTCCCCTATCTTCATGACTTTGCATTTGGCAGGATTAAATTCGAGAAGCCATTTGCTGGACCAGGTGTCCAGTCTGTCCAGGTCTCTTTGAAGTCCTGCCTGGTCCTCATCAGATTTAATTCTCCTCATTAACTTCACATCATCTGCAAACAGGGACACTTCTGAGTCTAACCCTTCCGTCATGTCGTTCACATATACCAAAAATAGCACTGGTCCTAGGACCGACCCCTGTGGGACCCCGCTCTTCACAGGTGCCCACTGTGATACATCATTACGTACCATGACTCGTTGTTGCCTCCCTGTCAGGTATTCTCTGATCCATTGCAGTGCCCTTCCTGTTATATGCGCCTGATGCTCTAGCTTCTGCACTAATCTCTTGTGAGGAACTGTGTCAAAGGCCTTCTTGCAGTCCAAGAAGATGCAATCAACCCACCCCTCTCTCTCTTGTCTTACTTCTGTTATTTTATCATAAAATTCCAGAAGGTTTGTGACACAGGATTTGCCTTCCGTGAATCCGTGCTGGTTGGCATTTATACTCCTGTTCCGTTCCGTTGTGTGTGTGTGTGTGTGTGTGTGTGTGTGTGTGTGTGTGTGTGTGTGTGTGTGTGTGTGTGTGTGTGTGTATGTATGTGTGTGTGTGTATGTATGTGTGTGTGTATGTGTGTGTGTGTGTGTGTGTGTGTGTGTGTATGTGTGTGTGTGTGTGTGTGTGTATGTGTGTGTGTGTGTGTGTGTGTGTATGTGTGTGTGTGTGTGTGTGTGTGTGTGTGTGTGTGTGTGTGTGTATGTGTGTGTGTATGTATGTATGTGTGTGTGTGTGTGTATGTGTGTGTGTGTGTGTGTGTGTGTGTGTGTGTGTGTGTATACTCACCTAGTTGTACTCACCTAGTTGAGGTTGCGGGGGTCGAGTCCGAGCTCCTGGCCCCGCCTCTTCACTGATCGCTACTAGGTCACTCTCCCTGAGCCGTGAGCTTTATCATACCTCTGCTTAAAGCTATGTATGGATCCTGCCTCCACTACATCGCTTCCCAAACTATTCCACTTACTGACTACTCTGTGGCTGAAGAAATACTTCCTAACATCCCTGTGATTCATCTGTGTCTTCAGCTTCCAACTGTGTCCCCTTGTTACTGTGTCCAATCTCTGGAACATCCTGTCTTTGTCCACCTTGTCAATTCCTCTCAGTATTTTGTATGTCGTTATCATGTCCCCCCTATCTCTCCTGTCCTCCAGTGTCGTCAGGTTGATTTCCCTTAACCTCTCCTCGTAGGACATACCTCTTAGCTCTGGGACTAGTCTTGTTGCAAACCTTTGCACTTTCTCTAGTTTCTTGACGTGCTTGGCTAGGTGTGGGTTCCAAACTGGTGCCGCATACTCCAATATGGGCCTAACGTACACGGTGTGTGTGTGTGTGTGTGCGTGTGTGTGTGTGTGAGTGTGCATGTTTGTGTGTGCATGTGTGTGTGTGTGTGCGTGTGTGTGCGTGTGTGTGTGTGTGTACTCACCTATTTGTACTCACCTATTTGTGGTTGCAGGGGTCGAGTCCTAGCTCCTGGCCCCGCCTCTTCACCGGTTGCTACTAGGCCCTCTCTCTCCCCGCTCCATGAGCTTTATCAAACCTCGACTTAAAACTGTGTATGGTTCCTGCCTCCACTACGTCATTTTCTAGGCTATTCCACTGCCTTACAACTCTATGACTGAAGAAATACTTCCTACTATCTCTCTGACTCATTTGTGTCTTCAACTTCCAATTGTGGCCTCTTGTTTCTGTGTCCCCTCCCTGGAACATCCTGTCCTTGTCCACCTTGTCTATTCCACGCAGTATTTTATATGTCGTTATCATGTCTCCCCTGACCCTCCTGTCCTCCAGTGTCGTCAGGCCGATTTCCCTTAATCTTTCTTCATAGGACATTCCCCTTAGCTCTGGAACTAACCTTGTGGCAAACCTTTGTACTTTCTCTAGTTTCTTGACGTGCTTTATCAAGTGCGGGTTCCAAACAGGTGCTGCATACTCCAGTATGGGCCTGACATACACGGTGTACAGTGTCTTGAATGATTCCTTACTAAGGTATCGGAATGCTGTTCTCAGGTTTGCCAGGCGCCCATATGCTGCAGCAGTTATCTGATTGATGTGTGCTTCCGGAGACATGCTCGGTGTTATACTCACCCCAAGATCTTTCTCCTTGAGTGAGGTTTGCAGTCTTTGGCCACCTAGCCTATACTCTGTCTGTGGTCTTCTGTGCCCTTCCCCTATCTTCATGACTTTGCATTTGGCAGGATTAAATTCGAGAAGCCATTTGCTGGACCAGGTGTCCAGTCTGTCCAGGTCTCTTTGAAGTCCTGCCTGGTCCTCATCAGATTTAATTCTCCTCATTAACTTCACATCATCTGCAAACAGGGACACTTCTGAGTCTAACCCTTCCGTCATGTCGTTCACATATACCAAAAATAGCACTGGTCCTAGGACCGACCCCTGTGGGACCCCGCTCGTCACAGGTGCCCACTGTGATACATCATTACGTACCATGACTCGTTGTTGCCTCCCTGTCAGGTATTCTCTGATCCATTGCAGTGCCCTTCCTGTTATATGCGCCTGATGCTCTAGCTTCTGCACTAATCTCTTGTGAGGAACTGTGTCAAAGGCCTTCTTGCAGTCCAAGAAGATGCAATCAACCCACCCCTCTCTCTCTTGTCTTACTTCTGTTATTTTATCATAAAACTCCAGAAGGTTTGTGACACAGGATTTGCCTTCCGTGAATCCGTGCTGGTTGGCATTTATACTCCTGTTCCGTTCCAGGTGCTCCACCACTCTCCTCCTGATAATCTTCTCCATAATTTTGCAT
>NC_091301.1:27330856-27353356 GCF_038502225.1 Cherax quadricarinatus | reverse complement strand
CCTATTTGCAGCCACAGGAGCAGAGCTATCCTTGTGATCGTCTTTAAGGAGGGCTCCTTGTCGTGGTACAGAGGCTATTGGTCTGAGGAATTGGACCTTGTGATCTTCCTCACACCGAATCTAATTACCCCCCAAACCTCCCTTCCCTATTCCATCCTCTCCATCCCTCCCCTCCCTTTCCTCCTCTCCCCATCCCTCCCCTCCCTTTCCTCCTCTCCCCATCCCTCCCCTATCCCCTTCCTGTTTTCAACCTTTGGGATTGTTCCCTTAGGCATTCTAATTCCTAGGTAGGAGGAAGGGTACAGTGGTCCAACCCATTCTGTTGACGTCCTTGGTGGTGGTGTAGTTTGCTGTGGAATCTGGATCAACTGAAGATATCCCATTCTCTGGTTCTCAAGGGGCGGCTTTGAATGTCTTTCAGGTAACGGGTGTATTTCTGGAGGCTGCCTGCTGGATTCTGGGAGGTGGTGGCCAAAGGAGGTATGCTTTGTGGTGGGTATCTGGCCGCCCTCTCTTTTGTCCACCAAGGTGGATCAGTAGATGTGAAATTGCTATCCCGGATTGCTGGTTTACTGGCATGAAGGGTAGGGTATGGCATGGGTTCCATTCCGCATCTGCACTGCTTGTGGTGTTGGGGTCCTCGTGGGCATGGAGAGGGATTTACGGCCCTTTCATTCCTCCTAGGAGCTATCCTTCTATGTTCCTCCCCTTTTTTATTCTTTTTTCTTTTTTTCTTTCCTTTTCTCTTTTGTTTTCTAAAAAAAAAAAAAAGTGACATAACCATGGGGTTCCAAGTCCAGGACCAAGCTCCTCCCTGGCCCATTTCTGCTAACACGCCCCGTTCCGACCCTTTCTCGTTATTTGACTATTCTTCCGACCTTTCTAATGACCCTGTACCGTACCGTCTGCTGGTGCTGTTTCATCAACAACTCCAGGTGCCGAGGTTTCACTTGACTCATTCGATACATCCGAACTCTGCACTTCTTTGGCCATGCTTCCAGCTTCGCCCTCTAGGGTGCGATGATTCTCGGATTGCCCGCCCATCCCAAGTCGGACCAACTCCGATTCCACACCTAAACGACCAGACCATTAACTGATGACACTTCTATTACTTCTCACTCTGCCCAGAGAAGATCGGCATGACTCATTCTTCCGTTGCACATTATGTTTCAAAGTACACAACGGACTAAGTTTTTTACTCTACAACCAACATCTACTGACTATCTTTCAGATCATAGTATCGGCAAGGTGCTCCTATGCCATGTTGGTCAAAATATTTTATTTCATGCTCTCAAGAGCAGTGCATGCATTGTCATGGTACACAATGCTAACCAAGCCCACGATCTTTCTCTCCTTACCACAGTAGATGCTATCCCTGTAACAATTAAAAAATATCACTCTCTCAATTCTTATAATGGTATTGTCATTCTACCTCATATCATTGTTCAACATAACTTCCAGACATGTAGTGACGACATTCTCGAACAACATGACCTCCAAGACCTCCCAATTCTCAAAGTAGAGACATATACTACGTGCCCACGGGTGGAGATGCTACCCCTGCAATGTAGCTCACTTAACTTTTGACTGTCGTGAGCTTCCGCCCTACGTTTATAATGCTGGATACTGTCTCCAAGTTCGAGAGTTGATCCCTGCACCACAACAGTGCAGAAATTACTGGTGCTTTGGCCACCCAGCAAAATATTGCAGGTCCGTAACAGAGTGCCCAGTCTATGTTGCTGACGACCATACAACTACATCCTGCAACCTGAATCCCTCTTGCCTTAATTGTAATGAGGTTCACCCAACTTTTTATTGCCGTTGCCAAGTTTATGTAAAAGAACGAGAAATTCGTTGTCTCAAAGAGAAAGAAGGTTTCACATATGCCATGACAGTCTCTCATCTTCGCCTCCAGGGGAGACTTCCATGACTTTCTTATTCTAGAGTTACAAAGAGACCTCCAGCCTCGGTAGTAACTACTTCCAATGTCTCTAGTGTCACAGCTTCCTCAGTCACCTCTATCTCTAACTCTTTTTTGCAGTCCTCGCCTCCAAGGTCCCTACCTCGATACCTAATACTGTTCTTGAATCTTCATCTTCCCGCTCGCATGTTTCTATGTCCACAAGACCTTGCACAATTGTCTACACCTTCCCTTCGTCTGTCTACTTCTTTGAAGTCTAAACCTTACCCAAAGTTCAGACCTCCTTTTTACCCCTTCTTCACATAGCCTTTCCAAACATTATTTCCTTCCCTGTCTTTGCACCTCTTTCTTTACCTCTTACTAGTTCTGTTACAAATGTGGAGGTTCATCCTTTCCCTCGTACAGTCTCCTCCTCTCCAGTCCCCCCAAAGTTTCTTCCTTTCCTGTCCCCTCCCAAGTTAACTCTACCCTCTCATCCCCCTCCTTCTTTGGCATCTTCTATCATCTCTCTGATCTTTACTCACCCTCCCCCTTGTACCTCTGATGTCGTACTACATCCAGTTTCCTTGTCCTCTGAAACACTTGAAGCTATCTCCGAATATATTGAGGATACAAAACCATTGATGGACACTGATCCACCTCCCATCTCTTCTCACTCGTCTAAACGATCTGCACAACACTTCGCTGCTTACTCGTTTCACTCTACCTCCACACATAGACTTTCATACCCCTACTAGTACGTAGACACCTACTGCTTCATATTCCCGATATACTTCTCTCGCAAATCATGGCTTATTTAGTAGAATATCCGAGGCCTCAGGGGTAATTGTGGTGAGCTTCAGGTGTTGCTGTCCCAGCTTTTCCCTGTTTGTGTCTGTTTACAAGAACCTTAATTACGCTCTGCTGTTATCCATCCCGTCTCGGGCTATGTTTTATTACATTCATCTGATCGTTATCCCGATGGAACTTCTAACGGGAGTGCACTTCTTGTGCTTACCAGTATACCATACCATCAGATCTTCATTCATCGCTTCATTACACAACAGTTCTCATCTACTTGAACAAATGGTATACAGTATATTCTTTATATCTCTCCCCTTTTCGAGCATTATCTACCCCAGATGTTGCATTTCTTGTTTCTTCTTTACCACCTATTCTGTTATCAGGTGATTTTAATGCTCATCATTTCCTCAGGGGGCTCTTCTCACTGTGACTCTCGTGACGATCAGTTAGAGGCTCTTCTCACTTCTCTTCCCCTTCATGTTTAAAATACTGGTACTCCCACCCACTTTGACCCTTGCACTCAATCTCTCTCTTGTATTGCTCTCTCTATTTGTTCTGCATCAACTGCACTTGACTTTACCTGGTCTGTTCTCCCAGATTTACATGACAGCTATCATTTTCCTATCCTCCTTACTGCCTGTTTCTATTCTCACCCTACCTTTATAATTTGAACGCGCGAATTGGGATCTGTACTTGCGCTAAACTGCTTTTAGTGAGGACCCCTTTTCGTCCTCTCCTGATGAGCTGTTACACTTATTTTCCACCTCAGTTTTAACCACTGCTTCACATTCTATACCTCAAACCTAGAGCATGCATTCTCAGAAATGCGTGCCTTGGTGGTCTCCTGCTTGTGCTTGTGCAGTACGTCCGAAACGTGCTGCATGGGGCCGATATCATTACAGTAGCACCACAGAGCGTCTCCTTGATTTTAAATGGGCGAGAGCGGTCGCCTGACATGTCGTCCGTGTAGCTAAATGCACTTGCTGGCAAGATTACATTTCTACCATTACTTCTGCTCCCTCAATGAGTGCAGTGTGGAAAAAAGTGTGGAAACTGAGTGGAAAGTTCTCTTTAGATCCTGCTCCCATTCTCCAGGTTGCCGGTGTCAGAGTTGCAAACCCTCTTGACGTTGCCACGGAAATGGGAAATCATCTTGTCCGTATCTCTAAAGGGCTCCATCTATACCCCTCATTTCTTTCCTCGAAGCCTGCCAGAGAGTTGCTTCCCTGAGACTTCTTCTAGCAGAGAAGAGCCCTATAATGTGCCTTTTACACTTATAAAACTAGAGTGCATACTTTCCGCTTGCTGATCATCGGCAGCTGGGCCTAATGGCATTCATATTCGCATACTTCAGCATTTGCATTTATCAGCCCTTACAGTCCTCTTACGTCTTTTCAATCTTATTTTGTCGCAAGGAGTTCTCCCCCAACTTTGGAAATCTGTCATAGTTCTACATTTTCGTAAACCAGGTACTTCAGAACATGAGGCCTCACACTGTCGTCCCACTGCTCTTACCAGTGCAGTTTGCAAGGTGATGGAACGTCTGGTAAGTAGACGTTTGATGTGGTATTTAGAGACACACAATAGTCAATATAGCTTTCGTAAGGGCCACTCTACTGTTGACCTCTTACTCCGTTTAGATACCTATGCCCATAATGCCTTTGCTAGTAACCACTCCGTTATAGCAGTTTTTTTTTATCTTGAAAAGGCATATGACACTACTTGCCGGTATAACATTTTGACCCAAGCTCACTCCTTAGGCGTCCGAGGCAATCTGCCATTTTTTTCTTGCAAACTTCTTATCTGAGAGACATTTCCTTGTTTGGGTTAATAATTTGCTTTCACCAAACTTTGTCCAAGCTGAAGGTGTTCCTCAGGGATGTGTCCTTAGCACCACCCTTTTTCTCCTTGCTATAAACGATCTGACATCTGTTCTCCCATCTAATATTTGGTTATCACTCTGTGTTGATGATTTCGCTATAACTCGCCTAGTAGCAGCCTCACTCCAGAATGCTGTCAACAGTGTATCCCATTGGGCCACTACTCATGGGTTTAAATTTTCTAGTGCTAAAACACAAACAATTACGTTCACCAGATGTTCAATCGTCCTTGATACTCCATTATACTTGTATGGCTTACGAATCCCTGAATGTGATACGGTCAGATTTGTCGGCCTACTGTTTGATCGCCGGTTGTCTTGGAAACCTCACATTACCTCCCTTAAAGCAACTTGCCATAGCCGGCTGGACCTCCTTAAAACCCTTGTTCATCTTTCAAGGGGGGGGGGGCAGATCGTCGAACTCTCCTTCGACTGCATTCAGCCCTAATTTTATCAAAGCTAGATTTTAGCAACCAGATATATTCTGCAGACTCTCCTGCAACTCTTTCTAAACTTGATCCCATCCATCATCAGGGATTACTTTTATGTCTAGGTGCTTTCCGCTCCTCACCTGTCGAGAGCTTCTATGCTGAAGCAAATGCCCTATTTTTGAACGATCGTCGTGATGCTCATTACCTCCGCTATTTTGTTTGTCCGCTCTCATGACCTTCATGATCCTTCTACATACAGGATAGTTACGAACGATAGCAGAAGTCCATCATTTGTTCGCCGCCCCTGTTTACTCCGTCCCTTTTCTCTTCGTTTTCAATAGCTTTTCTTCAGTTGCCCCCTTTATATGTTCATCTAGCATCTAACTTTTCACTTTCCCCATGGGAAGTTCCGACAGTTAGTGTCTGTTCTTCCCCACTGCCGTGTGCGAAAGCCCAAATCCCTACAGTTGCTTCTCGCTCTCTTTTTCTTAATCACTGCAGTGTACACTGATTGTTCTAAATCCTCTGATAGTGTTGAGTTTGCAGCAGTGTTTTCTGACTGTGGTGCAAGGTCATTTATTACACTCCGCTAGCATTTTTACAGCTGAATTGTATACCAGTCTCATTGCAGTTATCCGTATTACATCCATACCTACTTCAAAGTTTGTAATCGTCTCAGACTCCTTTAGTGCTTTTTTTTTACACAGTTTTTGACAAGGTTAGGTTAAGGATCTCTAGCTTCATTGACAAGCTATTTACAGGTTAAGGATTCCTAACTTTATTGACAAGCTAAGAGCTGTTACCTACATCAGCTCATTTGAAAGCATTTTTATTATTATGAAACATACAAGTAGGGAACAGGATGAAGTTGGAGCCATCTGTGGGCCAGCATTTTCATCTGATCAGCTGACTTTATCTCGTTGACATCATAATGCTGTACGAATGTGTTCCAGACTCGAGTCATCCTGGGGATAAATGATCTCGGATGAAGTGATGTTCTGGAGAAGGGTACAGCCAGAGTGAAGCTGCTGCTTTCTGCCCGTCTGGTGGTATAGAAACTTGCCTCACGCTGTCCTCGAAGTGGATCCAAGTGTGGTACTTTTACAATATTGGCCTTGTACATAACAGTAAGGCCACCCACATCCCTCCTGTGTTGAAGGCTCTGCTGAAATGACAGATCTATCCAGGATTGGTCCAGGCGAGAGATGAGACATCTTGTTCTGTTCTCTACTGTCAAGCAGTCGCAGATGAGAAGGGGGGCAGGCGAACCAAGAAAGTGGAGCATACTCAAGGTGTGAGCGTACTTGTGCCTCGTACAAAATCTTGCAACCCCTGCTGTCAAGCAGATGCGAGATACGGCGAAGTGCTGTAAGCTTTTTGGCTGCCTTGTTTGCAAGATTTACAACGTGTTTTTTCATGGTCAGTTTGGAGTCAAATTTCACCCCAAGAATATCAACTTCTTCCCCAGGTGCCAACACCCTCCCATTCATCCTTACTACTGCACCGGCATTACCATCTTGGTGCCTAGAAATCGTCATTTGTGTTTTCTCAGGTGCAAATGTTGCTTGTCATCTATTTCCCCAAGCTGATATAGCTCTGAGCTGGTAATTGATGTAGCTTAGAGTAGCTGGCATTTCTTCTCATGGATAAGTGAATGTCAATGTATAGTCGTCTGCATATGCATGGGATTCTGGGATGAGATGAAGAAGGTCATTGAAGTAGACATTCCATAACAATGGTCCCAGAACACTTCCTTGTGGAACACTTGCCCCACTAGGATGTCTTGCTGATTCTGTTCCATTGAGAACTACCCTTAGAGATCTACCATGAAGGTAATCACTGAGGAGACATAGCGTAGAGCCTGCAGTTCCCAGAGCTTGCAGTTTTGCTAAGAGGCCCTGGTGCCACACCCGGTCGAAAGCGCCAGCAATGTCCAGTGCTACCACACAGCTGACTTTGGATTCATCCAGTGACTGATGCCACTTAGTAGAGAGGTTTAACAACAGATCAGCAGCAGAGTAACCTTTCCTGAAGCCATATTGACGGTCACAAAGTAGTGAGTGGTAGTCAAAAAACTGTCATTTGTCTTGAGATTATTGTCTCAAGGAGCTTGCCAGTGATTGACAGGAGTGACACTGGTCTGTAGTTGCTGATTTCTGCTCTGCTATTCTTTTTGTGAACATGGACTGCTTTGCAAGCTATTAAAAAATTTGATTCACCTCATCCCGTATTTCTTCGTATACAACTTTGGTTACACAGCATTACTAGCAAAAATATAGTAGAGGTCATTTTGATAAGGACCTGCCTTGTATGGGCCAGTAGGCCTTCTGCAGTGTTCCTCCATTCTTATGTTCTTATGTTCTTGTAAAGAAATCGTTTTCTGCTGGGTCCCTGGTCATGTTGATGTTCTGGGCAATGAGCAGGCAGACTGCTGTGCGATCTGCAGTACATGACCTACTAGTTTTATATAGAGGTATTTTATTCTCTGACTATTTTGCTGTAATCTCTAAACACCTTCGCAACCATTAGCAACAACGGTGGGCTGATATGACTCATAACAAATTACATTCTGCCAAACCAAGTTTGGGTTTCTGGCCTTCTTGTCATCATTACTGAGGATGGGAGACAACATTCTCTCGCATCGGACACACACGTCTAACTCATGGGTATCTGAAAGTTAAGACACATGTGCAGCATCTGGATATCTTTATTGTAGACGTTTCGCCATCCAGTGGCTTTATCAATACAGATTCTAGGACATAATTAGAAGACAGTAGAAATATGTACAAAGGATGAGGTAATCAGTCTGAGGCTCAGCCTTGGAGTTAGTGTTCACAGCATCGTGGTGGAGGAGAATCTGGAGCAAAGGCAAGAAGACTGGCGGTTATATAGGCGTCAGTGATAAGGACGTGTAGCAGACGAGGACATAGTCACTGGTAGGCGGGATTCCCCAGTGGAAGTAGGTCCTTCCCAAAGGGATGAGTTAGTTGTAGCAGCCGTGAAGAAGGTCTTGTAGATGTCCTCTGAACCAAGATTCCATGATGTTGCACTGTCTGACAGCAACTGATTTTTTTACATAAACTTTGATAATCCTTCCTTTACCACTCCTCACAGCCCTTCCAAACTTTACCTTTATTGTCATCTCCACCCTTATTTATCCTTAGATCCTGCATCAGTTCTTACCCTGCAGTGCTCTATGACTCTTGTAGGTTTAGCGCTTCCTTTTGATAATAATAATAATAATAATAATAATAATAATAATAATAATAATAATAATAATAATAATAATAATAATATGCTTGTAATGTCCTGTCTTCAGTATTGTTTTTATCATACAAGTTTATAATTCTTCTGGTTCTAACATTTACTTCCTTTCCATTTGGTTCATTCTTTTGGCCAACTACTTTATTTGATAAAAAAAATTGATAGTATCTCTTCTGCTCCAGTGTTTCTTAATTTACGAATGTGGCTCCTTGTTATCCCTCTTTAATACGGCCTTCTTTAATAAGGTGTTCTATAATAAGGTATTCTTTAATACGGCCTTCTTTAATAAGGTGTTCTATAATAAGGTATTCTTTAATACGGCCTTCTTTAATAAGGTGTTCTATAATAAGGTATTCTTTAATACGGCCTTCTTTAATAAGATGTTCTATAATAAGGTATTCTTTAATACGGCCTTCTTTAATAAGATGTTCTATAATAAGGTATTCTTTAATACGGCCTTCTTTAATAAGATGTTCTATAATAAGGTATTCTTTAATACGGCCTTCTTTAATAAGGTGTTCTATTAATAAATTCTCTTTATCTTTTCTGTTTGTGCGTGTGTGTACTCACCTAATTGTGGTTGCAGGGGTCGATACTCAGCGCCTGGCCCCGCCTCTTCACCGTGTGTGTGTGTGTGTGTGTGTGTATGTGTGTGTGTGTGTGTGTGTGTGTGTGTGTGTGTGTGTGTGTGTGTGTGTGTCTGTCTGTCTGTGTGTCTGTGTATACTCACCTAGTTGTGGTTGCAGGGTCGAGTATGTGTGTATATGTATGTACACACATACTAGGTCACTCTTCATGTTCCATGAGCTTTATCATACCTCTTCTTAAAGCTATGTATGGATCCTGCCTCCACTACATCACTTCCCAGACTATTCCACTTCCTTGCAACTCTGTGACTGAAGAAATACTTCCTAACATCCCTGTGATTCATCTGGGTCTTCAACTTCCAACTGTGACCCCTTGTTGCTGTGTCCCATCTCTGGAACATCCTGTCTCTGTCCACCTTGTCGATTCCTATCAGTATTTTATATGTCGTTATCATATCCTCCCTATCTCTCCTGTCTTCCAGTGTCGTCAGGTCAATTTCCCTTTACCTCTTCTCGTAGGACATACCCCTTAGGTCCGGGACTAGTCTTGTTGCAAACCCTTTCACTTTCTCTAGTTTCATCAGGCACTTGGCTAGGTGTGGGTTCCAAAATGGTGCCGCATACTCCAATATGGGCCTAACGTACACAGTGTACAGGGCCCTGAACGATTCCTTATTAAGATGTCGGAATGCTGTTCTTAGGTTTGCCAGGCGCCCATATGCAGCAGCAGTTATTTGGTTTATGTGCACCTCAGGAAATGTGCCCGGTGTTATACTCATCTCAAGATCCTTCTCCTTGAGTGAGGTTCGTAGTCTCTGGCTCCCATAGACTGTACTCCGTCTGCGGTCTTTGTTGCCCTTTCCCAATCTTCATGACTTTGCACTTGATGGGGTTGAACTCCAGGAGCCAGTTGCTGGACCAGGTCTGCTCCAGATCCCTTTATAGTGCTGCCTGGTCCTTGTCCTATTGAATTCTTCTCATCAACTTCACATCATCTGTAAACAGGGACACTTCGAAGTCTATTCCTTCCGTCATGTCGTTCACAAATACCAGAAACAGTGTGTGTGTGTGTGTGTGTGTGTGTGTGTGTGTGTGTGTGTGTGTGTGTGTGTGTGTGTGTTTTTGGTTGTGTGTGTGTTTGGTTGTGTGTGTATGTGTAAGTGTATGTGTGTGTGTGTGTGTGTGTGTGTAAGTGTATGTGTGTGTGTGTTTGGTTGTGTGTGTGTGTGTGTGTAAGTGTATGTGTGTGTGTGTGTGTGTGTTTGGTTGTGTGTGTGTTTGGTTGTGTGTGTGTGTTTGGTTGTGTGTGTGTGTGTAAGTATATGTGTGTGTACTCACCTAATTGTACTCACCTGATTGTGGTTGCAGGGGTCGAGAC
Source organism: Cherax quadricarinatus (assembly GCF_038502225.1). Taxonomy (NCBI): domain Eukaryota; kingdom Metazoa; phylum Arthropoda; class Malacostraca; order Decapoda; family Parastacidae; genus Cherax; species Cherax quadricarinatus. The sequence continues at coordinate 27,343,113 of NC_091301.1, read as the reverse complement.
TCAGCTCCTGGCCCCGCCTCTTCACTGATTGCTACTAGGTCCTCTCTCTCTCTCTGCTTCCTGAGTTTTATCATACCTCTTCTTAAAACTATGTATGGTTCCTGCCTCCACTACTTCACTTGCTAGGCTATTCCACTGACGGCTCCTATTCATCCTGACGACTCTATGACTGAAGAAATACTTCCTAACGTCCCTGTGACTCGTCTGAGTCTTCAGCTTCCAGTTGTGACCCCTTGTTCCTGTGTCCCGTCTCTGGAACATCCTATCTCTGTCCACCTTGTCTATTCCCCGCAGTATCTTGTATGTCGTTATAATGTCTCCCCTGACCCTTCTGTCCTCCAGTGTCGTCAGTCCGATTTCCCTTAACCTTTCCTCGTACGACATTCCCCTGAGCTCTGGGACTAGCCTTGTTGCAAACCTTTGTACTTTCTCTAACTTCTTGACGTGCTTGACCAGGTGTGGGTTCCAGACTGGTGCTGCATACTCCAGTATGGGCCTAACATACACAGTGTACAGTGTCTTGAACGATTCCTTATTAAGGTATCGGAACGCTATTCTCAGGTTAGCCAGGCGTCCGTATGCTGCAGCAGTTATTTGGTTGATGTGTGCCTCCGGTGACGTGCTCGGTGTTATGGTCACCCCGAGGTCTTTCTCCCTGAGTGAGGTCTGTAGTCTTTGTCCACCTAGCCTATACTCTGTCTGTGGTCTTCTTTGCCCCTCCCCAATCTTCATGACTTTGCATTTGGCAGGATTGAATTCGAGAAGCCAGTTTCTGGACCACATGTCCATCCTGTCCAGGTCTCTTTGCAGTCCTGCCTCATCCTCATCCGATTTAATTCTTCTCATCAGCTTCACATCATCTGCGAATAGGGACACTTCAGAGTCTATTCCTTCCATCATGTCGTTCGCATATATCAAAAATAGTACTGGTCCTAGAACTGACCCCTGTGGGACCCCGCTCGTCACAGGCACCCACTGTGATACCTCTTCACGTACCATGACTCGTTGCTGCCTCCCTGTCAGGTATTCCCTGATCCATTGCAGTGCCCTCCCTGTTACATGCGCCTGATCCTCCAGCTTCTGCACTGTGTCAAAGGCCTTCCTGAAGTCTAGGAAGACGCAATCAACCCACCCCTCTCTCTCGTGTCTTTCTAGGTCACTCTCCCTGAACCGTGAGCTTTATCATACCTCTGCTTAAAGCTATGTATGGATCCTGCCTCCACTACATCGATTCCCAAACTATTCCACTTGCTGACTACTCTGTGGCTGAAGAAATACTTCCTAACATCCCTGTGGTTCATCTGTGTCTTCAACTTCCAACTGTGTTCCCTTGTTGCTGTGTCCCATCTCTGGAACATCCTGTCTTTGTCCACCTTGTCAATTCCTCTCAGTATTTTGTATGTCGTTATCATGTCCCCCCTATCTCTCCTGTCCTCCAGTGTCGTCAGGTTGATTTCCCTTAATCTCTCGTCGTAGGACATACCTCTTAGCTCTGGGACTAGTCTTGTTGCAAACCTTTGCACTTTCTCTAGTTTCTTTACGTGCTTGGCTAAGTGTGGGTTCCAAACTGGTGCCGCATACTCCAATATGGGCCTAACGTACACTGTGTACAGGGTCCTGAACGATTCCTTATTAAGATGTCGGAATGCTGTTCTGAGGTTTGCTAGGCGCCCATATGCTGCAGCCGTTATTTGGTTGATGTGCGCTTCAGGAGATGTGCCTAGTGTTATACTCACCCCAAGATCTTTTTCCTTGAGTGAGGTTTGTTGTCTCTGGCCCCCTAGACTGTACTCCATCTGCGGTCTTCTTTGCCCTTCCCCAATCTTCATGACTTTGCACTTGGTGGAATTGAACTCCGGGAGCCAATTGCTGGACCATGTCTGCAGCCTGTCCAGATCCCTTTGTAGTTCTGCCTGGTCTTTGATCGAGTGAATTCTTCTCATCAACTTCACGTCATCTGCAAACAGGGACACCTCCGAGTCTATTCCTTCCATCATGTCTTTCACAAATACCAGAAACAGCACTGGTCCTAGGACTGACCCCTGTGGGACCCCGCTGGTCACAGGTGCCCACTCTGACACCTCGCCACGTACCATGACTCGCTGCTGTCTTCCTGACAAGTATTCCCTGATCCATTGTAGAGCCTTCCCTGTTATCCCTGCTTGGTCCTCCAGTTTTTGCACTAATCTCTTGTGTGAAACTGTATCAAACGCCTTCCTGCAGTCTAGGAAAACGCAATCAACCCACCCCTCTCTCTCTTGTCTTACTGCTGCCACCATGTCATAGAACTTCAGTAGGTTTGTGACACAGGATTTCCCATCCCTGAAACCATGTTGGCTGCAGTTGATGAGATCATTCCTTTCTAGGTGTTCCACCACTCTTCTCCTGATAACCGTCTCCATGATTTTGCATACTATACATGTCAGTGACACTGGTCTGTAGTTTAGTGCTTCATGTCTATCTCCTTTTTTAAAGATTGGGACTACATTTGCTGTCTTCCATGCCTCAGGCAATCTCCCTGTTTCAATAGATGTATTGAATATTGTTGTTAGGGGTACACATAGCGCCTCTGCTCCCTCTCTCAGGACCCATGGAGAGATGTTATCTGGCCCCAATGCCTTTGAGGTACCTAGCTCACTCAGAAGCCTCTTCACTTCTTCCTCGGTAGTGTGCACTGTGTCCAGCACTTGGTGGTGTGCCCCACCTCTCCGTCTTTCTGGAGCCCCTTCTGTCTCCTCTGTGAACACTTCTTTGAATCTCTTGTTGAGTTCCTCACATACTTCACGGTCATTTCTTGTCTCTCCTCCTTCCTTCCTTAGTCTGATTACCTGGTCCTTGACTGTTGTTTTCCTCCTGATGTGGCTGTATAATAGTTTTGGGTCAGATTTGGCTTTTGCCGCTATGTCGTTTTCATATTGTCTTTGGGCCTCCCTTCTTATCTGTGCATATTCGTTTCTGGCTCTACGACTGCTCTCCTTATTCTCCTGGGTCCTTTGCCTTCTATATTTCTTCCATTCCCTAGCACACTTGGTTTTTGCCTCCCTGTACCTTTGGGTGAACCATGGGGTCGTCCTGGCTTTTTCAGTATTCCTGTTACCCTTGGGTACAAACCTCTCCTCAGCCTCCTTGCATATTGTTGCTACATATTTCATCATCTCATTAACTGGCTTCCCTGCCAGTTCTCTGTCCCACTGAACCCCGTTCAGGAAGTTCCTCATTCCCATGTAGTCCCCTTTCTTGTAGTTTGGCTTCATTCGTCCTGGCCTTCCTGCTTCTCCCTCCACTTGTAGCTCTACTGTGTATTCGAAGCTTAAAACCACATGATCGCTGACCCCAAGGGGTCTCTCATATGTGATGTCCTCGATATCTGCACTACTCAAGGTGAATACTAAGTCCAGTCTTGCTGGTTCATCCTTTCCTCTCTCTCTTGTAGTGTCCCTTACGTGTTGGTACATAAAGCTTTCCAGTACCACCTCCATCATCTTAGCCCTCCATGTATCTTGGCCCCCATGTGGCTCCAAGTTCTCCCAATCGATCTCCTTGTGGTTAAAGTCACTCATGATCAGGAGCTTTGCCCTGCATGCATGAGCTCTTCTGGCCACTGCAGCCAGTGTGTCGACCATCGCTCTATTGCTCTCGTCGTACTCTTGCCTTGGCCTCCTGCTGTGGGTGGGTTATACATCACTGCAATTACCACCTTGGGACCTCCAGAGTGAAGCGTTCCCGCTATGTAATCACTTTCTTCTCCGCTGTCTCCTCTCTCCAGCTCATCAAAATTCCATCGGTTTTTGATCAGTAATGCCACTCCTCCACCCCCTCTGTTCCCTCTGTCTTTCCTTAGGATCTGGTATCCCATTGGAAAGATGGCATCTGTTATCAAACCTGTAAGCTTGGTTTCTGTGACAGCTATGATGTCCGGTGATGCCTCTTTGACTCTTTCGTGCCACTCCTCCCACTTATTTGTTATTCCATCAGCGTTTGTGTATCATACCTTCAGTTTCCTTTCCAACACTGTGGTTTGGGGGGCCTGTGAGGGTGGGAGACCTGGTAGCATACTGTGGGATTCAATAGCTCGGTGTTGGGTGGAAGCTGTGGGTATGGATTGTAGTGTGTGTTGGGATGGTGTGATAGGTTGTGGGGTTCTGAGGATAGTTGTGTGTGTGCTTGCCCTTGCTGCTCTGTTTTGCTCTGACTGACCTCTGCTGGTTCCTTGTCTCCTTTCCTAGCTCCTTTTGCTTTTGTGTCCTCTCCTTCAGCTGCTGTCGCTCTGTTTGTGTTCTGTCTCTGTCTAGGAGCATCCTCTTGTACTCTTCCGAGTATTTCAACCGTGTTTTCTCTTGGAGGATCCTGTTCCGCACTGTTTCCGTCCTGAGAATAGCGTGATCGGTCGGTTTCTCCCCTTCGAGTACCCCCGTATTCTCTGAAAATTTACAATCTCGTCCATCTCTTCTTCACCTATTTCCATGATGATTTTCTCAATCTCCTTTCTTTCTTCCTGCTGTCTTTCAGTGTGTGTCCTTTCCTCTCTCTCCTGAAGCCCATGGATAAACACTGATTTTGGTCTTTCTTCCTTCCATTGCCTCACCCTCTGTGACTCTGGATCCTGCCTATATTTGTCATTTTCTCCCTTGATTTTTCCAGTGGCTCTTGATAGCATGGTTGCTCCTCAGCATTTGACCTATCACCCTCTCCATCTGCACCCAGCTGTTCTTCCCTTTCACTCCTTGGCCCTTCTTGGCAGGCTGATATAACCTTAGCATAATTCATATCTTCTTCCTTCCTGTTCGGCCTCTCAGCTTCATATGCTATGTCTTCGCTTGTCACTGCCCCTGTAACTTGCTTCAGCCTATTTATCTCAACTTCTAGGACCCTTATCCTGGCTACTGCAGTTTCGACTTGTGCCTCCCACTTCTTTGTCTCTTTCTCCAACCTCTTTTCCAATTTCACAGAGAGCTCTTTCTCCATTTTTTCAGAAAGCTCCCCTAATTTTCTCTCCCACTCTTGTTCCATCCTTTTCCACTGCTCCTCCATCCACTCCTCCCTACCAGAACCGTTCTCATCTGATCCCTGGTTCCTGCGAGTACCCATCATTTTTTTTTTAAGTGTATATGTGTGTGTGTGTGTGTGTGTGTGTGTGTGTGTGTGTGTGTGTGTGTGTGTGTGTGTGTGTGTGTGTACTCACCTATTTGTACTCACCTATTTGTGGTTGCAGGGGTCGATTCACAGCTCCTGGCCCCGCCTCTTCGCTGATTGCTACTAGGTCCTCTCTCTCCCTGCCCCATGAGCTCTATCATACCTCGCCTTAAAACTATGTATGGTTCCTGCCTCCACCACATCACTTTCTAGGCTATTCCATGGCCTGACTACTCTATGACTGAAGAAATACTTCCTAACATCCCTTTGATTCATCTGAGTCTTCAACTTCCAATTGTGACCTCTTGTGTCTGTGTCCCTTCTCTGGAACATCCCGTCTTTGTCCACCTCGTCTATTCCGCGCAGTATTTTATATGTCGTTATCATGTCTCCCCTGACCCTCCTGGCCTCCAGTGTCGTCAGGCCGATTTCCCTCAACCTTTCTTCATAGGACAATCCCCGTAGCTCTGGGACTAGTCTTGTTGCAAACCTTTGCACTTTCTCTAATTTCTTGACGTGCTTGACTAGGTGTGGATTCCAAATTGGTGCTGCATACTCCAGTATGGGCCTGACGTAGATGGTGTACAGAGTCTTAAACGAATCCTTACTGAGGTATCGGAACGCTATACGTAGGTTTGCCAGGCGCCCGTATGCTGCAGCAGTTATCTGATTGATGTGCGCCTCAGGAGATATGCTCGGTGTTATACTCACCCCCAGATCTTTTTCCTTGAGTGAGGTTTGCAGTCTTTGGCCATCTAAACTATATTGTGTCTGCGGTCTTCTTTGCCCTTCCCCAATCTTCATGACTTTGCATTTGGCAGGGTTAAATTCAAGGAGCCAGTTGCTGGACCAGGCTTGTAGCCTGTCCAGGTCTCTTTGTAGTCCTGCCTGATCCTCGTCCGATTCGATTCTTCTCATTAACTTCACATCGTCTGCAAACAAGGACACTTCTGAGTCTATCCCTTCCGTTATGTCGTTCACGTATACCAAGAACAGCACAGGTCCAAGGACTGACCCCTGTGGAACCCCACTTGTCACAGGCCCCCACTCTGACACCTCGTCGCGTACCATGACTCGTTGTTGCCTCCCTGTCAGATATTCTCTGATCCATTGCAGTGCCTTTCCTGTTATGTGTGCCTGGTCCTCTAGCTTTTGCAGTAACCTCTTGTGAGGAACTGTGTCGAAGGCCTTCTTGCAGTCCAAAAATACGCAGTCGATCCACCCCTCTCTCTCTTGTCTTACTTCTGTCACCTTGTCATAAAACTCTAGTAGGTTTGTGACACAGGATTTTCCTTCCCTGAAACCGTGCTGGTTGTCAATTATACACTTGTTTCTTTCCAGGTGCCCCACCACTCTCCTCCTGATGATCTTCTCCATGACCTTGCATACTATACACGTTAGTGATACAGGTCTGTAGTTTAGTGCCTCATGTCTGTCTCCCTTTTTAAAAATTGGGACTACATTTGCCATTTTCCATACCTCAGGGAGTTGCCCAGTTTCAAATGGTGTGTTGAAGATCTTTGTTAATGGCTCACACAATATCTCTGCTCCCTCTTTAAGGACCCATGGAGAGATGTTGTCTGGTCCCACCGCCTTTGAGGTGTCAAGTTCGCATAGCAGCTTCTTCACCTCCTCCTTGGTTATATGTACCTCATCCAGCACTTGCTGGTGTGCCCCCCTGTTCTGATTTCTTGGAGTCCTACTGGTTTCCACTGTAAATACCTCTTTAAATCTTGTGTTGAGCTCCTGACATACCTCTCGATCGTTTCTTGTGAATTCCCCATCACCCTTCCTCAGTCTGATTACCTGGTCCTTGACTGTTGTTTTCCTCCTGATGTGGCTGTACAACAGCTTCGGGTCAGTCTTTACTTTTGATGCTATGTCATTTTCATATTGTCTCTGAGCCTCCCTTCTTATCTGTGCATATTCGTTTCTGGCTCTTCGGCTGATTTCTTTATTTTCCTGAGTTCTCTGTCTTCTGTACCTTTTCCATTCCCTAGTACACCTAGTTTTTGCCTCCCTACACCTTTGGGTGAACCAAGGACTCGTTCTGTTCTTCCCATTATTTCTGTTTCCCTTGGGAACAAACCTCTCCTCTGCCTCCTTGCATTTTGTTGCTACATAGTCCATCATTTCTTGTACTGGTTTTCCTGTCAGTTCCCTCTCCCACTGAATGTCTTGAAGGAAGTTCCTCATGCCTGAGTAGTTCCCCCTTTTGTAGTTTGGTTTTCCCAGCCTATTCCTGCTACTCTCTCCACATGGAGCTCAACTATGTAGTCGAAGCATAGAACCACATGATCACTAGCTCCCAGGGGCCTTTCATACATGATACCCTCGATGTCCGAACTACTCATGGTGAATACAAGGTCCAACCTTGCTGGTTCATCCTCTCCTCTCTCTCTGGTAGTGTCTCTAACATGTTGATGCATGAGGTTCTCCAGTACCACATCCATCATCTTGGCTCTCCATGTTTCGGGACCCCCATGGGGCTCCAGGTTTTCCCAGTCAATCTCCTTGTGATTGAAATCACCCATAACTAGTAACTTTGCTCCCCCCATGTGTGCTCTCCTGGCCACCTCGGCTAGTGTGTTGATCATTGCTCTGTTGCTCTCATCGTATTCTTCTCTTGGCCTCCTGCAGTTCTGTGGTGGGTTGTACATTACTGCAATTATCACCTTATGTCCCTCAGACTGGATTGTTCCTACTAAGTAGTCCCTTTCGCCCATGCCATCCATTCCTTCCATTTTCTCAAAACCCCACTGGTTTTTAATGAGCAGTGCAACTCCTCCTCCCCCTCTCCTCCCTCTGTCTTTCCTGAAGATTTGATATCCGGATGGAAAGATTGAATCTGTTATTATTCTGGTGAGTTTTGTTTCTGTGAGTGCTATTATGTCTGGGGATGTCTCTTTGATTCTTTCGTGCCACTCCTCATACTTGTTTGTTATTCCATCTGCATTTGTATACCACACCTTCAACTTCTTTTCTAAGACTGTGGTCTGGGAAGTATATTGGGGTTGGGGAAGTGGGAGACCTGGTAAGGAACTATGGGTTGTTGCTGTGGGGGTGAAGTTTGTAATATAGTGGGTGGGGGCATTGGATGTGGCATGGGTGTTTTGATTTAGAGTGTTTGGTTGCACTGGGGTTGACCTGGTTGGGAGGCTTCTATAGAAAGTTGTGAGGGAGGCTGTATTTGATCTTCTTCCTGGGTCTGGGATCTCCTGTCTGTCTTCTCCATCCCCTCTCTTTCCTCCTTTCGCCTTTGTACCATCTCTCTCAGTTTCTTCCTTTCTTCTTGTGTTCTGTCGCGGTCGAGATACACCTTCCTGTATGCCGTCATGTCCCTTAATCGTGCTTTCTCCTGCAGGATCCTGGTCCGAGTCGCTTCTGCCTTGAAGGTCACTTTCACTGGCCGGGTGTGTGTGTGTGTGTGTTTTGTGTTATGTAAAATTTAACTTTTGAAGTAACTGTGTGTAGGTGCAGCAGCAGACTCATGGTGATGGTCTCCCACCAACACTTTTATGGAACAAAACACTCTTATAACATTGTTCACTGCTGCTTAGCAGTGACCTGGATGATGACGTTGTTCACTGCTGCTTAGCAGTGACCTGGATGATGACGTTGTTCACTGCTGCTTAGCAGTGACCTGGATGATGATGTTGTTCACTGCTGCTTAGCAGTGACCCAAATAATATTCGTCAGTTATCATTAATCTCGATCTTACTTGGTAAAAATAAAGGCGCTGTAAGTTGAAGTTTATCCTCAATGTTGATATCTTGGTCACCCACTTGATAAGTAGCAACAGTCTCCTTGGTCACTACACTGAGGCTACACAGTAGCTGCAGTCTCCTTGGTCGCTACACTGAGGCTACACAGTACCTGCAGTATGAGTGGTCACTACACTGAGGCTACACAGTAGCTGCAGTGTGAGTGGTCACTACACTGAGGCTACACAGTACCTGCAGTATGAGTGGTCACTATACTGAGGCTACACAGTAGCTGCAGTATGAGTGGTCACTACACTGAGGCTACACAGTACCTGCAGTCTCCTTGGTCACTACACTGAGGCTACACAGTAGCTGCAGTATGAGTGGTCACTATACTGAGGCTACACAGTAGCAGCAGTATGAGTGGTCACTACACTGAGGCTACACAGTAGCTGCAGTATGAGTGGTCACTATACTGAGGCTACACAGTAGCAGCAGTATGAGTGGTCACTACACTGAGGCTACACAGTAGCTGCAGTATGAGTGGTCACTATACTGAGGCTACACAGTAGCAGCAGTATGAGTGGTCACTACACTGAGGCTACACAGTAGCAGCAGTATGAGTGGTCACTACACTGAGGCTACACAGTATCAGCAGTATGAGTGGTCACTACACTGAGGCTACACAGTAGCAGCAGTATGAGTGGTCACTACACTGAGGCTACACAGTAGCTGCAGTGTGAGTGGTCACTACACTGAGGCTACACAGTAGCAGCAGTATGAGTGGTCACTACACTGAGGCTACACAGTAGCTGCAGTGTGAGTGGTCACTACACTGAGGCTACACAGAAGCAGCAGTATGAGTGGTCACTACAATGAGGCTACACAGTAGCAGCAGTATGAGTGGTCACAACACTGAGGCTACACAGTAGCTGCAGTATTAGTGGTCACTACACTGAGGCTACATAGTAGCTGCAGTATGAGTGGTCACTACACTGAGGCTATACAGTAGCTCCAGTATCAGTGGTCACTACACTGAGGCTATACAGTACCTGCAGTATCATTGGTCACTACACTGAGGCTACACAGTAGCTGCAGTATCAGTGGTCACTATACTGAGGCTACACAGTAGCTGCAGTATGTGTGGTCACTACACTGAGGCTACACAGTAGCTGCAGTATCAATGGTTACTACACTGAGGCTACACAGTAGCTGCAGTATCAGTGGTCACTACACTGAGGCTACACAGTAGCTGCAGTATGAGTGGTCACTATACTGAGGCTACACAGTGCTGCAGTGTGAGTGGTCACTATACTGAGGCTACACAGTAGCCGCAGTATGAGTGGTCACTATACTGAGGCTACACAGTAGCAGCAGTATGAGTGGTCACTACACTGAGGCTACACAGTAGCTGCAGTATGAGTGGTCACTATACTGAAGCTACACAGTAGATGCAGTATAAGTGGTCACTACACTGAGGCTACACGTCACTACACTGAAACTACACGTCAATACACTGAGGTTACACGTCATTACACTGAGGCTACAAGTCTCTACACTGAGGCTACAAGTCACTACACTGAGGCTACACGTCATTACACTGAGGCTACACGTCACTACACTGAGGTTACACGTCACTACACTGAGGCTACACGTCACTACACTGAGGCTACACGTCACTACACTGAGACTACATGTCACTACACTGAGGCTACACGTCACTAGACTGAGGCTACACGTTATTACACTGAGGCTACACGTCACTACACTGAGGTTACACGTCACTATACTGAGGCTACACGTCACTACACTGAGGCTACACGTCACTACACTGAGGCTACACGTCACTACACTGAGGCTAAAAGTCACTACACTGAGGCTACACGTCACTACACTGAGGCTACACATAACTATACTGAGGCTACACGTCATTACATTGGGGATACACGTCGCTACACTGAGGCTACACGTCACTACACTGAGCCTACACGTCACTACACTGAGGCTACACGTCACTACACTGTGGCTACACGTCACTACACTGAAGGCACACGTCACTACACTGAGGCCACACGTCACTACACTGAGGCCACACGTCACTACACTGAGGTTACACGTCACTACACTGAGGCTACACGTCACTACACTGAAGTTACACGTCACTACACTGAGGCTACAAGTCACTACACTGAGGCTACACGTCACTACACTGAGGCTACACGTCACTACACTGAAGGCACACGTCACTACACTGAGGCCACACGTCACTACACTGAGGCTACACGTCACTACACTGAGGCTACACGTCACTACACTGAGGCTACACGTCACTACACTGACGCCACACGTCACTACACTGATGCCACACGTCACTACACTGAGGCTATACGTCACTACACTGAGCCTACACGTCACTACACTGAGGCTACACGTCACTACACTGATGCCACACGTCACTACACTGAGCCTACACGTCACTACACTGAGGCTACACGTCACTACACTGATGCCACACGTCACTACACTGAGCCTACACGTCACTACACTGAGGCTACACGTCACTACACTTATGCCACACGTCACTACACTGATGCCACACGTCACTACACTGATGCCACACGTCACTACACTGAGCCTACACGTCACTACACTGAGCCTACACGTCACTACACTGAGGCTACACGTCACTACACTTATGCCACACGTCACTACACTGATGCCACACGTCACTACACTGAGCCTACACGTCACTACACTGAGCCTACACGTCACTACACTGATGCCACACGTCACTACACTGATGCCACACGTCACTACACTGAGCCTACACGTCACTACACTGAGCCTACACGTCACTACACTGAGTCTACACGTCACTACACTGATGCCGCACGTCACTACACTGATGCCACACGTCACTACACTGATGCCACACGTCACTACACTGATGCCACACGTCACTACACTGAGCCTACACGTCACTACACTGAGCCTACACGTCACTACACTGATGCCACACGTCACTACACTGAGCCTACACGTCACTACACTGAGCCTACACGTCACTACACTGAGTCTACACGTCACTACACTGATGCTACACGTCACTACACTGATGCCACACGTCACTACACTGATGCCACACGTCACTACACTGAGCCTACACGTCACTACACTGAGCCTACACGTCACTACACTGAGTCTACACGTCACTACACTGATGCCACACGTCACTACACTGATGCCACACGTCACTACACTTATGCCACACGTCACTACACTGATGCCACACGTCACTACACTGAGCCTACACGTCACTACACTGAGCCTACACGTCACTACACTGATGCCACACGTCACTACACTGATGCCACACGTCATTACACTGAGCCTACACGTCACTACACTGAGCCTACACGT
>NC_091301.1:27153356-27325856 GCF_038502225.1 Cherax quadricarinatus | reverse complement strand
TCTGGTTTCAGATAGTCAGCAGTGTCTGCCTTGTGCTCTCTACCTGTTTTATCTTTTCATTATGTTCTCTTTTTTTCCAAATTTCTTATAGCGACGAAGTTTAAATTCGTGAAATTTTGATTTGTGGCTTTTTTTTTAAACCTAAATTCTTTTTTGGTGGTTTATTATGTGTTGAGGCCGGCACCGTGTGTGTTTTATATTATTGGTCAGACGTATGTTGTTTGTGACATCCTGGATAAATCTTAATTTATATTCCTGAATGATAGTCTTATATTTGCAACACTGGTGTATGCAGCCAACGTTATTCAGTTTGTGTGTTTCTGACGTTACGTTTTGTGTCATGTTAACACCTCGGTCTTCTTGTTTAATCCTGAGAGTTATTATTCTGTCACGCGGCACTTGTTCTGAAAGTGAACACTAGTCCTGTTTTCTTCGCAATACAAGTTTGCTGGGATTAAATATGAGCAGCCACTTTTCCCACTATCACTTAACCAACCAAGGTCATCGTGTAGCACTTGGCAATCTTCGTTTGTCTTAATTCTCCTGAATTTCTCCGGACCTTGACATAGATCATGTATGTGATTGTAAGCTTCCAGTGAGATAGTTTTCCATTATCACAAAGTGTATAGATCCCAGGATAGACTTGTGGGACTCCATTTATAACATTCGTAAAGTTTAAGACAGTATCTCACCATGCCGTGCTCTTATATTTTACCTACGTATGTTTTTATTATTTTTTTTATACTTTCGTCTGTTCTTATATGCAGTACTATATTTAAGGCCTTGCCGTCTAGGAATATGCAATCTGCCTAAGCTTTTTATTTTGGGGAAGAAACTTGTTTCCACTCCAATACCAGCACAGATTTCTGCAACACAATCACCAGACTTGTGGAAGCATCGCTCGTGTGACACAAACTATCGGAGAGCTTGTAAAACATCAACAGCAGCAGCTCTCGTGGTGTTCACTAGTCTTTCCTTATTATTTTCTTTCTCAGTTTTCATTGGATGGCTGATTAAAATATTACTCTGTCGTTTAATTAATGATCGCAGTTGCTCACAACTGCGATCAGCTTCAGGTTGCGGTTTACCTAGTGCTGATGCACTTTCTCTCGGTATCCACAACAATGTGTTGTCTCGGCTTTTCCGCCATTATTGTATCCATTTCTACCTGCTGATGCTCCACTCTGCAGCTGTCGTTTAGAAATTCCTTTCCTTGTGTTTGTTGATTTTTAATTTCCATTACTGTTATTATTTAATTCTGCTGTGTACACTTCTGACTTCTGTTGAATTATTAACATATCTTCATTATTTCTTGATAATGTCTGCACTCCAGACTTTCGATGGTGTTCCTTGAAGCTGGTGAAAGGTTCTTGATCCGAGGAATTAGAGCTACTCTCTCTTTCCTCTCATCAGATCCTATTAACATTTCTCAGGTGCTGCACGACATTTCATAGCGTTAAATCCGTAAACTCCTTGCTGTTAATAAACCGCAACGAGTTGTGGAGATTCGACCCTCTGTCCGCTAATCTAATCAGTTAGCTAGGTTCTAGGAATCCCCAGGAGCCGTATCAACAATATGGGTTAGTCCTTCCCCACGAATATAATAATAATAATAATAATAATAATAATAATAATAATAATAATAATAATAATAATAATAATAATAATAATAATAATAATAATAATAATAATTGCAAGTTAATTGTCACATTGGGTTGTTTGAATGTGCGTGGGTGTAGTAGAGATAAGAAGAAAGAATTGATTGCTAATAGTATGAATGGAAAAAACTGAATGTTGGAGAACAATTGGAGGGGGTTTATTTGTTATATCAAAAGTGTAGCAGTAATATTATAAAATCAACTATAAGTGCTTAAATTTAAGAATGTTATTTAGAATAAAAGTGAGATGTGAGAAGTGGGATAAAATAAGTAGAGAAAATAGAAACAGAGAGATCGATTTTGGTGCGATGTTAAGCGAATGTTTGGAGTCTTGAACCAAGTGAGAAAATAATTGTTGTTGGGGACCTTCATGCTTCAGTACGAGAGACTTATAAAGGGAATAGCAGGCAAGTTTAGAGTGCCAGGGGTAAATGATAACGGAGGCCTCTAATTGAACTACGTGTAGAAAGACGTTTGATATTAGGCACTACGAGAATAAATACTGATACTGAAAAAGATGTAGGGCGTAAGGACAACAGTTTGTTAGGCTTTGTGTTAGTGAATAAAAGACTGATGAGTAGACCTCAGGATGAGAATGTTTTTAGAGGGGCAACAGATACATCAGATCATTATTTAGTTGTAGCTACAGTGAAAATAAAAGGTGGATATAGTACCAGGAAAAAAATTCGTCAGTGAATAAGAGTGAAGCAAAACTGATTAAACTAAAGAAGTAGATAGGGTAAGATGTAAGTAAATATTGGGAGAAAAATGATCAGGTAAGACTAAATGTAATGAGGGGAAGGTCGAAGAGGCTAAATTTCAGAATGCGGTACTAGAGTGTACAACAGATATTTTTGGGTATTGTAGTACAGGTGATAGTGAGAAGAGGATTGATGAGGTAAAGAAGAGTGCAGTGTCGGAGAAAAAAATAACATACGAGAGGTTTTTATAGTGTGGAGGTGATGTACAGAGGGCAAAATATACGAAGAAAGGAAAAAAGGAGAGGTTAAAAGAGTGACGAGAGAGTGCAAAAGGAGAATGAATAAGGCTTTTATTAGCTAATTATAATAAAAAAAAGAACTATCTTGGTGGGAAATTAACAACTTGAGAAAACATATGGAGAAAATGGTTTTGGCCGTTAAAAAATAAATGAGGAGAGGTGCTAGCAGGGTAAGTGATGGTGTTGGGTAGATGGAGGCACTATTTTGACGTGTTTAATATTGTAGATGAATGGTTCAGAGAACCGACACGTTGATAAATTAGACACATGTGCAACTCTTTGGTATCTTTATTGAGGAAACGTTTCGCCACACAGTGGCTTCATCAGTCCATACAAAGGAGAAACTTGAATGGACTGATGAAGCCACTGTGTGGCGAAACGTTTCCTCAATAAAGATACCCAAGAGTTGCACATGTGTCTAATTTATCAACGTGTTTAATGTTGATGAAGAAAAATAGGTATAAAATATAATAGGAATAAGAAAGAGCGAGATGTGAGTGTGGGGAGAGGGTAGAATGAATGGCTGTAGAAAGCATTAAGAGATATAGATTTAGAGTGGTTGGTGAGTGCAGTATAATGCATGAAATAAGGAAAGGTATAAGGCTTGGCAGAGAACATGCATAGTTCCTTTATATATGGAAAAAGGAAACAAGAAATGTAAGAAGCATGTATGGGAATATATCTACTGAGTATACCGGTTAGTGTATGGTAGAATTATTATTGGCAGAGGTAACACAAAAATTAAGATTGCAGAGAAACGAGAAGAATTTAGGAAGGTCAGGGGATATTTAGATCAAGTGTTTCCATCGAAGCATATAGATGTAAGGTACTTTATTGTCACATTTATGTATTTAGAAAAGACATGATAGGGTGGGTAAGAGAGCATTGTGGATGTTACATATGTATAGAATAGATGGTAGGCTACTAAAGCAGTCAAGATTTTTACGTGGATAATGAGGCTTATGTTAGTGTATTAAAGAGAGAGAGTCGAGTCTCAGGTTGTATCCCTCACTTTAAGCTGTTTTTATTGGTTTCTAGATTTTTAAATGTTTCATACAACTTCTTGAAACGGTGTTTTGAATTTCCCGCTATTATTTTATCGTTCAGCTCATTTCACTTTTCTAGCACTCCTAGATTACAAAAATACTTTCTAGCATCCTTATGGTTCACTCCGTCTGTGTCCCTCGTTCTTAGTCGTCGAAATTAAATGTCTAATTAATATCTGACCTATCAATTCCTCTAAATGTTTTGTACGTTGTAATTATGTTTTCCTAGTCTTTATATCTTTTCCAAGACCATCATGCTCAGTTCCTTCCTCTATATAGTCTGGGACTTATCTCGTTGTAAAACTGGACCTTTTCATTTTTTTACACTAGCATAATCAGGTAGGGGCGCCATGCAGGGGCTAATATAATAAATACATGAACAACATATTGAAGATTCTGTGATTGAGTTCCTGGTCGTTGTTCTGAGAGCTGCAGGTGCTGCTGAAGGTACGAGACTGGTGTTTACATCTGCAGATATGTTTGGTGTGATGTGAACCCCAGAGCCGTTTTCTTTTTTACTGATATTTGCAATTTCTCTCTTCCTAGGATATACTGCTTTCAGTCTTCCCCGTCCTCCAGTCTGCATGTTCTTCCCCATTTGTTTAGATTGAACTCCCGGAGCCAGTTATTAAATCTATTCTTTAATAACGTATTATTTCTCCCACTCTACCTAAACAAACAGTATTTTTAATTAATTAACGTAGATTGAACATAACATAATAAGATTTTATTAAAGCAACACATGCAGTTCCAGGATTAATACAGCACGGTAAGTTGGAAGATGCATGAACTGACACGTATTCTCGTGTTCATTAAGCTCTCTACGACATATTACTTTCATATTTATATTTACAGTTAGGAAAGCAGCAGTGAGCGATATATATATATATATATATATATATATATATATATATATATATATATATATATATATATATATATATATATATATATATATATATATATATATATATATATATATATATCGTGCCGAATAGGTAAAATTGAGCAAGAAATCATTTAAAATTAAGTCCTTTCTAAAAAATTTCTCTTATACGTTTAAAGATATACATGTATATTTTTTTCATTTATGTTAATGTAAAAATTAATAATTTTGCACCAAAAGAACTTTAGAAAACTTACTTAACTTTATTATAACAAGCGCAATTTAATTTAGCCTAAGCCACCTAAATATATATATTAGATAAGTTTACAATAATTTAATAATAAACAAACACAACGAAATATATTTTTTTTTCGTTAGGTTTAGAATGATTTTTGCGAAATTATTGTATACACAAATTTTCGCTTGCCTTATTCGGCAAGAAGAGCGTTGCTATTTAAACCAAAATCGCAAGTTTTACCTATTCGGCACGTCATATTAACAAACAGGTGATATCACAATATGCAAAATAACCACAGAAAAAAAATTGTGAAGTTCCAAGCGCTTTCGTGATTCCTCACATCAAGGAATAGTAAAAATAATAAGACAACAGAAGACTTATAAAGCTGAAATATGACCTCATATACAACCTCACATGTGACCTCACATATGACCCTACTCACTGAGCGTGGGAGTGTAGTGAAGATTTAGTCAGGTCACATGTAAAAAAAATAAGAGTAACATCTCAGGCATTGTTTAAAATCCTCAAAAATTGTATTCATTATAAATTAATCTAATTTATTCAGTCCAGAACTTATATTTATATTGTAATCAGAACCATTTTTATGAAGCCTCATTCAGTTCTATTTCGTTCAGTCATTGACTTGCTTGATTCAACTTTCAAAATCAGTTGGATGGTTAAAATTTCTCACATGACTAAAAAGAATATTAGACTTTTGTCCAGTTTTAATACCACATTCATGATGTAATCTTTGTTCAAGATTTTTTCCAGTTTAACCATGTTTTATTTTTTTTATTTATTTATTTATTTATTTATTTATTTTTTTTTGCATTTCTTACAGGGAGTCTTATAAACACAGCCATCAGCATTTTGGGGAAACTTATTCATCAGATGTTTTTAACTGTTTCAAGAATTTATAAAAACAACTTTGATTTTAAATTCTTAAGTAGAAAAGGTATATGCAGAGTGTGTGGTTTCGAATCCTGACGTGAAGTGAGAGATAATGTCTCTATGTGAGTGTGTGTGTGTGTATATATATATATATATATATATATATATATATATATATATATATATATATATATATATATATATATATATATATATATATATATATATATATATATATATATATATATATATATATGTCGTGCCGAATATGTAAAACTGGTCAATTAGCAAGAACTTATTTAAAATTAAGTCCTTTCTAAAATTTTCTCTTATACGTTTAAAGATATATTTTTTTCATTAATGGTAATGTAAAAAATTTTAATTTTGCACCAAAAGAATCTTAGAAAACTTACCTAACCTTATTATAACAAGATCAATTTATTTTAGCCTAACCCAACTAAATATATTTTAGATTTGTTTACAGTAATTTAATACTTAATAAACAAAGTGAAATAGATTTTTTTCGTTAGGTTCAGAGTGATTTTGGCGAAAATATTGCATACACAAATTTTCGCTTGCCTTATTCGGCAAGAAGAGCGTTGCTGTTTAAGCTAAAATCGCAAGTTTTACCTATTTGGCACGACATATATATAATTCTTGTTACATAAACAAATATTTAAAGCTATTTACTTTTAAGCTGAAAACAATATTTGAAAATAAAGTAAAAAGTGTCTTACAGTCTACGACAAAGTAGGAATTAAAGGATGTAATTGTTGCACTGTGTTTACAGTTAATTTGTAGTCAACTGTGGTCTCACTTTCATTTATGCAGCGATTCTGTGATTGAAAGGTCAAACTTACCAGTACTTGAATATTACGCTTACATGAGAAATTGTTAAGGCTTTTCGTCCATTCATGGGCACAGTAGTGCTCAGGGCAAGGCAATAACATTACCACGACTGTATATCGAAAAACCACCTATACGTCTTTAAGTTTGAATTACATAAGTCTAGGTAAAAATTAAGAATATATACACTTAAGACACCTTTACTGGCCTTGATTATGACAGTAACGTCTTCAGTAAAGATGCCTGAAGCATACACAGTCATGTTCATTTCCCTGAAGTTGTCGGAAGTTATTTGCCTTCATGCTACTATAAAATTTATTTCTAAATTTTATCAGCTTATGATGTGCTCATCATACATTTTTTAGGTTGAAACTCTTTGGCCTCGAGACGAACTACTTACATGATTATTTCATTAAACCTAGTTATCGTAGTATTATATATTGCCGAACATAGAATTTCTGAGTCAAATGTTCGAGCAATGAACACAAATCACCATTGTACCCAGGGTCTCTTAAGTTTTTATATTTTGTCAAACTCGTTTCCTCAGATAAATGTTAGAATAGTTATTCTGAACTAATTTACCATGGGATATTTATTACCTTAGGCAGTGTAAAACTTTACCATATGCTGTCAGCTCTGTTGTTTATTTAGTATTCCATGGAAGAAGGTAACTGTAGTAATTGTCAGACTTTTTTCTTTCTCCATGGTTTCCGTGCGATAACTTGAGAATGCTTCTTATTATCGGCTTCAAACTTTCAATGTTAGTGCAGATAGAGAAAGATTCGAATTGTTATTAGACTATGTAAGTGTTCAGCTATAATTTAACCTCTCAGCTGTGGAGACTTAAAGTTGTGCCAGGAAGACTACAATCAGTATCTTTAAAACATGAATAAAATACCAACTTTTTTCCTTACAGGATTGTAGAGAACTGAAAATTGAATATAAATGCAAAAACAAGTCTAAAAAACAATAAGATCTTACCTATTTTTATAGTATTCAGAAGTTTGACAAAATAGTGCTCCTTGTAACAAATTACTAAGATATCCGGATTTACACTGT
Organism: Cherax quadricarinatus; assembly: GCF_038502225.1. NCBI lineage: Eukaryota > Metazoa > Arthropoda > Malacostraca > Decapoda > Parastacidae > Cherax > Cherax quadricarinatus. The sequence continues at coordinate 27,318,232 of NC_091301.1, read as the reverse complement.
AAGTCTTAATACATATCTTCATTTCTTCTTGTTTTATCATTCTTTCTATGAATTTTAGATATTTATATACATTTTCTATGAAATTTGATGTTTCGTTGTCTTTTAGTCCATGACACATGGATACATGCGTCATGTGCCATGCATATTGACACTTCTTTTGAGTGTGTTAATGCATTAGTATTTTGTGTTAGACTGATTTAAGTTCCAGTTGCTAATCCTAATAAGAGTGCTGGTCCACAGCTGGACCTTTTAAGGCGTTAGGTTTCTTAAGTGTATTGACCTCTTCGGATTTTTGAAGGTGTTGATCAGCTTCTAGAACTCTTGGGAGAATTGGACTCGAGTTCCTATGTGTTTTGAGGGAGTTGAGCTGTAGTCTCGCTACCTCTTGAGTTTCGAGAGACAGTCACTGTTCCTCTTGCATGCACTGAAGTAGAGAGGGTTGAAGTTATGGGATGCGAGTGGTACCTTTCTCGGATCGCGAAGCTACCGAAAGGCATCTATTTTCCTGTTCTAGATGCGACCATTTACAGAACCTGCGATCACTTGGGCAAGTCATTTCAGACTGGGTATCAACTGTCTAAGTCGCCTCCTTCGTCAAGCCCTATTCTCTGCCATTGATGTCAGGCTTCCGACTTCTGTCCATTTAAAGAGTGATATTTTAATATCGGAATGGTTGTTTATACCAAAACTGAAGCCACAGATGAACTCTTGATATTACATATATAATATTATGTATTACTACAACTTGAGGGCGCACACAGTCCAACAGCTTCACCTGTTAATGCTTTACCTTCTCGTAAACTGGAAGATGTTTGTATTTTATTATACAAGATTTTTTAGTTGCAAAATAAATTGCATTGACTTTGTACTGTTGAGGCTGTAAATATTTGTTTCAGTAACAAGAACGATTGACTGGATTTCATTTTTAGATTGTTAAACTAATTTTTTTTTTTTTAGCTTGCTTTAGATTATTTTAACAATAATACATATATACCCACTGATTCATTTACCTCTCTGTCTGTCTGTCTGTCTGTCTGTCTGTCTGTCTGTCTCTCTCTCTCTCTCTCTCTCTCTCTCTCTCTCTATTTATATATATATATATATATATATATATATATATATATATATATATATATATATATATATATATATATATATATATATATATATATATATATGTATATATATATATATATATATATATATATATATATATATATATATATATATATATATATCGTGCCGAATGGGTAAAAGCTTGCTATTTTGGCTTAAATAGCAACGCTCTTCTTCCGAATAATGTGTTTACCTGGAGAGAGTTCCGGGGATCAACGCCCCCGCGGCCCGGTCTGTGACCAGGCCTCCTGGTGGATCAGAGCCTGATCAACCAGGCTGTTACTGCTGGCTGCACGCAATCCAACGTACGAGCCACAGCCCAGCTGGTCAGGTACCGACTTGAGGTGCTTGTCCAGTGCCTGTTTGAAGACAGCCAGGGGTCTATTGGTAATCCCCCTTATGTATACTGGGAGGCAGTTGAACAGTCTCGGGCCCCTGACACTTATTGTAATGTCTCTTAACGTGCTAGTGACACCCCTGCTTTTCATTGGGGGTATGTTGCATCGTCTGCCAAGTCTTGTGCTTTCGTTGAGAGTGATTTTCGTGTGCAAGTTCGGTACTAGTCCCTCTAGGATTTTCCAGGTGTATATAATCATGTATCTCTCCCGCCTGCGTTCCAGGGAGTACAGGTTCAGGAACCTCAAGCGCTCCCAGTAATTGAGGTGTTTTATCTCCGTTATGCGCGCCGTGAAGGTTCTCTGTACATTTTCTAGGTCAGCAGTTTCACCTGCCTTGAAAGGTGCTGTTAGTGTGCAGCAATATTCCAGCCTAGATAGAACAAGTGACCTGAAGAGTGTCATCATGGGCTTGGCAATTATTTTGCAAAAATCATCCTGAACCTAATGAAAAAAATATATTTCATTGTGTTTGTTTATTATTAAATTATTGTAAACTTACCTAAAATATATTTAGTTGGATTAGGCTAAATTAAATTGCGATTGTTATAATAAGTTAGGTAAGTTTTCTAAGATTCTTTTGCTACAAAATTATTAACTTTTACATTAACATGAATGAAAAAATATATCTTTAAACGTTTAAGAGAAAATTTTAGAAAGGACTTAATTTCAACTGAGTTCTTGCTAATTGACCAGTTTTACCTATTCAGCACATCATTATATATATATATATATATATATATATATATATATATATATATATATATATATATATATATATATATATATATATATATATATATACAATAAGATCACAGTAAACAAGTGATTTTAAAATAGCAAAACAACCACTGTGAAAGAGTAGTGAAATTCCAAGCGGTTTCGTGACTACTCACATTCTCAAGGAACTATGAAAGTAATACATCAAAGGAAGGCAATTAAAGGGCTTAGACTACACCTCACAGTCAACTCCCACAACAAAGAAACACCTGACGCGCGAAAATACCGGACTCATATGAAAAGAGGAACACTGCAGTATGTCCGCTGGTCCAACTAGACAGGTCCTCACGACAACCCACTAACAAAATATTCTACCCAAGAAATAAGGTTTATTATTTGTCCAATGTATTATTAAACTTTAACCAAATTTTATTAATTATAAATGAGTCTAATTTATATAAACCTAAGGAAATATTCATATTATTTTCAAAACTGCTTTTTATGAAACAAGATTCAATTATATTTCTGTCAACCATGGATTTGCTTGATACAACTTTCTCAACTTTTTGAAAATCAATTGGATGGTTAAAATCTCTCACATGAATAAATAGAGCATTGAAATCTTGTCCAGTTCTAATACTATATTTATGTTGTTTTAATCTAAGTTCGAGATTTTTACCAGTTTGACCGTAATAAACTTTATCGCAAATTTTACAAGGAATCTTATAGACACATCCATCAGCATTTTGGGGGGAATTCTTTATCAAAAGTTTTTTTACTGTATCAAGATTTTTAAATACAACTTTAATATTAAAAGTCTTAAGAAGAGAAGGCATATCAACCAAGTTTTCATGGTAAGGGAGAACCAACATATTTTTAGTTGAATAAGGTTGGTTGTCCCTTTTTGGGTTGTAAAAAGTATTTCTAGCAATTTTAAATGATTTATCATTTACATTTCTCAGGTATTTCAGATCAATGGCTATTTCATAAATTTTGGATATTTCTTCATCTATGAACTCTGGACTACAAATACGTAAAGCTCTCAAAAACATTGATGAGAAAACTATTGTTCTTCCCATCAAGATAGAGTCAAACTGTCTGTTTTCTCATCAATGTTTTTGAGAGCTTTACGAATTTGTAGTCCAGAGTTCATAGATGAAGAAATATCCAAAATTTATGAAATAGCCATTGATCTGAAATACCTGAGAAATGTAATTGATAAATCATTTAAAATTGCTAGAAATACTTTTTACAACCCAAAAAGGGACAACCAACCTTATTCAACTAAAAATATGTTGGTTGTCCCTTACCATGAAAACTTGGTTGATATGCCTTCTCTTCTTAAGACTTTTAATATTAAAGTTGTATTTAAAAATCTTGATACAGTAAAAAAAACTTTTGATAAAGAATTCCCCCCAAAATGCTGACGGATGTGTCTATAAGATTCCTTGTAAAATTTGCGATAAAGTTTATTACGGTCAAACTGGTAAAAATCTCGAACTTAGATTAAAACAACATATATATAGTATTAGAACTGGACAAGATTCCAATGCTCTATTTATTCATGTAAGAGATTTTAACCATCCAATTGATTTTCAAAAAGTTGAGAAAGTTGTATCAAGCAAATCCATGGTTGACAGAAATATATTTGAATCTTGTTTCATAAAAAGCAGTTTTGAAAATAATATGAATATTTCCTTAGGTTTATATAAATTAGACTCATTTATAATTAATAAAATTTGGTTAGAGTTTAATAATACATTGGACAAATAATAAACCTTATTTCTTGGGTAGAATATTTTGTTAGTGGGATGTCGTGAGGACCTGTCTAGTTGGACCAGCGGACATACTGCAGTGTTCCTCTTTTCATATGAGTCCGGTATTGTCGCGCGTCAGGTGTTTCTTTGTTGTGGGAGTTGACTGTGAGGTGTAGTCTAAGCCCTTTAATTGCCTTCCTTTGATGTATTACTTTCATAGTTCCTTGACAATGTGAGTAGTCACGAAAGCGCTTGGAATTTCACTACTCTTTCACAGTGGTTGTTTTGTGTGTATATATATATATATATATATATATATATATATATATATATATATATATATATATATATATATATATATATATATATATTGTGTGTGTGTGTGTGTGTGTGTGTGTGTGTGTGTGTGTGTGTGTGTGTGTGTGTGTGTGTGTGTGTGTGTGTGTGTGTGTGTGTGTGTGTGTGTGTGTGTATGTGTATGTATGGGTAACCTGAAAAAATATATTATGCCAGATGAGTTTGTATGCCCTTCTTTTTTTTGGTTTCTTTATGTATTCTACTATAAATATTTTATATTTTGTAAATAAATGTTAAACATTATCTTACCTTTCAGAATTCTGTGTGTATATAAATATATGTACTTTATAAGGCACTGCACTCTGCTGTATTATACACACATTTTTTATATTTGCTTTATCCTATCTTTACTGAACCAAAACCAAGTAGGTAGACGTATTTGTTTGTATTTTGACTGGTTGATGTCCTGCAGGTGCACACCATAGAGGGCGCGGTGGCTGCCAGCACTAGCCAGTGAGTCTTGCCAGACCTTCCACTACTACCAATACCACTACCACTTCTCGCAGCATCTGCCACTCCACACGCTACACTTGCACCTATTATTTACAATATTGACATCTCTCTGAAGAAAAATCATGAAGAGTTAGCAGAGTTAGTTTTAAGTTGTGACCGAGATATATTGTACCATACCTGAGGTTGTTCGTTAAAAAATGCGACAGTTGGTGACACGATGCCGGATCACTAGGCACCTCATTGACTGATGACACGGTACCCTACCACGATTATTTGCCAGACATTCGCCATATGCCATAAATATTTATCTTATATGCTTTGAAGGAACTAAGCTGAAGCATTTGAAATCCGTAAATCGATCATTAGGGCATTTTAAATGTCTTGGCCAACAAAATCCGAAGTACGGTACAGTATCTCTAGCCACAGCCAATGAAGCGTCTCGAGACACGGTACCGTGGAATATTTACTTTGTGTTTAACAAACAAGAATCAGAAGACGGTACCGCATCTCTCGCCACTTGGCTAGTTTTATGTACCTCTGGTTTTGAGCTTGCATCAAAAAACATGTGTTGTCCGGCTTGTGTGTGGAAGTGTGAGAAGGGTCTTCTGTCTTGGTTGTCACTGCTCGTCTGCCCCAATGCACATCTATAAATCATTAACGGCACCCCATGACTAAATTTGTAGAGCATCCCAGAATCCACAACTCATTCTCTGAGCATACTTATGCCCTATGCTATTTCTTAACATCCCATAACTAATTCTCTTTACCACTCCCACATGTAATTTCCAAGAGCTTTTTCAAGTTTTCAACTAATTTTCTTAAGTACTGAAATAACTGTTACTTAAGAGCATTATTTACAGCCTACCACACTATCAGCTGCAGCACTATGCCTATAATAAATTCTATAGATGTAAGAGCATCCCTTAAAACTTTAAAGAGCCTCCGAGTTGACTGCTAATATTTTAGTGCACCATATGCCTTCAGACATTAACCTAAGCACTTCTACATCCGTAGTAAATTCTCTATAGCACCCAACACCTACTTGACGACATTGCCCATACAGTTTCTATTAGTGCCTGCAAGTAAGTATATGAAATACTTCAATAGATAGAATCACCTGCAGTTATTTGTCTTTTATATATCACGTCTAATTAACTGAAGCACCTAATTTCGGTAACTAATCACTCTACAACTAATTCTTTAAAACGCTCCAAAATTTAGACTACCGATGTAGCCTATGCACCAACTTTAAAATTGTCAGTATGTTATAGACCACTCTTTGCTACATCGATTTTGTTAAATTTTCCTGCAACCGTCCATTTCCTAACTATGAAATATTGACTAATTTATCATGTGGTAATAGAACTCCCCGATACACACCACCACCTCTCCCTAGTCTTCCCACTCCGTTGCTCCTATCAACCATAACACCTTATCTACCATCGTTGAAAGCACTCGAACACATGATGGTGGGTTTATAGACTACAGCTGTAATGTTAATTGTTGGCCCTGTGTGCTCTCTCCCTCTCTCTCTCTCTCTCTCTCTCTCTCTCTCTCTCGTAACAGTTAATCACTGCTCATGTATATCTGTGTAGACGGGTCAGTGTTTACACCCATTAGTGCACATGACATTGATGTTCATGCATGGCTAGATGTTCAGATCCACTGCTCTATCAGTCTTTAAGAAGATTAGCATTCTTTCAGTGTCTACTTATTCGGAAATAATTTCCCCGTCTGTGCACAGTGCCCTTCAAAATGTCCGTTCTAAATTATCTTAATGCTATATTGACAGTTCCCTGTCAAGATTTACATATACATATTTTTTGTCTAGTAACAAAAAATAATATATCTTTATTTCTACAAGTACATGTACAAGGTATACACACCTAGCTGACATCAATGACATACTACTATATGGAAAGCCGCTTGTTATGCAGGGCATTTCGGGCAAATTAGGTCAGTTTTGTCCCAGGATGCGACCCACACCAGTCGACTAAACACCCATTTTATACTGATGGGTGAACATGGACAGCAGGTGTCTTATGGAAACACGTCCTAATGTTATCCAGCCGTACTGGGGATTCGAACTCCGGACCTCAGTGTGTGAGCTGAGTGCGCTAGCGTTATATCTCGGTCTATTGTTATAATCCGATTAATTATGCATTTTATGTTTACATTTTCCACGAAACAGAGAAAGCTTATTGGAACATTCACATGCAAGGCTTTGCTCATTAGTTCTCTTTATGAGCGTTCCCTAGACCTCACTTTTCCCCTCACACTCGTACCCTTGCCCTGCCTCACACAATTTTCATAAGGTAATTTTGATCATTAAAAAAATCCCACTCATCTTTCTAGACTTGAGCAACAGCAATCTTCCACCAGTTGTTTTATTTGGATCTATAGCTTTGTATTCGCTCTTATGCATTCAGATATATAATTTATTTATACCAACCAGGGATTGATTTAAAGCTCAGAATACAGACTGACAGATATTAAATATATATGGATTTTATTTTTGCAGGTAGTTTATCGTTCGTGGGTCTAAAGTAAGCAATTAGTAACGCCTACATATGTTTGAATACAAATAATTCATTTTGTGCGATAGCCTACTGTTGTACTGGACCCATCTGTATGCGGTATATTTTTACATTAATACTAAATGCTCCTTAATTAAAAATTTCTTCGTACGGTTTAAGTTTTTTTTTCTGCACTGTACTTCCAGGAATCAGCTTATTAAAACCTCGACAACTCCTCCTTCATCCATCTCTTTTCAGAACTTTTGGATTGTGCTGTACCTGTTCCTCAACCACCAGTTGTACTTTGACGAGGGATAGGCTTCAACTGAGGGCCTTACTTTTTCTACTTTCGTCTTTTGTATGTAAATCAATGCAGTGAATGCTTCAACTTCCACTTTAACAAAGTTCTCCTTCAGTGTGCTGCAACTAATCTTCATTCTTTCATTAGTAATTTCATTTTTTTTTCCTTTATATACCAACTTTCCAATTTCAAATCCATTAAACAACAGTAGCCCTTCCCTGAAACCCATTCTGCGCTTCTTGCATTTTCTCTAGTATGCCGCTTGTTACCCATTACACAAACATATTTTACCTAGATGTTGAGTGTGTTATCCCCCAGCAGGTACAGACAGTAGAGGGTGCTGCGATGACAGGCGGTGCGCAGCAAGAACCAGGTGCGGAAGATTGTTCACAGCCCAACGTGGAACTGCGAGCCGTCAACGAGAAGGACATCAGCTTAGAGGGTTTTGTCAAGAGTCCTTCAGAGAGCGACGCCCTCATTCAGTCTTGTTCCACACGACGAAAGTGAAAAAAGGAATTTGTCACCTGGGGAAGCTTACCCTCTACGAAAAGTATTTATTCAAAGCATAAGAAGCTATTCATGTCACCTGTGCACCATCTAATCTTGACATATTAGTCTCCCGTCGCAAAGTTACATCTCTTTCCTCTACCGTTGCTTCCATGTCTCTTGCTCTCAGGAACTAGCGAGTTGTGTACGCAGCTTCACATGGTAACGTAATACTTGCGTCCTAGTCTCTTCTTGAAGATGTTTGTCTGTTGTGAGTTTTATACTCTTCTTCACAAGGTAACGTAATACTCACACCGCAATATCTTCTTAAAGGTGTCTGTTGCTAATTCTAGAACAGAATGCTGTACTATCGCATTTCTCCATTTCACAGTCATCCTGTGGAAGAAACAACCACTTTGTCTTCCCCGACACTTTTGATCTACAGTCCTTGAAGAGACGCCCGTGAAGTTATCTTCTGGATAATTGTTGTTTTCATTTTTGTCTTCGGCTAAGCATTAATGAGTAGGCATCTTTGCCTTTATTGTGGCCTAATCTATAAACTAAGACTATTTACCGCTAACATTTGAGGCTGTTTCAAATACACAGTGGAACCAGTTGTATTCGTAGACTGTGAAGGATGTAACTGAGTATCGGGAGAGTTATTACCAGGGTGAAACTTTATGTATGCTAGGCAACTTACGCTTTTGTATGTGATTTCTTATGTAAACCAAATTAACACAAATCTAATGTGGCATACGAAGGAGCAAGTTTATACTCTAGGCTATGGGTGTTTTTGGTACGTATTTTAATCGTTTTGTAATTGGCAGAAAAGTGTTGTAGTATAGTATATTATGGTGAGGAACAAATGTTCCGGGATATGTTGAGATCACTAGTACATTACATGATAAGATGTCAGTAGCAGCATGCGAGAGAAGAGAGAACAGCACCGAGAGGAAAGACGTTATTATGGTACTGGGAAAAGCAAAATCACGAAGTACCTAATCCTCCTAAGTTTAGTTTAAACCTTTTTAACTGTAATATATATCTCATTTTGTAATTATATTACAATCCCTCAAGCTTGTATTATTAACGGTATGCCCCCGGGCGGCAGTCTAGGTGGATACAACTATGGTGTTCTGTTATAATGGTTTGCTAGAGTATGTTCAAGTTATGAAAGACGTTTTCATGGTTTATTTCGAGACGCTCGCTTTGACATCCTTCATGTAATGAACTCGCTTTTGAGGTAATGTTGATGTACAATGACTAAAATTATATTCAGATATACAGTGCATATATTTATTGGGAATTCTTATGCCCGTGTACGTGTGCAAGTTTTACAGCATAATATTAATATGCTGAAAATAATATTGGACACGTGGAAACCGTGTCTCCGACAGACGGTGCTTGTACTCAACTCATATGTCTGCTGAAATGTAAACATTGTCAAGTGCATGAGCATGCTTCTACCTCCGCGTTTCTCCCTTTTGACTTGACGAAAGTGTTGTTAACGTGCTCCCGGGCGAGTTGTCTAGATAGGAGTCGCCCCTCTCACCAACACATTTAGAAGCTGTACTTTGAATACAAGATAGCTCAAAATTTGGTTACAGAAGTTTTGGTGATGGGAGTCATGTGGTTTACTAATATAGCTTCGGCAAGGAATAGTTTACCTTGTCGATTTCTTCAAGAAATGAGTGAGTCCGACGTACAACGACCAGATAGAACCACGTCATATTGGGTGACCTGCTTCCTCATGTTAACGCCTATTAACTAGAAGATAGGCTCCCATTTCACTAATATTCTGATGGTTTATGAGAATAACTTCCGTTAGCATAGGTGGTGCGTTTCATGTGGGAAGTGAGTCAGTCAGGCAGTATGGTGGCACTGATATGTCTTTAACCAATAGATTGTACTGTTATTTCTAAGAAAATGCATGGAAGTTTTGCTTATGAGATGTAGTAGGTAGCTGTGTTACCTAAGAGGACGTTTCTGTAAGTAAATGTAAGAGATAATGGTTGTAGAAGGGATGTTGAGTGTGTGAGGCGGGTCCTCTGACTCCCTGGGTTACACCACACGCGACCACATCAACAATATTAACCAGGATCAACATTGCTGATGTTATTGCGTATTTGCATACAATTTTTACCGTTCGAGAATCTGCCGTGCAGATTCTTTTTTAAGATGTTTATCTGATTTTTAAACAGTATTTTTATATGCACTTTGCATAGACACAAATGAACAAACATAATCTCTAATATAATGATAAGATAATCCTACAAGAACTGTGTGTACTGCACAGATAAGTGACGGCAGAAGTAATTTTGGAAGGGCAGGTCTGGCAGTGTTAGTTTAAATGGCTACTTTAATAAAGGATAACAGAGCACTGTTTCATTATAAGACAACACAACACTGATTCACCGTAAAACAACACAATACTGTCTGCTTCATTGTAAAACAACGCAGCACTATTTCGGTGTAGGACAACACACCATTGTGTGTTGTAGTGTACGACAACGCACTACTTCATTGTAGGATTCAGAAGAATGTTTACATTAGTGTAAGACAACACAATACCGTCTACATCAGTGTAAGACAACACAAATCCACTTCAGTGTATGACAACACACTTTACATTAGTGCAAGACGCAACACTGTCTACATTAGTGCAAGACAACAAAACATGCTTCTATGTAAGACAACACTACTGTCTACATGAGTGTAGGACAACAAAACACCTCTTCAGGCTGAGAAACATAGCACTACCTCAGTGTAGAAGAACACAACATTCTGCTTCGTTGTAGGGCAACACAAGCGTCTACTTCAGTGTAACACAACACACCACTACTTCAGTGTAACACAACACACCACTACTTCAGTGTAACACAACACACCACTACTTCAGTGTAACACAACAGCACCGTCTACATCAGTGTAACAATAAGGCTACTTCAGTGTAAAACAACACAACACTGTTGTAATAGAACACAACCCTGTCTACTTCAGTGTAAGACAACACAACCCTAGTTTAGTGTAAGACAAAACCCTACTTCAATGTAAAACAACACAACGCAACACTACTTCACTGGAAGACAACACTACTTCAGAGTAAGACAACATTATACTTCAGAGTAAGACAACATTATACTTCAGAGTAAGACAACATTATACTTCAGAGTAAGACAACATTATACTTCAGAGTAAGACAACATTATACTTCAGAGTAAGACAACATTATACTTCAGAGTAAGACAACATTATACTTCAGAGTAAGACAACATTATACTTCAGAGTAAGACAACATTATACTTCAGAGTAAGGCAACATTATACTTCAGAGTAAGACAACATTATACTTCAGAGTAAGACAACATTATACTTCAGAGTAAGACAACATTATACTTCAGAGTAAGACAACATTATACTTCAGAGTAAGACAACATTATACTTCAGAGTAAGACAACATTATACTTCAGAGTAAGACAACATTATACTTCAGAGTAAGACAACATTATACTTCAGAGTAAGACAACATTATACTTCAGAGTAAGACAACATTATACTTCAGAGTAAGGCAACATTATACTTCAGAGTAAGACAACATTATACTTCAGAGTAAGACAACATTATACTTCAGAGTAAGACAACATTATACTTCAGAGTAAGGCAACATTATACTTCAGAGTAAGACAACATTATACTTCAGAGTAAGACAACATTATACTTCAGAGTAAGACAACATTATACTTCAGAGTAAGACAACATTATACTTCAGAGTAAGACAACATTATACTTCAGAGTAAGACAACATTATACTTCAGAGTAAGACAACATTATACTTCAGAGTAAGACAACATTATACTTCAGAGTAAGACAACATTATACTTCAGAGTAAGACAACATTATACTTCAGAGTAAGACAACATTATACTTCAGAGTAAGACAACATTATACTTCAGAGTAAGACAACATTATACTTCAGAGTAAGACAACATTATACTTCAGAGTAAGACAACATTATACTTCAGAGTAAGACAACATTATACTTCAGAGTAAGACAACATTATACTTCAGAGTAAGACAACATTATACTTCAGAGTAAGACAACATTATACTTCAGAGTAAGACAACATTATACTTCAGAGTAATACAACATTATACTTCAGAGTAAGACAACATTATACTTCAGAGTAAGACAACATTATACTTCAGAGTAAGACAACATTATACTTCAGAGTAAGACAACATTATACTTCAGAGTAAGACAACATTATACTTCAGAGTAAGACAACATTATACTTCAGAGTAAGACAACATTATACTTCAGAGTAAGACAACATTATACTTCAGAGTAAGGCAACATTATACTTCAGAGTAAGGCAACATTATACTTCAGAGTAAGACAACATTATACTTCAGAGTAAGACACATTATACTTCAGAGTAAGACAACATTATACTTCAGAGTAAGGCAACATTATACTTCAGAGTAAGACAACATTATACTTCAGAGTAAGACAACATTATACTTCAGAGTAAGACAACATTATACTTCAGAGTAAGACAACATTATACTTCAGAGTAAGACAACATTATACTTCAGAGTAAGACAACATTATACTTCAGAGTAAGGCAACATTATACTTCAGAGTAAGACAACATTATACTTCAGAGTAAGACAACATTATACTTCAGAGTAAGACAACATTATACTTCAGAGTAAGACAACATTATACTTCAGAGTAAGACAACATTATACTTCAGAGTAAGACAACATTATACTTCAGAGTAAGGCAACATTATACTTCAGAGTAAGACAACATTATACTTCAGAGTAAGGCAACATTATACTTCAGAGTAAGACAACATTATACTTCAGAGTAAGACAACATTATACTTCAGAGTAAGACAACATTATACTTCAGAGTAAGACAACATTATACTTCAGAGTAAGACAACATTATACTTCAGAGTAAGACAACATTATACTTCAGAGTAAGACAACATTATACTTCAGAGTAAGACAACATTATACTTCAGAGTAAGACAACATTATACTTCAGAGTAAGACAACATTATACTTCAGAGTAAGACAACATTATACTTCAGAGTAAGACAACATTATACTTCAGAGTAAGACAACATTATACTTCAGAGTAAGACAACATTATACTTCAGAGTAAGACAACATTATACTTCAGAGTAAGACAACATTATACTTCAGAGTAAGACAACATTATACTTCAGAGTAAGACAACATTATACTTCAGAGTAAGACAACATTATACTTCAGAGTAAGACAACATTATACTTCAGAGTAAGACAACATTATACTTCAGAGTAAGACAACATTATACTTCAGAGTAAGACAACATTATACTTCAGAGTAAGACAACATTATACTTCAGAGTAAGACAACATTATACTTCAGAGTAAGACAACATTATACTTCAGAGTAAGACAACATTATACTTCAGAGTAAGACAACATTATACTTCAGAGTAAGACAACATTATACTTCAGAGTAAGGCAACATTATACTTCAGAGTAAGACAACATTATACTTCAGAGTAAGACAACATTATACTTCAGAGTAAGACAACATTATACTTCAGAGTAAGACAACATTATACTTCAGAGTAAGACAACATTATACTTCAGAGTAAGACAACATTATACTTCAGAGTAAGACAACATTATACTTCAGAGTAAGATACTTCAGAGTAACAACATTATACTTCAGAGTAAGACAACATTATACTTCAGAGTAAGACAACATTATACTTCAGAGTAAGACAACATTATACTTCAGAGTAAGTAACAACATTATACTTCAGAGTAAGACAACATTATACTTCAGAGTAAGTAACAACATTATACTTCAGAGTAAGACAACATTATACTTCAGAGTAAGACAACATTATACTTCAGAGTAAGACAACATTATACTTCAGAGTAAGACAACATTATACTTCAGAGTAAGACAACATTATACTTCAGAGTAAGACAACATTATACTTCAGAGTAAGACAACATTATACTTCAGAGTAAGACAACATTATACTTCAGAGTAAGACAACATTATACTTCAGAGTAAGACAACATTATACTTCAGAGTAAGACAACATTATACTTCAGAGTAAGACAACATTATAAGACAACATTATACTTCAGAGTAAGACAACATTATACTTCAGAGTAAGACAACATTATACTTCAGAGTAAGACAACATTATACTTCAGAGTAAGACAACATTATACTTCAGAGTAAGACAACATTATACTTCAGAGTAAGACAACATTATACTTCAGAGTAAGACAACATTATACTTCAGAGTAAGACAACATTATACTTCAGAGTAAGACAACATTATACTTCAGAGTAAGACAACATTATACTTCAGAGTAAGACAACATTATACTTCAGAGTAAGACAACATTATACTTCAGAGTAAGACAACATTATACTTCAGAGTAAGACAACATTATACTTCAGAGTAAGACAACATTATACTTCAGAGTAAGACAACATTATACTTCAGAGTAAGACAACATTATACTTCAGAGTAAGACAACATTATACTTCAGAGTAAGACAACATTATACTTCAGAGTAAGGCAACATTATACTTCAGAGTAAGACAACATTATACTTCAGAGTAAGACAACATTATACTTCAGAGTAAGACAACATTATACTTCAGAGTAAGACAACATTATACTTCAGAGTAAGACAACATTATACTTCAGAGTAAGACAACATTATACTTCAGAGTAAGACAACATTATACTTCAGAGTAAGGCAACATTATACTTCAGAGTAAGACAACATTATACTTCAGAGTAAGACAACATTATACTTCAGAGTAAGGCAACATTATACTTCAGAGTAAGACAACATTATACTTCAGAGTAAGGCAACATTATACTTCAGAGTAAGACAACATTATACTTCAGAGTAAGACAACATTATACTTCAGAGTAAGACAACATTATACTTCAGAGTAAGGCAACATTATACTTCAGAGTAAGACAACATTATACTTCAGAGTAAGACAACATTATACTTCAGAGTAAGACAACATTATACTTCAGAGTAAGACAACATTATACTTCAGAGTAAGACAACATTATACTTCAGAGTAAGACAACATTATACTTCAGAGTAAGACAACATTATACTTCAGAGTAAGGCAACATTATACTTCAGAGTAAGACAACATTATACTTCAGAGTAAGACAACATTATACTTCAGAGTAAGACAACATTATACTTCAGAGTAAGACAACATTATACTTCAGAGTAAGGCAACATTATACTTCAGAGTAAGACAACATTATACTTCAGAGTAAGGCAACATTATACTTCAGAGTAAGACAACATTATACTTCAGAGTAAGACAACATTATACTTCAGAGTAAGACAACATTATACTTCAGAGTAAGACAACATTATACTTCAGAGTAAGACAACATTATACTTCAGAGTAAGACAACATTATACTTCAGAGTAAGACAACATTATACTTCAGAGTAAGACAACATTATACTTCAGAGTAAGACAACATTATACTTCAGAGTAAGACAACATTATACTTCAGAGTAAGGCAACATTATACTTCAGAGTAAGACAACATTATACTTCAGAGTAAGGCAACATTATACTTCAGAGTAAGACAACATTATACTTCAGAGTAAGGCAACATTATACTTCAGAGTAAGACAACATTATACTTCAGAGTAAGACAACATTATACTTCAGAGTAAGACAACATTATACTTCAGAGTAAGACAACATTATACTTCAGAGTAAGACAACATTATACTTCAGAGTAAGACAACATTATACTTCAGAGTAAGACAACATTATACTTCAGAGTAAGGCAACATTATACTTCAGAGTAAGACAACATTATACTTCAGAGTAAGGCAACATTATACTTCAGAGTAAGGCAACATTATACTTCAGAGTAAGGCAACATTATACTTCAGAGTAAGGCAACATTATACTTCAGAGTAAGACAACATTATACTTCAGAGTAAGGCAACATTATACTTAAGAGTAAGGCAACACAACACTTGTCTTATCCAGGACATGTATACGGTAGTGTGGACTCCTGTTTTATGAAAAAAAAATGTTTTCGTACATAAAGGAAGCGATAGCAGCACAGACTGATACTACTGTTAGAAGATGATAGAAAATAAGAGTAGAGTAGCAAGTTTCGCCCACGGCTGTTGTTGTTGAAGGTATTTCAGCCTTTAAAGACACTCTGCCCAGATATTTCTTCCAAGGACTTTAAAGCCAGTGAATTATCACTCGGGAATATTTTCGTCGAGAAAGTTTTGCCTTGGTCGTTCTTCAATAATGTAAACAACGTCGGCTTTATTTAAAGAGGTTAAAATATCTAAACTTATTCGTCATGCAAACCTGGTGAGGCAACTGAAGCTCAGAGTTACTTCAGCACCACTACAGACACACACACACACGTGTGTGTGTGTGTGTGTGTGTGTGTGTGTGTGTGTGTGTGTGTGTGTGTGTGTGCTGGCGTGCGCGCTTGCGTGCGTGCGTTCTCGCCTATTTGTGGATGTAAGGATCGAATCTCAACTCCTAGCCACATGCCAGATTTATTCCCTAACCTCGTGGACCCTATCATACCTATTCTTAAAACTATGTATGGAGCCTGCCGCCACTACGTCCTGAAGGTCATTCCATTTCCTGACCACTCTTAGGTTGGTAAAAAAAGAAAAACTACCTGACATTCGTGTGATTCATCCGAGTCTTTAATTTCTAAGATGTTCCATCGTGTATACGTTCGTTCGCTATCGAACAATATATCCCTTTCCATCATATAAGCTCTCAAGTATTTTTGGTGTTGTTACCTTGTCTCATCTGCTTCTTCTATCCTTTAATGTCTTTAGGTTCAGTTTCTTTAATGTCTTTAAAGAATTCAGTCCCCCTTAGCTTTGATACTAGTCTGGTTGCAAACGTCTGTGTTTTTTCTATTTTGGGTTCTCTGCTGGTGCTGCACACTCCAAGATGGGCCCTACATACGAGTATGTCGTCTAAAAGTTTGTGAATGGCTCTGTTGAGATTCCTGAAAACTAATATTAAATTCGACAAACGAGCATCACTGCTGAGGTTATTTAGTGGATGTGATCCTCAGACGATATAGTTGTAACTATGTTCACCCCTAGTTCTTTCTCCTCGAGTGAGGTTTGCATTTTCTGTCGCCCGAGTCTAAACTCCGTTTCTGATTTTCATCTTTCCCCAGTTTTCATAACCATGATTTTACTTGTGTTAAATTACAGTAATTGAGATAATGGCAAGCTGCCGATTGTTGGTAACAGAGACACGGCTGCAGTAGAGACCTTTATTTGTACAACGTTTCACCCAACACCGGACAGTTTGAGGTACATAGCTGACATAAGAAGCAATGCCTTAAATAATCCACAGGGAGTGACGTACTAACAACTATAATAGAAACGGTACGGCAAATGTAATAGGTGGAGCCCCATCTATTACATTTGCCCATTCTAACACCTTTTCTCGGATAATAACTCTTTGTTTCCTTTCCATAAGGCTCTTTGATCTTCTTGCTATTGCTGTCTGCTTCTCAGGTTTTTGTCTCGGTGAGGTACTGTGCCAAATGCCTTTTACCCAGTATAAGAATATTTAATCCACTCATCTCTTTCTCTTTTACCTCAATTCTACTTCGTTGTCAGAGAACTCATACAGGTTTGTGAGACAGTATTTGCCATTTATAAACCCGTGATTGTTGTAAAGCCACTTCTCTCCAGGTGCTCCACTACTCTCCATATAATTATCCTTCCATTACCTTTTATGGTATTCATGTCAATGATACTGTAGTTTAATGCGTTTTCTCAGTCACATTTCTTAAATATTGGGACTACAATTGCTGTCTTCCAGATCTCTGACAATTGCCTCGTATCCACTGACTTACTGTAGATTTTATCTTGAGTTGTGTAGACAATGCTTTTATATCCTGTCGTAGAATCTATGGTGACTCTTTATCCAGGTCCCATTTCCTATGATTTATCCAACTCACTCTGAAGTTTCACCTCTATCCCTGTTGTAAGTTTTGCGTCCAGTACCTGGTGTGTGTAAGCACCTATTTGTGTTTGCAGGGGTTGATTCACAGCTCCTGGCCCCGGCCTCTTCTCTGGTCGCTAATAGGTCCACTCTCCCTGCTCTTTCCTCTTCTTAAAGCTATGTATGGAACCTGCTTCCATTACATCACTTTCCAGGTTGTTTCACCTCCTGACAACTATGTAACTGAAGAAATACTTCCTAACATCCCTATGACTTCAACTGAATTTTTAACTTCCAGTTGCGACCCCTTGTTTTTGTATCACATCTCGGAAACATTCTGTCTTTATCCACCTTGTCAATTCCTCTCAGTATTTTATATGCCGTTATCATATCATCCCCATCCCTCCTATCCTCCAGTGTCGTCAGGTTGATTTTTCTTGACTTCTCCTTGTCATGTTGCAAAACTTTACACTTTTTCTAATTTCTTGACGTGCTTGGCCAGATGTGGGTTACATATTGATGCTGTATACTCCAATATGGGCCTGACGTACACGGTGTACTCAGGTGTCGAAACGCTATTCTTAGGTTTGCTAGGCGCTCATATGCTACAGCAGTTATTTGGTTGATGTGCGCCTCAGATGTGCTTGGTATGATACTCACCCTCAGATCTTTTTTCCTCGAGTGAGGATTGCAGCCTTTGACCCACTAGCCTGTACTCCGTCTGCGGTCTTCTTTGACCTTTCCCAGTCTTCATA
The DNA here is from genome assembly GCF_038502225.1 of Cherax quadricarinatus. Classification (NCBI taxonomy): domain Eukaryota; kingdom Metazoa; phylum Arthropoda; class Malacostraca; order Decapoda; family Parastacidae; genus Cherax; species Cherax quadricarinatus. The sequence goes on along the minus strand of NC_091301.1, from coordinate 27,299,334 downwards.
ACTGTGCACTTGGTGGGGTTAAACTCCAGGAGTCAGTTGTTGGACCAGGCTTGCAGCCTGTCTAGATCCCTTTGTAATCCTAATCCTCATCCTTTTGAATTATCCGCATTAGCTTCACATCGTCTGCAAACGGGACACCTCTGAATCTGTCCCTTCCGTCATGTCATTTATATATACCAGAAACAGTACCGACCCTATGACTGACCCTTGGAACCCTGCTGGCCACAGGAGCCAACTCTGATACCTCGTCACGTACCATCACGCATTGTTTCGTTCCTGTCAGGTATTCATGATCCATTGCACTACCTTTCCTGTTATTTCTGCCTGCTCCTCTAGCTTTTGCACTAATCCCTTATGTGAACTGTCGAAAGCCTTCTTTCAGTCCAAGAATATACAATCTGCCCACCCCCCTCTCTTTCCCTCTCTCCTGTCTTACTTCTGTCACCTTGTTCAACTCCAGTAGGTTTTTGACAAGATTTTCCATCCCTGAAACTGTGCTGGTTATCGTGTATTTGTTCATTCCTTTCTAGGTGCTCTTCTCCTGATAAGCTTCTCCATGACTTTGCATACTATACATGTCAGTGACACTGGTCTGTAGTTTAATGCTGCTTGTCTCCTTAAAAATTGTGATTACATTTGCTGTGTTCCACACCTCAGGTTGTTGCCCTGTTTTGATGTTGAAAATTGTTGTTAGTGGCACATACAGTGACTCCGCTTCTTCTCTCAGGATCCACGGGGAGATGTCTGGTCCAGCTGCTGGTGAGGTATCTAGTTTTCTTAGCAGCCTCTTCACTTTCCCCTCAATTGTGTGTAGTGTGTCCAGCACTTGTTAGTGTACCCTACCATTTCAGTTTCCTGGAGTCCTTTCTGTCTTTACTGAAAATACTTCCCTAAATCTCGTGTTGAGCTCTTCACATACTTCTTGGTCGTTTCTTGTGATCTCCCCTCCTTCCTTCCTCAGCCTGATTACCTGGTCCTCGACAGTTGGTTTTCCTCCTGATGTGGCTGTACAACAGCTTTGGGTCAGATTTGGCTTTTGATGCTGTCATTCTCGCATTTTCGCTGGGCCTCCCTCCTTATCCATGCAAATTCATTTCTGGCTAATCTTCTCATTTTCCTGGGTCCTTTATCTACTATACTTTTTCCATTCTCTAGCACACTTAGTTTTGGTCTCTCTACACCTTTGGGTGAATCAAGCGCTCATTCTGGCTTTCTCATTTTTTTTTTTTTTTGCTCTTGAGTACGAACCTCTCCTCTGCCTCCTTGCATTTTCTGGTCAGGTATTTCATCATTTCATTTACCGTTTTTCCCACCAGTTCTCTTTTCCACTGTACCTCATGCAGGAAATTCCTCTTGCCTGTGTAGTCCCCTCTTTTATAGTTTTGCTTCTCCCATTCTACTTGTGCTGCTTCCCTCTTCATTTTTAGCTCTGCAGTGTATTCAAAGCTCAGGCCACATGATCACTAGCTCCGATGGGCCTTTCATATGTGATTTCCCTAATGTCTGAACTACTCAAAATGAATAGGAGGTCCAGTCTTGCTGGTTCATCCTCTCCTGTCTCTCTCTCCTTGTGATTGAAATCACCTACAACTAGTAACACTGCCCTGCCCACGTGGGCCCTTCTGGCAACCATTGCTCTCTTGTTCTCGTCCTGCTCTTGTCTTGGCCTCCTGCTATTCAGTCACCACCTTGGGACCCCCAGTCTGAAGTGTTCCTGTGTAGTCCCTTGCTTCCATTCTGTTCACGCCTTCAGACTCCTCAAAACTCCACTGGTTTTTGATGAGCAGTGTAACTCCTCCTCCTCCTCCTCTGTTACCTCCATCTTTCCTCATGATTTGATATCTGATAGGAAAGATCGTGTCTGTTATCATTCCCATGAGTTTGGTTTCTGTGAGTGTTGTGACGTCTGGATATGCCTCCACGATACTTCCGTGCCATTCCTCACACTTATTAGTTATTCCGGCTGCATTGGTGTACCATGCCTTCAACTTTTTTTTCCAAAATTGTATTCTGGGGGGTTTGTGGGAGCTGGAGGAGTGGGAGACCTGGCAGAATACTATGGGAGGCTGCTGTGTAGGTGGGGGTTTGTGCTGGGGGTGGGGTCTATGAGTGTGGAATGTGGTTTGTTTTCAATTGTATTGTTTGGCTGCAGTGTTCTGTGGGTGGTTGTGTTTACTGGTCCTCCCAATTCTGGGTGCCCCTGCCTATCTCTAGCCTTGTCTCTCTTTCCCCTTGTGTCTTTGTATCCTCTCTCAGTTTCTGTCATTCTTTGTGTGTTTTGTTGTGGTCAAGGTACACCAACTTGTATTTTGTTTCCTTTAGCAGTGGTTCCTGCTGCAGGATTCTGTTTTGCACCATTTCTGTCGTGAAAATCAACTTGACTGGTTGATTTTTCCCCTCGAGTATCCTCTAATTCTCTGAAAATTTATCAGCTCAGTCATGTCCTCCTCTCCTGATTTGCTTTTTTATGATATTTTCAATCTTTTTTTCTCTCCCTGTTGTCTTCTTATGCCCTCCCTTTTGCCTCCTGCAGTCCATGGATAAAAACTGACCTCTTCTTCTCCCCTTCCCATTGTTTTTCCCTCCTCATCTTTGGGTCCAATTTTAGCATCACCAGTGCCATTTCCCTTATCATTTCCTGGATCTCTCAGTGGACTGACAGCACCTTTGCAGGGGCCCAATCACTGTCCTTACATACAATCCCCTCACTTACCATTGCCCTTGTACCCAACGGCCTGCCAGTTTAGTTCAATATTTTCTGAACCTCTTTGTGGTCTGACAGGGCCTAGATATAGGTCTTATCCCATTTGTTTACTTTGGTCTCCTCACTGGATATGGATTTACCTACTCTTGGTGGCAAGACCCTTCTGTTCTTTGGCTCTATCCTGCTTCAGCTTTCTCATTTCATCTAGGCTCTGTGTCCTGGCCTCTGCAGCTTCGGCTTGCAGCTCCCACCTCTTGCTCTATGCATCCATCCCCTCCTTCATTTTAGTGATGAGCTCTTCTAGCTTCCCTTCCCACTCTTGTTCCATCCTTCTCTTGAGCTCTCCATTCATCCTTCTTTTCCAGACCAATCTTCCTCGGTTTCCTGGCATTTCGTCCTCCTCTCTAGTGTGTGTGTGAGTGTTAACTAATTTAATACTAATAAAAATGCCAAGTGAACAATTAAGATGCAAATAAAATCTCATTTTAGATATGTAGGCATATTTAATTAAAATTCTTTTAATCTGATTACAAGGATTTACAAGTAATGCATCAGTGTATATACACCGAGTTTACATTAGTCCCTAACTATGGTATGGATTAAAGTTTTCTTAAAGGTTAGTTACAGAATAGATTACTGTCTTACTGATGTTTGGCAGCTGAAGAGCCTTAATTAAACCGTAACACCTAACCCAGCAGAACTCGGGGCATGTACGCTGAGAAGTATACTTCTTACTGTATTTACACTGAGAGTTTACGTCAATCCCTAACTTTGTTAAGGATTGCAGTTTACTTCATGGTTGGAAAATAGGTAGATTGCTGCCTTAATGATCCTGACAGTCAATAGGCCTTAAACCCTAACACGTAACCTAGTCTGACAGAGTTTGCAGCAATACCAACTAGAAGAGAAAGTATTAATATTAATAATAAAGGTACATGTTTATACCTGATTTATTTAAACAAATGATGCCGTATACTCTTTACCTTCATAGTCTGTTAAGAAGGTATATACAGTGTATATACACTGAGAGCTAACTTTAATATCCTGCAAAATATTAAAGCATACTACAAGGTCAAAGACAAGGAAAACTGTCTTAATCCCAACAGTTCATAGGCTTTATTAGCACTTGTAACTTCAACTATTTGCGAATTACTAACTTACTGTGAATTTAAAAATCACTTATAAGTTGGAGGTTTGTCTGTGAGTGGTACTGAAGTTTCGTGAGCAACTCTCTTCGTTGGCCTCTGCCAGAGTTGTGCTGGGGTTCCTTACACCCAAGAACTCCTCGTTGACCTCTGCCAGAGCTCATGACGTGATGACAGCTCTGGGCAAGGAAAACATTCTAACTCTCCAGATGTCAGGTTGTCTTGCATGGTTCATATGATTGGCTACTCACATTTTTGCATCAAATTTCTTTGAACAAGTCAGATGTTTTGATCTAGTGGTATTGTTGTACAGTAAGCTGCTTGTTTGCTCACACTTAATCGTACGCTTATAACTCTTAACACAGCATTTTATCATGTCTTAAGCCGCCTTGTTTGTTTAAGACTTTATCGATATGGATCTTGTTATTGCGCGTTAAGTCTAACTAAATATTATCAATAAGTATTCTTAATGATTCAATCGATTTCTAAATCCTTTAATTGCAAACTTAATGTGCAGAGTGTGAATAAAATGTAAAATAATTGTAAGAGCTTAGGACAGAGCTGAAGTGGAATAAGGTGTATGAGTGAAGGTTAAGTGAAGGTTGAGTGAAGGTTGAGTGAAGGGTGTAGACATCCAAGGTGAAGTTCTATGTGTCCTCGCCTTAACAAAGGAAACACGGGTCAGCCGTGTATTCTGTGTCTTCACAATACGCTTATTATCACACTAAGCCAGTCTTATTTTAATTCTTTTACGGCAAGTATATTTATTCCCTGGATCACTTTCTTTATATTAATGTAATAGAAATATAATTGGTGAACACGTAACCTGGTAGCCTTTCAGTGAATTACTTTAATGTTCTAAGCGTAGGTAATAGATGTTAAACATAATTATTTAGTCTTAATAGCAGTATACAAACTTAGATATTATTTCAAGTAAATTCTGTTTTCTCACTTATTTGTAATTAGTTTTTCTTTGCTTTCTAAATTATAATAGAAAAGATATTTCAAAATATTATATAAGAGAAAGATATACTATTACAATATTTGTGTATGGCGCAAATTCTATTTATTTCAGTATACATTTTGATAATGATGTTTAGAACACTAAGAGACTAGAAGGTTATACACTGTAACATTTAGCCAAAGATAAATTAACCGCTTTCAGGAGACGTTAATATCGCAAGAAATGTGAAAATGTACAGCTAGGTCCCTTATATATATATATATATATATATATATATATATATATATATATATATATATATATATATATATATATATATATATATATATATATATATATATATATATATATATATATATATATATATATATATATATATACATATATATATATATATATATATATATATATATATATATATATATATATATATATATATATATATATATATATATATACTATGAGGTCCATCTCTAGTGCAAATTGTGTGGACTCATAGCCTCGGAATACTTAAAAAAAAAATTCAAGGAAAAACATTTGGATTTCTCCTTGAAGCCATTTGAATATTTTTGTAGGTTATTTTAGATTTTTTTTTTTTAGTTTCCATAGTACTTAATATTAGTTAGAATATTTATTTCACAATATGTAAAATTTTCCTTATTGCAGTTGCTATGAAAGTGAACCTTTTTGTAATAGGTTCTTGAGTGTAGGCAATCTTACAGACGCGCTTACTCAAGACATGTTTGTATTTTGTTTTGTTTTATTTTCATGGCGTCAGTTGACTTGTGTCACGCTTGCCACAGTGTCGTCAGGATAACATTGTAATACATGGGTAACTTATATTGGATACTTGTGTTCCACAGCTTATAAGAAACTTGAGTAATACTGATGAGCTAGTGAGTTTTTTCCTCTGATCTCATTTGGATATACAATATATATATATATGTCGTGCCGAATAGGCAGAATTTGCCATCTTGGCTTAAATAGCAACGTTCATCTTGCCATATAGGACAAGTGAAAATTTGTGTATGCAATAATTTCGCCAAAATCATTCTGAACCTAACGAAAAAAATATATTTGATTGTGTTTGTTTAGTATTAAATTACTATAAACGTATTTATAATATATTTAGTTGGTTTAGGCTAAAATAAATTGTTCTTGTTATAATGAGGTTAGGTAAGTTTTCTAAGATTCTTTTGGTGCAAAATTAAAAATTTTCACATTAACATTAATGAAAAAAATATATCTTTAAACGTACAAGAGAAATTTTCAGAAAGGACTTAATTTTAGATGAGTTCTTGCTAATTGGCCAGTTTTACATATTCGGCACGACATATATATATATATATATATATATATATATATATATATATATATATATATATATATATATATATATATATATATATATATATATATATATATATATATATATATATAAGGTACGGTATGTTAAAACATGTGTTAGTTGCCAATTTCGTTATTTTTCTGGTAAACTTTATTTTGAGTATGTCTGAGCAGTTATAAGTTCCCTCTTGTAAGGTGTAATTCTCTACTTACAAATATTTCATATTTTTAAGATATTGCCAGAAGTGGAAACTTGATATATGTATATTCTTTATATATCCTCCTCTCTCTCTCTCTCTCTCTCTCTCTCTCTCTCTCTCTCTCTCTCTCTCTCTCTCTCTCTCTCTCTCTCTCTCTCTCTCTCTCTCTCTCTCTCTCTCTCTCTCTCTCTCTCTCTCTCTCTCTCTCATTCTCTTTCTCTCATTCTCTCTCTCTCTGTCTCTTTTTTTTTTTTTTTTTTTTTTTTTTTTTTTTTTTGTTTTTTTGTTTTTTACACAGGGTTTGACAAGGTTAAGGATCCCTAGCTTTATTGACAGCTATTGACAGCTATTGACAGCTATTGACAGCTGTCTCTCTCTCTCTCTCTCTCTCTCTCTCTCTCTCTCTCTCTCTCTCTCTCTCTCTCTCTCTCTCTCTCTCTCTCTCTCTCTCTCTCTCTCTCTCTCTGTCTCTCTCAATCTCTCTCTCTCTCTCTCTCTCTCTCTCTCTCTCTCTCTCTCTCTCTCTCTCTCTCTCTCTCTCTCTCTCTCTCTCTCTCTCTCTCTCTCTCTCTCTCTCTTTCTCTCTCATTCTCTCTCTCTCTCTCTCTCATGCACACACATACACAGTAAAAAAATTAATGAATTTAAAACTAAAGACAAAACACCACGAGCAGAGTCCTGCCTCTGTAGTTATATATAGCTACAGTATTCACAAATACGTAATCTCTTTGTCAAATGCGAATTCGGTTAAGCAAAGCAAAGAATTAAAAAAAACAGAAGCGGATGTAGAAATGAAAGATCAAAACGGCAATTTTTAATGATGTAATCATGAACACGTATGAGAAAAACGTTACACAGATTTTTTAATTGTTTTCGGTCGTACTGAGAAAGAAAATGAATTAGGAAACGAAAGAGACAAAGAGAGGAATTAAGACAAGGCTTTGAGATCACTTCTGCAAGGTTTCAGTTTGAAGCAAAGGCGTTCTGAAGGGCCTCTCGAGAAGAAGTTGAGAAACACTGACTTAGCGAAGAGAGGAAGGGCATTACAGAGTTTTCTACCAACAGTTATACAGTAATGTCCCTGATTACAGCAGTGAAGAGCATGTAAATGGATAGAGGCAGATTTAATAATAAGAGAAAGACAAAAGCAAGCCGCTATGATTCTCGCTTAGCCAAGAATAAGGAAGAGTTCAGTGAGCAGAGGCACGAGGAACACTAGAACGTTGATCCCACAAGCAACTGAGAACAGACATCACTGAACCAACACTACTTAGTCACTCCACATCCCAGCTCGTGCAGTCATCGGTACGAGGAACCTTTAACCAAGCTGCACTACCATGAAGAAGAGAGTTTGCTATTACGTCAGATATTAGTAGAAAGGTAGGCCACAGGGACACATCAGTTAGAAAAACCATATACCAGGAATGGAAAAAATAATAATAGATTATATACACTGTAAAGAGAAAGAAATAAGGAAGAAAGTAAAACATCGTACATTACAAGGGCCAAAGCTACGCAGCAAACGGCTTGTCAAACAAACAAGAGAAAACAGACCAAAAAGCAAGGTTCTACAGGTAATAAAACAACAGACAAACTAATGTCTAACCATTGTATATAACATAGCAATGGTATCTTGAAAAGTCTAGTTAAGGAACTTTATATAAAAGAAATAACCTGAGATAACTAGTCTTAGCTGAAACATATTTTAAGAGATTTCTTGCATTTAAGGGAAACTGCTTGATGTAGACAAAGTAAAAGTTGGTAGAAAAAGAGTATTGGTACTATTGATAGGAAAAATGCTAAAAGTTAGAGAAATTAAAATGCAAAATACAAATAATGAAATTTAGGACTTTAAAACAAACGAAAAACTCATGAAGGTAATTACATACAAGCCACAGTTAAACATCACATGGGAGACAAATAAGGGATTGCAAAATATATAAGAAAATTATTTATGAAATATAGCTGGGGAAAAAAAAACTGTAATCGTGTATTTCAATTATGAACGCCCCCATTTTGTCGTCCTCTTAGAAAGCCCAACTTTTAGTGCACATTAACTGTGGTTCCGTAGCTGAGAGTAATTTGTTACACTAACTTTGACTTTCCTCTTCAGCATAATTCTCACCTATGATGTCAGTTCACCTCCTCCATGTCGCGATCAACAACCCATCCGTGTTTATCTTTTTCCTAAACAATAAAAACGACAAAATCATAAAACTGAGCAAAAGTTTCAAGTTTGGAATGATGTTCATAATAATATAAAGAGCTGACAACAAATAGTTTTATTTTAATTAAACTTAATGTGTACACATATGATAAAAAAAATGGTCAAAACATTGTTTTAACTAATTACTTTAATCAATATTTGCAGCGCATGAAAAAAATGACAACCTAGTGAAGGACTATGAACCTTGACCTTATAAAGAGCGATCAATTGTCTTAAGTTTCTTTGTAATCTTGGTTGAATAGTAATAACATGTTCTTTTATTGAAATGTAGAGATGTACTCGAGATAGTTGCCAGAACTCTAAAATAAGTAATTATTGATTATTTGTTAGCTCATCAGTGCAACCACTGGCAATTACTCTAATAAGTTTATTATTTTTACATCCACCCTGTGAGCGGTAGTTACCAAATACTCATTCTGTGTGCGGAAGTCGAAAAATTGGAGGCCCGTATTAAAACGTGGGTTTGGGCTTCAGCATTTTCTTGGCTAGATTACATTAGTAAGGTATTATTTACAAGAATAAGGGATTTATTATTGTACAGGGGTAATTAGTTTGTTAGACAATTAAAATGTTTAATCGTGAGATAAAGCATATACAGTATATAGTAACGCTAGCCTACAGGACTGGGAAAGGTAGTTTGTAAATTAAGCCAAGGCCGGGTCACCACTACTTGGAAAAGACCCGGGCCCGGAGAATATCGGCGAAAAAAAAAAAACTAGTTCCTGTGAGTTATTTACAATAAGCAAAGTTATGTCTCTAGAATTTTTGCTGTCATCCTTTGTGAATATTTTTACATTTCCTGAACATTTGTGAGTTATGTCCAGCGGTAAATTCTTAACAAAACACAGCGGAGTAATATAATGTCAATGCACAGGTCATCTACCCCAATGCATAGAAATTTTCTTCTTTTCTCACTGCGACTTATAAGGGTCACTTTGCGACCCTGCCACTGTAGAACAACAGTGTGTTTATACATAGTTATAATATTATGATGGCTACAGTATTTGGCATGTCAAATTTGTTCATACTGTTCAAACGTTTCATTTTCAACATATTAAAGTGAAACGAGAACATCACGTGATATCTTGTAGCAGACACTGTAAGTATCATAACTTGAAAGTATTTATTAGGATTGGTATTTTATTATTAGCCAAAAAAATGAAGTGGCAGCCATGTACAGCTGGCACGTAAACACAGAATCTAATCTCACAGTATCATGTAGAATAAGTTTGTATCATCTTTTACATCACTATACGTGGGTGTATGATGTATGTTGTCCACAGTGGAAGACCCGTCATTTATAAGTATTTTCTTACGCGTTGTTTTTAATTAGTAGTCAAGGAAATGTTTAATAATTTCTCTGATTTACATAATGCTAAATTAATCCTGAACAAATATCTAATTGCGTATGGGCACATCATTTTTTTTTCGTCAAATGAGATTTTTCTGCTTCAATGTCCTGCTTTCGTTTTATGTACTCGAGTGTAAATAAAAAATTAAAATTACTATTTTAGAGCGAACACAATTCAAGCATTTTTTAATAACCGATTACACGTTTATTTAGTGCAATAGAATCGGTAACAAGGTATATATACAGCGAGAGGTATGTACATATGTATATACACTTAAGAATATACTCTAATACCTATTTTAGAATTTAAAGCACTCTTGAATGTTAGTATACAGATATGTAGTAAAAAATAACCCAACAAAGAGTCGAGAAGATTTAACTTGACTATCATGTCGAGGCTGCAGCCGAACATCGTAAATTCGGGCTGACTGAGGGAGCTGTCTGAAGTTTTGAATTTTTGAGTATTCTAAGGCCAAAAAAATTAAAATACAAATCAATTAAATATGATACTCGCCAATTTCAGTTGTCCTTACCATCTTTTAATGTTCTAAATCATGTGTTTGAGTAAAGCTGAGAGGTCTGTTAAATATAACGTAAATTCAGGGCGTCATCAGATAAACCCACATTAACACTCATTTTATTATTCTTTCTAGTAATTTTGCATATGGCTCAGGGTTATAAATGTCATAAAGCACATAATTATTAATGAGAGTTAAAGTTAAAGTATTGATTAAAAATCAGTACTTTTAACGAATTTCAATTTTTAATTTAACGCCTATATATCACATCTGAACCTTACCGTACCTAACACATAATTTAAATGCTGATGCTTGTTAGGGCACAAATGCTAGTGAGCGAATGTTGTTAAGGAGATATGATAAACTCAAGTTGATCTACCTGACTGTTGTTTATCTCACTCGCTGCTTCATAATATATCCCTTCATGTTATAACTTTCAGCATATTAACCGAATATTCTTCTACTGATTTACATTTATTGACTGCCTAGTTTAGGTAGTGTTAAATGACTTGTATCATATATTTATAAATGATTTAGGGCACTTTTTTCCCCTAAGAGTTGATCACTTTCCCAGGACCAAAACGAGGTTTCAGGATTTCCGAGGAATCCGTGGACGAGCTTACTGTATTTCACTAGTACTGTCACAGACACCAGTGTGTATTTGCACAACAAACACCAATGACGTTATTGCCACCTAGCAGATTCTAATGGAAATTTTATCTAGTGTATCTAATCCCAATCTAGTTAGTCTAACTTAACATTAAGCTGCTCAGCTTGAACTAGAAGTTATATTCACATTTCCAAATTCCGGGCTATACAAGCTGTTTTGTATTAATTGAAAATAAATATCCTCCGTAAGATAATAATGTAGATAATTATCAGGTTCGAGTGTAACACCCAAAACACAGTTGAGCCACACATTCATCGAGTGAACACATCGAAGACTGTACTTTATTGCATGTCCTCAACTAACAAACTTAACAAATTCAAGCCTCGTGACAAAATAAGATATACTTTATCTAGCTGACATGTGACATAGTCATCAAGATCAGAACGGTAGGATATGTATAGATTTTATGACCTCGCGTGGGATAGGTGCCTCCATATTTCTCTCACCTTACTCTGTACACACACACACACACACACACACACACACACACACACACACACACACACACACACACACACACACACTGACTAGGCACTGACAACAGTGCAAAAGGCCAAGAGCTATTTATTTTGCTTTCCCAATGGCTTGTTTGCATTTACATTGATTTGATAGCTCGTTTGCGATTGTCTTGCGTGCGCGCACACACAAACACGTGTGTGTACTGATTGAACATTAAAATGGTATAAAATACCGACAGGTTGTTAGGTAAGACACATATGCAACAGTTAGGTATCTTTATTATGAAACGTTTCGCCTACACAGTAGGCTTCTTCAGTCAAGTACAGAAAAGTTGATAGAAGCAGAAGATACTTGAAGACGATGTAATCAGTCCATCACCCTTAAAGTTTTGAGGTAGTCAGTCCCTCAGTCTGGAGAAGAGCATTGTTCCATAGTATGAAACAATATGGAGATGAAGTGACAGAATGGAGCTTACATCGTCTTCAAGTATCTTCTGCTTCTATCAACTTTTCTGTACTTGACTGAAGAAGCCTACTGTGTAGGCGAAACGTTTCATAATAAAGATACCTAACTGTTGCATATGTGTCTTACCTAACAACGTGTGTGTACTCATCTAATTGTGGTCGACCCCTGCAACCACAATTAGGTGAGTAAACACGTGTGTGTGCGCGCACGCAAGACCATCGCAAATGAGCTATGTTCACCTTTACATACCCTCCCAAACTCGCCCACTAACCTTTGCAACTTTTCTTTAGAATTCCCCAGAAGCACCTTATCATCAGCAAAAAGTAACTGTGTTAACTCCCATTTTGTATTTGATTCCCCGTAATTTAATCCCACCCCTCTCCCGAACACCTTAGTAATTACGTCTTTTAGAACCCAATTTATAAACATGTTGTTTAAACAATCACAACCGCCTCCATGGGGAAGTGGAACAGAATTCTTCCTCCGTAAGCCATGCGTATTGTAAGAAGCAACTAAAATACCGGGAGCACGGGGCTAGTAACCCCTTCTCATGTATATATTACTAAATGTAAAAGGAGAAACTTTCGTTTTTCCTTTTGGGCCACGGCCACCCTGCCTCGGTGGGATACGGCCGGTGTGTTGAAAGAAGAATATATATATATATATATATATATATATATATATATATATATATATATATATATATATATATATATATATATATATATATATGTTTCTAGTTTTTATCTTTTCTGTTACTTATATTAATTTGAATTTTAGCATGTGTTCAGATCTGTTTCTTATAATTGAATTTCTCTGATTTTGTTCAGTGCCTGATGATGGAGTAACTCCATCACTATACTCCATCATCAGGCACTGTACACAATCAGATAAATTCAATTATAAGAAACAGTTCTGAACATACGCTAAACATAAAATTAATATAAGTAAAGAAAAGATAAAAACTGGAAACAAAGTAATTGTACTGGCCGTTTATTATTTCAGTAGAATTGGATCGACTGGACGACACAGTGAATGATTACCTGTCTGTAGTGTGATCTGTAGCTTCAGAATGGAGGCTTTCTTAATTGTGTTCAAAGATACGGTTGACTCTTAGTTTTTCCAATACAAATAGCATTAGTTTTGGGAGTTATATTTGTAGTTTCATTATTGTTAATTTTTCAGTGAAACTTGTAAGATATGTACATCAACCCTTCAGCGGTTGAAACCTTAAATACCTTTTAGTACAGAGCCTATGTGACCCTAAAATGTGAATTTTTGACAATAATACAACGGTAAAGTTTCAGCTGAGCAACTGTGATTATTTTAAATATCTTTTTAGTACTCTACGAAAATGTAGGAAATTCAACAAAGTTCAAAAAATCTAATTGTATTTTGTGTAAATATCATTGAAACTAATGGAGAGGAAAAATACTAAGTCCATCTTTAAATCGGGAAATTATAACTTGAAATGTTATAAATCGCACGTGCTCTTGCTTGAGATGTTATAAATCTCTTGTTATCTTCAGATGTTATAAATCCCTAATGCTCTTCTTGAGATGTTATAAATCCTTCGTGCATATCCAAACTTATTATATAGGTTGCGCATGATGCATGTGACCTAAGTGTCCAAAATATCACCAAAAACCAGTAGGCTACAGTACCCTTTATAATTGACAACTTTCTACATCACGAGCGAGAATATTCTCACCATATCTTATTTGCCTAACATTTTCAACGAACATTTGTTTACCCATCCTGTAATGAAGACATAATGTGGATCTTAAAACGATGAGAGGAAGATCTGTTTATTCTGGGTGGGCTTTAAAGACTATGGTCTTACAGCCCAGGTCTGTGTTGTATCACAACATTACTACGATTTTCCTCCTGTATTGGAAATGGATTGACTTGCCGAAATCCAATTTTTGATCCGCCTGTTGTCTTATCGACTAAATTTGTGTTATATCGCTGCCTCACCTTTTATCAATACTTTTTGACACCGCTGTTGCTTTGTTGGAACGGCCAACATTTTTCCCCCTTATTATTTCATTAAAAATTGCCGGCATTATTGTTTTTATGGCATTAACTAAAGATTTCTCTTCACTACTCTTGTTACTGTGTATGATGTAAACAAGTTCTTCGATATCAATATAAAGTTTACATAAATATTTCCACTTTTTACATCACTGATACATTCACATGACTTACCATGAACTATAGTTTCATATACTATAAATCTGACTTTCGTTTACTGTAGACTTCATCTTCAGTGTTCAAAATTTATTATCTTCTCGTCTCAGCCTAGCAACTGTACTACGAAGATTAAGCCTGATATAAACTCACTGCTTCAAGTTTCGACTTGATTTATTACAAGGCTTTATCTGATCAAATGAAAATGTCTACCTTATCTACTGGAAGTTCTTGTCAAATCTAATAAATGTTCTGTATTTGATCTATCACAAATCTAAGCCTCATGTAATGCAGTATCATCCCAATTCAAATTTAAGCCTGATCTACTATAAGAATCATCCCGATTTATTACAGGTATCAGCTTGATCTATTCCAAGTCTCAGCCTGATATATTACAGGTATCAGCTTGATCTGCTCCAAGTCTCAGCCTGATATATTACAAGTCTGTCTAATCTATTGCAGTTTTCAGGATTTATTACAAATTTCAGCTTAATCTATTACAATTCTCAGTCTGATATATTGTAGGCCTTGCCCTGATCTTTTACAAATCTGAAAGTGATCTGCTGCAAACCTCAGCCTGGTCTATTACAAGTCTTAGTATGAAATTTATTGCATACCTCAGCCTGAACTATTACAGTCCTTTGGCTGATCATTACAAGCCTCAGCCTGATCTATTGCAAGCCTTAACCGGATTATTACAAGCCTTTGCCGGATCTATTACAAGCCTCAGTCGGATCTATTACAAGCCTCTGTCTGATTTGTTGCAACCTTCAGCTTGATCCACTGCTAATCTTAATCCGAAATATACTGCAAACCTCAGCTTGTTATATTAGAAGTCTCAATCTTGAAATCTAATCTAAGCCTCAGAATAATCTGTTACAAGTCTCAGCCAGATCATTTACATGCCTCAGATCTATTACATGTCTCAGTCTGATCTATTTGGCCTTCAAGTCGTAACCTGATACTACAACTCTGTCTAATCTAATCTCATCCTACAAGTTCTAGCCTCATCTACATGTCTTTGCCTAGATCTGCTGCTGTCTCACCCTGATCATTACGACTCCTACCTTGATCTACTTCCTGCTTCAGCATAATCTATTTAACTAAATCTCTAGCCTCATTTGCTGCATGTTTAGTGTGACAGACTACTAAATTCAAATTTCATCTATCCAAACGCTTACCCAGATTCACATTGTCCTCTTAAATTGTAGATGAAATTATTGACCGAAACATGGTTTAGTGTCTTCTTCACTGTGTGAGGTGGTTGGGAATTGCTCCAATCATGGAATTGCGACTTATTCTTCCTACCCTGATCTTACTATAAGTTTCATTTTGTGAATAATACATCAATATAAGTTACGTTAAAGAGAATTAATTTTCGTCTAGGCTTCAATGCTGATTTACTTCGCCTTAACTTAATTGATCTACTCTAAGCTTCATTCCCCAACGATTTAATATTCATCAGTGTTGGCTTCAGTCTAATTTGCTGAAAATGTATTAATATATTACAAATCTCATATTGACCTTGTACTCCACGTATTATCTACAAGTTCTTGCCTTATCTGCTGCACTTGAGGCAAAAATCTAATCTGTTGAGGCAGATTTTCTTTCAGACTTAGTGATCTCAATCTAGTTTAAAAAATAACAGACCAAATTCCGTGTTGCTGGCTTGCCTTTGATGATACTGTTGTTGTTGTTGTTGTTGTTATTATTATTATTATTATTATTATTATTATTATTATTATTATTATTATTATTATTTTTATTATCATTATTATTATTATTTATTGTTTTAAATTTGTAATTATCTTACATTCTCCAGGCGTTGTATAATATATAACTGTTATCGCTTCCCTCATGGTTTTAATAATATATATTATTTAAATTGTAACATTAAGTACATGCAAAATACATTATTTAGAAACATATCCAAAAATATGTGCAATTATCTACTGAACATCTTTGACTAGCAAGATATTTCTTTGTTTAATCTTGTGTTTTAAGCGTGTTCTGCTGCGCCTGGCTTAAGCTGGATGATGCATTACGTATCTCGAGATTTGACGATGCTTTCAGGAATTTTGCAACCAGATGATTAGCAAGTGGATGATATTTTCTGTAAATGGATGACGTTTTAAGGTATTTGCAACCGGATGATACTTTAAGGTATTCTGCGAGTGAATAATGATTTTAAGTGTTTTGCATCTTTTATATTTTTGTATATTGTCCACTCACCTCCCTGGCGGATTTCTGTCATGTCATATATATATATATATATATATATATATATATATATATATATATATATATATATATATATATATATATATATATATATATATATAGATATATATATATATATATATATATATATATATATATATATATATATATATATATATATATGTATATATATATATATATATATATATATATATATATATATATATATATATATATATATATATATATATATATATATATATATATATACTGTTGATTGTTATATATCGCCATGTATGGTGAAGGGAAGTGTCCAGCTGTGGTGATGTACCTCACTTTCTCATTCTTAAAAAACCTTTTAAATATAAACTAATGTATTAGAATAAATGTTTAATAGTTTTTTGAAATGTGAAGTAAGTTATGTCATAGTTTTGTTCCTTTCAGAGCAGAAACTATGTATTGTTCACATTACAGCATTAAAAAAAAGTGGTCAGCACTTTTTTGATATAATAATGATGTTAAGAGGAAGTACTTTTTTATGATTTTTTTTTTTTTGCTGTAATTAGCTTAAACAGAATATTAAATTTTAATAAGATAACACTATTAGAAGTGAGCCCCGTCACCCAGCTTGGTCAGGTCCCTCTCACTAGTACTGTCCTCTCCAAACACACACTAAGTATGTCCTCTTATCATTCATATTTCTTCCAAAACAGTAATGAAACAGAAATCTGACAGTAGTTGAAGTGCATCAAATCATTCATCTTTTTTACACAACACTTTCTTGTAGAAAAGAAATTTCAATACACGTACGACCGCTTCTTGTGCAAAAGGGTTTTTATACTGCCAGTTTTTGCCAATTTTATTACAGTGAACCCAGCAAATTAATTTTAGTACACTTGTAGTGCTCTTGTTGAGAGGAGAAAACAATGTGTGCTTTATTGACTGTACAAATTCCATGGAAGCACAAACTCTTGTGTACTCCCGTGTTACTCAGAGAATAAACTAGGCCTCTGTACATTGTATTTATCTTCTTTCCTCAGCATACATTGTGTATAAGCACGATGTACCAGTCATCGCTTCCACATCGGAATGTCATGAAAACTTCAGTATTTTACACAAGCTTTATTTGAAAAAAAAAAACTAAGCAGGCAGAAATGTGTTATCTTGGTAAACCATCAATGTAACTCAATTGTCTTCGGCTGGTTGGACATCTTACCTGACCTACAACTGCCCTGAAAAAAATAAATGTACATATATGTACCTTTATGTTCATTTTAACTTAATAAATAAACCTTGGGGATTTAAACTAAACGAACAATTCTTACAGTTTAATATCTTTGTATTATATTTTGTGTCGGTACACTAGGAAAGTCATTCTTAGTATTATACTCATGGAAAAGCGCTAAACCTGAAAGGGCCATTTAGCACCTGGGGAATACAAAGTAATCAGCTTTGTTTCGAGGAAAGTAGGTGATTCTAATTACTTGAATTAAGATCTTTCGCCAACATCTTGGCCTCGAGTTGCAGACATATACCAAACCTTTATCTTAAAGCCGTTCAACTCACACTAGATGATGTTAATATTATTATAAAGGACAAAAGTTAGGCTGGTCCGGATCACAGAGCGCTGTAGTGGTGTCAACGTTATCAGTGTTCGCTGTATGATTCGGGAAAATTATCCCTAAATTACGTACCCCAGGCCACTGTACCTCAATGCACGTGATTGGAATACCGCAGTGCGGCATTAGTTCATAATGCAGTTAAATATTAGTGTTAGTGGTAAAAATTTGAAGCAAATCGGAAGAGACATTCACAAGTCATCATATGGAAATTAACATCCCGTTTTCTTCAAAAAAAAAATGGCAAAGGACAGCCCAAATCTCAGTTCAATCTTTCTACTTAAAAACTCCATCCAACTCTGAACTAAACTTAAGAGGCATTCTCTTACTACAATGATTAATGTGATAAAATGCACCCGCACATTAAGCTTGAAGTTGCGTTTATTAAGTTACAAGTGTTGAAAGAATGACTCGAACTAAATACGACACTAAAATTATCGCATGAAAAGCAAATTTAATTTTTAACAATATCTTCCAAGAAAAAAATAAATAAAATCCAAAATAAATCCAAACTTTTCTCTAGGTAAGATTGGCCTTTACCGCCCGGTAAAGGGTTAAGGAAGGAAGTAAATAATTAAGCTTTATATGAGCTTTACCCCGTTTCATTGTGCCCAATAAATCTGCGAAAATCAGTTTGAACATATGTTTTGGAAAATTTTGATAATTTTCCTGTACTATTATAATAAAATAAAGCGCTAAACCGACAAGGGTTATGCAGTTGCAATTTTCCTGTAATTTGTGTGCAAGAATTGATAGGGATAATTATGTTTATACTAAATCGTGTTGATGTGTATCTTTAATATGATTTTTAAAAGTTGTTGTGTCACATGAGAACCAATATTTTCTATAATTTCCTTGTACTGTATACTGTAAGGAGTTGATTAAGTAATTCAATTTTTTTATAATGTTGGAAGAAACTAATATTCCGATAAAGAAAATGTGTTGCACACCTGAAAGTGTTGTTGAATTAATTGAGAATCTGTAAATAATCACTTAAACAAATTACTCATGTCAAGCCAATCAGTAATCTTTAATATACAGTCCACTTTTAATACAGCCAGTGTTACTGGCTTGAAATCTTTTATTTAATAAAAATGAAATCAAGAACTATATGTTCGTATAAACCTAAGGTTCAGACTGAGTTGTGAACTCAGTCTGAACCTTAGATTTATATGAAGTCCCACATGCCTCCGAGGTGCATCAATATCAGCAAGTGTAATCTGTTTTAGATGTGCCAGGGTTCTCCCCAGTTATGTGTGTGAAATGTTGATTCAGGATTGCACCTGTGAAAGTCATACACATAATTTCTCACGTATATTTCATACATTCTAAGTAATATTAAATAAATTTAAACTGATCTATGATATGGTTAGTAGAATTAGGAAAACATAATTATGTTTAAGGTAGGTTAGGTCTCTTATTCCATTTTTTTTTAAGTTCAATTTTTATGATAATTCGGCTTATACGTATGTATACTGCATATCATCCCCTACACCAGATACTGAGTAGAAATGTTCCAACAATCCTGGCAGGTGATTTTAATGCCCATCACTCCGAACTCTTCAACTGCCGCGCCGGCCATTCGCTAGGTGACCGAAAGGGAAAACAGGTATTTAATGTAATGGCTGCAAGAAATCAATCATTCCAATATCCATTCTTCAAGTCATATGTAGGCCCTCACCCGGGGACACCTGATACAGTCTTAACCAACAGAGATTGTGACCTATACCATTGCAGTCTCTCATCTGATGGAAACGTCAGATAAGACCACATCCGTTATAATAACACTACAGACATCGCCATTTAGAGTACCCACTCCTCCGAAACCCAACCTAAAACTTCTAGGATTTGACCTCTTCAGGGACTACCTATGCAATGATCTTACTGTTTCGCTTGAGAACCAGCCATCAGCTGCAATTGACAAGGCAATCAGTTCCTTCCACGAAAGAATCTTAGAGGCCACTCAAGCATGTTGTGAATTAAATACATCAAAGATTTATCAGCAATATAAACCAACCAGGGAAATTAGGTACAGCATGAAAAATTATTAAGCAGTGTAGAAGGCACCACCGAACGAGACAGCCCACAAGGGCTATACTGAAGAGTTTGAAAATGGAATTAATTACCGTAATTACACAACACAAAAGTGAAATATGGAAATATTTTGTTCTGCAAGCAAATCAATACAAACGTCATCCTGAAAAGTTCTGGAGCAAGATTCGCCAGCTTCTGGGGGCCAAACACAAGCCTACCCATTACCTAATACACTGCTTCACCGACGACGATGGGGAAGTGGATATCAAACTTGATGACCCACAAGACCAAGCCAGTCTGATGGGCGATGTGTGGGAGAAAATTCTCTCGCACAATGATAGTAGAAGATTTAACAATAACCATTACCAGTGGGTCAACGAATGGAGAAACGACAACCGGGCTGACTTCCAACCAATACCATTAACTGATACATCTACCCTTGAAGATGAACACCCCCTTACAAGACCAATCACACTCGGAGAGATAAG
Source organism: Cherax quadricarinatus (assembly GCF_038502225.1). Taxonomy (NCBI): domain Eukaryota; kingdom Metazoa; phylum Arthropoda; class Malacostraca; order Decapoda; family Parastacidae; genus Cherax; species Cherax quadricarinatus. Next base: position 27,278,733 of record NC_091301.1, on the reverse strand, counting down.
TCAAGTCACAGGCAGAATGAGAAATAAAGCCCCCGCCCCCTCAGGTATAACAGTGAAACAAAGTTCTTACCTTGAATTCAATTCAAGTTTATTCTCTATAATGGTTACAATGTGGGGTTTACAGGTTTTGGGTGTTTTGTGGTTTACATGTTATAAAATACTAATTATAGAGGGGGCCACTAGAACACCTAGCATGGCTAGGCAGACTTAGATTAATTCTTAACATTAAGTCCTTACAGATTATGGTATTAAGGCTAAGTGACTACATCATAATTTTGAGTTTAGCAATGTGAATGCTTTTGTTTTGGCACAATACAAGGTGCCTATATTTGAGTAACATATGCAAACTCATGACTAGTTAGGATTTATTATTTTAAGATTAAGATTAGTATTTCTGTGTTTATGGTCAGTGGGTGAGTGAGTGTAATTTTGAACCACCAGGTGGTTATCATGTAGTTAGTTGTCGTGGTGGATCAGGGAGATAAGATGTTTTCTAACTGTAGTTTTGAAAGTGATGAATGTGTCTGCAGTTCTAGAGTTTTCAGGTAGGGTGTTCTTGATTTTAGGTCCTTTTAAATACATTGAATTTTTGTAAAGGTTTAGTCGAACACGGGGAATGTCATAGAGATGTTTGTGTCTGGTGTTATGCCTGTGGATCCTGTCACAACTATCAAGAAAGCGTTTTAGGTCAAGGTTAATATTGGAATTTAAGGTCCTGTAGATATGGATTGCACAGTAGTAAGTGTGGATGTTCTGAACAGGGAGTAAGTTTAGATCTATGAAGAGTGGGGGGGGGTGTTGCCAGGGATGGGATTTAGTGATTATTCTTACTGCGGCTTTTTGTTGGGTTATTATTGGCTTTAGGTGTGTTGCTGCAGTTGAACCCCAAGCACAGATAGCATAGGTGAGGTATGGATATATAAGTGTGAGAAGGGCAGTTTGCGGTACGTAGTATCGTATCTTGGAGAGGATCCCCACCGTTTTGGATACTTTTTTTGTTATGTGTTGGATATGGGTGCTGAAATTTAGGTTGTTGTCGAGGTATAGGCCAAGGAATTTTCCCTCATTATGTCTGGCAATTAGAGTGTTGTCGATCTTAATGTTAAGCTGCGCAACACCTGCTCTGCTACCAAACATAATATAGTAGGTTTTGCCAGTGTTAAGTGTAAGTTTATTGGCTGTCATCCAAGTCGATATTTTGAGCAGCTCCTCATTAACAATGGTGTTGAGGGTGGCAAGATTAGGGTGGGAGATGACATAAGTCGTGTCGTCAGCACAGAGAATGGGTTTCAGGTGTTGGGATATGTTTGCAAGATCATTGATGTAAATGAGGAAGAGCAGGGGTCCAAGGACACTTCCCTGCGGAACTCCAGTATCAAGTGGCCGTATTGATGAGACTGTGTCTTTAATGGTGACATACTGATACCTATTAGAAAGGTAGGATTTAAAATATGCAAGCACATGGTCTCTTATACCATAGTGGTCAAGTTTGTGGAGTAGGATGCCGTGGTCTACTGTGTCAATCGCTTTTCTTAGGTCAATAAAAATTTCTAGCGGATATTCCTTATTTTCCAATGCTTCGTAAAGCAAGTCTAGCATTTTTATAATTGCATCATTAGTGTTTTTATTTTTCCTGAATCCAAATTGGTAGGGGTTGAGTATGTTTTGTGACGTTATAAATGAATATAGTCTCCTGTGCACGAGTTTCTCGAAGATTTTGGATAGCAATGGTAAGTTTGATATTGGCCTATAGTTGTTTATGTCTGTAGGGTCACCACCTTTATGTACTGGTGTAACCCTAGCTGTCTTGAGTAGTGTCAGGAAAGTGCTAGTTTCTAGTGACTTGTTAAAAAGTAATGAAATAGCATGCGAAAGGACATGGGCCGCTCGCTTGTACAATAATGGTGGGACGTGAGACAGATTCCCCAAGTTATTTTTAAGTGACATTATGATCACGGTGACTTCCGTGGGCTCAGTTGGTACAAGATAGAAGGAATTTGGGAAATTCCCATCTAGGTAGTCCCCGGCACGGGCATTGGTACGTGGGATTTTACTGGCGAGATTAGATCCTATGTTTGAGAAAAAGTCGTTTATCTTGTTAGCTGTGTCAGTGGGATGAAGTGGTGTTTCATGAGGTTTAGTTAGAACAATATTCTTGTTTTTTTTTCAGTTTGTGGGTCCCCAGAATCTGGGAAAGTGTTTTCCAGGTCTTTTTTATATCTCCTCTTGTGTCAGTGAATCTGCTGGAATAGTACAGTTGTTTGGCTTTCTTTATTAATTTGGTGAGAACTGTTGAATATTGTTTAAGAATATCTTTGTGTATTAAGCCCTGTCTATATTGCTTTTCATATTGGTGTTTCTTATCAATGGATTTCAGAATGCTGCTGGTTAGCCATAGGCAACCAAGCCGTTTATTCGTGATCTGTTTCGTTTTTATAGGACAATGTTTGTTGTATAGTCTAAGTATTTTGTTAAGAAAAATGTCTGTCCAATTGTCAATACCATTGGCATTGGAGAATTCTGTAGGCCAGTCAACAGTCTCTAGGTCTGCTGTGAAATTCCTTATTGAGGCCTCGTCATGGAGTCTAAATGAAACTTTGTTGTATTCGAGTGGTGGATAGTGGTCGGTAGTGCTGTCTCTGATTATCCCTGATTTAAGGGGGGCTAGTATATTGGTCCATATGTGGTCTATTATGGTTGCACTTGTCTCAGTCAGCCTGGTTGGTTTAGTTATTGTTGGTATGAGAAGTGCGTTGTTCATATTGTTGATGAAATCAGCTACAGTCTGATCATCTGGTAGGCCAAGGTTGATATTGAAGTCTCCAGCTAAGAGAAGGTGGTGCTTGTTCATTTGTCTGTTTGTTATTAGTGACTTTAGATTCTCACTGAAGTTTGGGATGTTTGTATGGGATATCCGGTATATGGCACCGACTGTTATAGGCGTCTTAAGGTTTTTTACAGTAAAATTAGCAAAAATGTATTCCCCATATTCATCACTAAAGCAAATAGTGCTAATACAAGATAGTTGGTTAGAGTAATAGATTGCAGTACCACCCCCAACTTGGTATGGTCTGCAGTTGTGGATTGCTGTGTGTCCTGGTAGTGGGTAGATATCAATTGTGTTCTGCTGAAGCCAGGTCTCAGTAAGAATAATGCAGGAGAAGGGTGTCTTTAGTGACTCAAGGAGTGCCAGGAGGTCATCATAGTGTTTGCTTAAGGACCTGATGTTGTAGTTAAGAACTGATAGACTTTGAGCAGTGTTCAGGATAGTGCTGGCTTGTGATGCTGTGCATATGCACATCAGAGCTTATTTCTTATGTAGCATTGAAAATTGGGTTGGGCAAATGTTTTGTTATTGGGATGAATTGTAAAGGACCTGCCTAGTATAGGCCAACAGGCCTCCTGCACTGTTCTTCCTTTCTTATGTTCTTAGTATGGGCCAACAGGCCTACTGCAGTGTTCCACCTCAAGTTCTCATGTTTCTCTTTTGTGGTTTTGCTATAGTATATTTTTTCTTTTTTTTTACAGATCTCTTTTAAATGATCTAAGTGCTGTATCATCAATGAAGCTAAAACACTGTGTAGTTTTGAAAATTTGTTAGATAAATACAAGATTGTAGGTCAGATTCTGTGCTCCTTGTTTTAGTGGATATGAGCTGTAACTGACTAAGTAGAGTCAATGGCATTAGACAGAAAGTGACTAGGTCTTCCTCTCGTGGGCCACTAGGCCTGCTACAATGCTCTACTAATAATATTAGATTTATTGGCAAAATACTTGGAAAATTCAAAGACGTCATTAATGAGACTCTTTATTGAGAAAATCTTGTCACTAAAAGCTTTGTGTCGGTTATCAATATTAATGAATACAAACTGACATCATGCTTTGATACATTTGATCATTGTTTCTGTATTTCATATCGAGAATGATGAAGTATCAATCAAGAATCCATAAATATTGTGAATTGTGTTTGTGCCACATCTCGAAGACTTTCTGCCAAAGTAGAAGATTTTTGGAAAACGTTAACAGAAGTGCAATTGTTTTCTGCAAATATAACTTTCTTGAGAGTATTTCTAATTAGTACATATCTTGCAAGGCAAATTTCATAATCTTCCATAGCATTTAGCTTTTTCTTCGACATTCGAATGATGCTCTTCTTCTCGTCCAAGACAACGAACCTCTGAAATTGACTATCCATCTTGAAGAACTTGGGAACGACCGATTGAAACAAAGGCAAGAAATTCCTATGAGCCTTCAGTAACAGTTCTTCGTTTATAAGCACATTCACCTAATACTTATCATCACCTGACAGTTACTTCAAAAGGCACCTGACTTAACAGAAGAAAATAAAGACTAGCATTCGTTCCTTTAATGAACATAAGAAAGGAGGATCACTGCAGCAGGCCTGTTGGGTCATACTCGGCAGGTCCTTTACAATCCATCCCACTAACAAAGCATTTGCCAAATCCAATTTTCAATGCTCCCTAAAAAATAAGGTCTGATAACTCTATCCACTCATTTGCAAGAGCCACTCAAATACAAGAGGTGTTTTCTGTACTAAGATGCCATTGTGTTGCAGTGTCTGGTATACAATACTGAGAGGTTGGTAGGTAAGACTCACAGGCAACAGTTAGGCAACTTTATTCCGAAACGTATCGCCTTCACAGTAGGCTTCTTCAGTCGAATACAGAAAGTAGGCAGGAACAGTAGAGATATGAAGACGATGTAATCAGTCCATCACCCTTGATGTCATAGATTTGAGATTGGAGAAGTTCAGTTCCATAGTCAGGAATAAATTTAAAGGTGGAAATACATGGATGATTCACTTATTTTATGAATATCCTGTGGAGATAGGTTTAGATACTAGGATCTACACTCTCATCTGAAGCGACAGAATAGAAAATACTTGTGAACATCAAAAGGGGTTGTTAGGACTTTAAACTAGGATTAGTTAGAGGTATGGGTTTAGAAATGATTAATAATGAGTATGGATATATTGACTTATGCTCTGATATTAAGAATCTTAATAGTAAAGTAAAAGGACACAAGTGCAACTAATGTGACATTTATTGTGGCAACGTTTCGCTCTCCAGGAGCTTTATCAAGCTTGATAAAGCTTTACATATTGTCGGTAATTCTACCAACTTTATTACAATCTTAATAGTAACTGTCATGGAGTAACTCTGGGTATTGATAATTTCAGAAATTGTGTAAAAACAAAGATGAATAGGAAAAATGTGCAGAAGAAAAAACATATGATGGTATTTTATGCTAACAGTCGAAGTGCAAGAAATAAAATTAATGAACTACGTTTGGTAGCATGTGCTGGGAACTTTGATATCATTGCATTAACTGAAACGTGGTATGATTTAAAGAGTCGGGATATGACTGCTGAGTGTAATATTCAGGGATTTAAGTTATTCAATGTGGATAGATGTAATGGGAAGGGGGGAGGAGTTGCATTGTATGTTCGAGAAAATATTAATTGTTGCATAAAAAAAGGTATAAAAATAGATGGAGCAGTAACAGAGTCTGTTTGGGTAGAGTTCGTGGAGGGTCAAGAAAAACTAATTCTAGGTGTAATATACCGACCTCCAGGCTTGGATCACGATAGAGGGAGACTTCTTTGGGACGAAATTGTTAGGGCTTCTGGACACAGTAACGTAGTCATAGTAGGGGATTTTAACTTTAGCCAAATTGACTGGAATTCTTTGACAGGTAATCTAGAGTCCAGTGACTTCATGGAAACAGTTCAGGACTGTTTTCTGAAACAGAGTGTAACTGAACCTACCAGGGGTAATAATTTGCTAGACCTAGTCTTGTCAAATAAGGAAACACTAGTGAATAATCTGGAGATCACTGAAGAGCTTGGCGCAAGTGATCACAAATCCATCACCTTTAGCATTAATTGGGAATGCAAGAATAATGATAATACAGTAAAAATCCCCGATTTTCGTTCTGTCGATTATAATGGACTTAGGGAACATCTGTCTAATCTTGATTGGGGTTATCTAGCTAATGATTTTATTGACGATAATCATACTTATGAATATGAAGGGATCTGCTTTTATGATTGTTTTCTTAATAATGTACACAGTGCCCAGAGTATATACATTCCCCAGAGAGAAATTAGGTCTAATAATAACGATCCCAAATGGGTTAACAGGAGGTTAAAGCATCTATTAGGGGAGAAAAGGGGAATTTATAGGCGCATTAGAAGAGGAGAGGTTAACCTTACTGACCAATATGTTCAGCTTAAAAGAGAAGTAAAAAAGGCGATTAGAAAGGCTAAACGTGACTATGAAATTAGAGTCGCTAATGAATCAAAGACTAATCCAAAGGGATTCTTTCAAGTGTATAGGACGAAGGTGAAGGAAAAAGTAGGACCTCTGAAATCTGGGAATGGACAGCTGACGGATAATGAACTGGAAATGTGTTCCTTATTTAATGACTATTTTTTGTCAGTTTGTGGTGACGTGTACTTAGCTCAGTGGTGACGTGTACTTAGCTCAGTGGTGACGTGTACTTAGCTCTGTGAAGACCTGTTTGTGTGCTCTTGAGTGGTGACCTGTACTTTGAGTGCTGACCTGTACTTAACTCTGTGAAGAAGTGTCTTGTTTGCTCCCGTGGACTGAACCAAGATGCCCTCCATCGAGCAACTTTACCAGCAACTTAAGGAAGAATTGAAGGCAGCGAAGATGGAGATACGGCGACTGACCGAAGAAAACAAGAGGATTCGTAGTAGTCCTCCTGTTTCGAGTCCTCAGGTCAAGAAGGGATCGTGGTCAGTGGCTGGACAGCAGGGGACGACGAAGTTGACGATCAAGAAGACGAATGGAAAGCCAGAAACGATGAAGAAGAAAGAGACTGCTGTGGAAACTCCCGTGGAAACCTCCAACGCATTCTCGGTGCTACCCGACGAATGTGAGTCTACTACTGGGATCGTCACGACGAACGACAACAAGGAAGGTAAGAATATTGTTGTTGTTGGGGATAGCCAGGTTAGATACATGGATAGGGCATTCTGCTTGAAGGACAGGAGTAGGAGACAAAGGGTATGCTTTCCTGGGGCTGGGATGGAGGACATTGTTAGCCGGCTTGACAACATCATGAACGGTAATGGGATCAATCCTATTATTTGCCTCAGTGCTGGAGGCAATGATGTTGGCAAGCGTAGAAGTGAGGATTTAGTTAGAAAGTTCAGGACAGCTATAGACATGATTAGGAAGAAGGGGGGGCGCCCTGTTATATGTGGCATTTTGCCAAGAAGAGGTGTTGGTAATGAATGGTTGTCCAGAGCAATTGGTATTAATTGTTGGCTGGATAAACACTGTAAGGATAATGCAGTACCATTCATTGACAACTGGGACAACTTCTATGGCCGAAATGACATGTATGCCAGGGATGGGGTTCACTTATCCAGGGCAGGTGTGGGTTTTCTTGCTAACTCAGTTGAGGGGGTTGTTAGGACTTTAAACTAGGATTAGTTAGAGGTATGGGTTTTTGCAGGAAAACTGTGAAGTCGCAGGGTAGTAATATGAGTACTAGGAGAACTAGTAATAGGCAAAATGAGGTGGATATTGGAAAGCCAGTGGCACAAATTGACAAGGACAGTAATAGGTTTAGTGGAATAATAGAAAAAAGCAGGAAGGGTAAAGAGAGAGGAGGGTCATTAAAAGTTTATTACACAAATAGTCGCAGTGCTAGGAATAAGATGGACGAGTTGAGACTAGTTGCTAGTGCAGGTAACATAGATGTATTTGCCATTACTGAGACGTGGTTTAATTCAAAAAGTCGGGACATGCCTGCAGAATGTCACATTCAGGGTTTTAAATTGTTCCAAGTAGATAGAAGTATCGGGAAGGGGGGTGGGGTGGCATTGTATGTCCGAGATCGCTTGAACTGTTGCATAAAAACGGGTATTAAGTCTGAAGTAACACATACAGAGTCTGTTTGGATAGAATTTTCAGAGGGGCATGAAAAATTAATTTTAGGTGTGATATACCGTCCCCCAAACTTAGATAGGGACCAAGGGAGACTACTATGGGAGGAAATTGTTAGGGCCACAAGGCACGATAATGTAGTAATTCTAGGAGACTTTAACTTTAGTCATATTGATTGGAATTTCTTGACTGGGAATTTAGAATCATACGATTTCTTAGAAGTAGTTCAGGATTGTTTTTTGAAGCAGTTTGTGACAGAACCTACAAGGGGAAATAACCTGCTTGACTTAGTTCTGGCAAACAATGAATCCCTTGTTAATAATTTAGAAGTTTCAGAGGAACTGGGTGCTAGCGACCACAAATCAATTACATTTAGAATTGAATGGAAGTATGATAGTAGGGATAACTCAGTAACAGTCCCAGATTTTCGCTTAGCAGATTACGATGGGCTTAGAGAACACTTATCATCTGTTGACTGGGGTAACGAAGAGAGCTATCAATATGACAGTTTTCTGAACACAATACATGCTGCTCAAAGAACGTTTATCCCTTATAAGGAAATTAGATCAAATAGAAATGACCCAAAATGGATGAATAATAGGCTGAAATATCTACTAGGGCATAAGAAAGGAATTTATAGGCGTATCAAAAGAGGCGAGGGTCATCTTATGAATCAGTATATTGACATTAAGAGGGACATTAAAAAGGGGATAAGAAAAGCTAAAAGGGACTATGAAATTAAAGTTGCTAGGGATTCTAAAACTAATCCAAAAAGTTTTTTCCAGGTATATAGAACAAAAGTCAGAGATAAGATAGGTCCCCTTAAAAATAACTATGGGCATCTTACTGACAAAGAGAATGAAATGTGCTCGATTTTAAATAATTATTTTCTCTCGGTTTTTACACAGGAAGACACTAATAATATTCCGGTAATTAATTTTTATAGTGGATCAGAAGAAGATAAATTATGTAACATCATAGTCACTAGTGAAATGGTTGTGAAGCAGATAGACCGACTGAAGCAAAATAAGTCGCCGGGTCCTGATGAGGTTTTTTCAAGGGTTCTTAAGGAATGTAAAATGGAAGTCTGTGAAACATTAACTAATATTTTTAATTTATCTCTTCAAACAGGTGTAGTGTCTGATATGTGGAAGATGGCTAATGTAATTCCTATTTTTAAAACAGGGGACAAGTCGTTACCGTCAAATTACCGCCCAATAAGCCTGACCTCAATTGTAGGCAAGTTGCTAGAGTCAATTATAGCTGAGATTATAAGAAGCCATCTCGATAAGCATAGCTTGATTAATGATACTCAGCATGGATTCACAAGAGGCCGGTCTTGTCTAACTAATTTATTAACTTTCTTCAGTAAAGCTTTTGAGGCTGTTGACCACGATAAAGAATTTGATATTGTTTACTTAGATTTTAGTAAGGCATTTGATAGAGTTCCGCACCAAAGACTGTTGAAGAAAGTAGCAGCTCATGGCATTGGGGGAAGGGTGCTCTCGTGGATCGAGTCATGGCTCACAGACAGGAAGCAGAGAGTGTCCATAAATGGGGTTAAATCCGAGTGGGGATCAGTAACAAGTGGCGTTCCACAGGGATCAGTCTTGGGCCCGTTGTTGTTTATAATATATATCAATGATCTTGATGAAGGAATTGCTAGTGATATGAGCAAATTCGCCGATGACACGAAGATAGGTAGGATAATTGATTCAAACGTAGATGTTAGGGAACTTCAGGAGGATTTAGACAAACTCTACTCTTGGTCAGAAAAGTGGCAGATGCAGTTCAATGTAGATAAATGCAAGGTTCTGAAGCTCGGGAGTGCCCATAACCCTAGCACTTATAAGTTAAATAATGTAGAACTTAGCCATACAGATTGCGAAAAGGACTTGGGGGTTATGGTAAGCAGCAACCTTAAACCAAGACAGCAATGCCTAAGCGTACGTAATAAGGCAAATAGATTACTGGGATTTATATCAAGAAGTGTAAGCAACAGAAGTCCAGAGGTCATACTGCAGCTTTATACATCATTAGTAAGGCCTCATCTAGATTATGCAGCTCAATTCTGGTCTCCATATTACAGAATGGACATAAATTCGTTAGAAAACATTCAGCGTAGGATGACTAAATTAATACATAGCATTAGAAATCTTCCTTATGAAGAAAGATTGAAGACTCTTAAGTTACATTCACTTGTTAGACGAAGAATGAGGGGAGACCTGATCGAAGTGTATAAGTGGAAGATAGGTATTAATAAAGGGGATATTAACAAGGTCTTGAGGATATCTCTCCAAGAGAGAACCCGCAGTAATGGATTTAAATTAGATAAGTTTAGATTTAGAAAGGACATAGGAAAGTATTGGTTTGGAAATAGGGTAGTTGATGAGTGGAACAGTCTACCTAGTTGGGTTATTGAGGCTAGGACTTTGGGTAGTTTCAAATTTAGGTTGGATAAGTACATGAGTGGGAGTGGTTGGATTTGAGTGGGACTTGCACATCTGAGCTTGTTTCTTGGGTGGCATTGAAAATTGGGTTGGGCAAATGTTTTGTTAGTGGGATGAATTGTAAAGGACCTGCCTAGTATGGGCCAACAGGCCTTCTGCAGTGTTCCTCCTTTCTTATGTTCTTATGTTCTTATAACAGTCTTCCCAGTGGGGTGATAGAGGCTAGGACCTTGGGTAGCTTTAAGAAGAGACTGGACAAATATATGAGTGGGAGGGGCTGGGTTTGATTGGTGTTGGGGGGTGCGGGAGTTGTTTCTTGAATAGCTTTAGGTAGATGTCGTTTTGATAAGGACCTGCCTCGTATGGGCCAGTAGGCCTTCTGCAGTGTTCCTACATTCTTATGTTCTTATGTTCTTATGATTCAGGACCCCAGAGGAACCCAGCACACTATCAATATCATCTTCGATGCTGTGGACAGCATGAGGAAACAGGGTTACCTTGCCCTAATTGCATCAAGGGATATACACAAAGCTTTTGACCGCCTGTGGCACGACGGCCTCATATTTAAACTTCCCGACCTTGTGGACCACAACTGAACTTTTCTCAGGTTCATATACAACTTCTTATCAGAAAGAAATATCATCCCTACTTTTAATGGCAAGTCAGTAGAGCCTTTCACACTGACAGCTGGAGTGCCACAAGGCTCGTGGCTTAGCGCTGTACTCTTCAACATATATGTAAACAATCTCCCTCAACCAGAATTCAACGACACTGTCATCATTCAATTTGCTGATGATGTCATTCATGTAGTGTCATCCACTCCCGTATCAGGAAAACAAAAGCATGTGAGAGGAATAGAGAAAATGAATGCGGGACTACGAAGAACAGTAAACTGGGAGAAGAAATGGAGAATCACGACCAACCCAGACAAAGTCCTCATTAGCACCATGGAATGTTTTGCAACTATAGAAGACAAGGGGGGTATATCCATCAGAGGTACACCCATTGCCATCAGAAACCCGAACAAGATCCTAGGATATGAGATAAATTACTCCATTCCACATCTCACCTCACATCTCTAAAAGGGTGTACTTAGCTAAAGCTCACTTCAGCCAACTATACAGGTTTAATCAAGCCCCTTCCCACATCAAGAAACACCTGTACAAGATGGTGATAAGACCCATGTACCCATGTCATTAACAACGAAATCTAACATGCTACAGCTACAAAGGGTACAGAATACAGCATTCCGCTTTATCACAGGCAACAGGAGGAGAGACAGAATGAGGATGGAAAATCTACACATCCAACAGAAGATAGGGACAATACATGTCAGGCTAAACTAAAGAGAACTATACGACATGCAAGAACTCTATATACCAGACAGAGAAACCCCTCCCCAACCAACAAACACCACCGTCTACATCATCAACACACCTCCCCACAGAACCCAAAGAATGACCCTCCAGCAAAAAGCGCAATGGTTCATCCACAAAGATAATTTCCAGAAATCAATGATCCTGAGTGACCTCCCAGAAGATATAGAAGAATAGGTACCACCAGAAGCCTTCTATATCCAATAAGGATAAAACCAACCTAATTTATGAAGACTTCATTTTGAACAAATTAACACTTACATCTAACCATGTAACATCTGCAAGCCTACTACGACAGGACACCACCTCAGAAGCAGATGAGCCAACCATTATCTCCAGGAAGCAGCCGACCTACATCAAGCGCCCTGCTACCATCATTTCCAGCCTACGCCAGGCAATCGTTAAGAAAAACAAAAAGGCAATTGCAAATAAGTATACCTTGTCAACTCAGCATCATGAAGTTATACATCTGAACATCAAAATGGTATACAATACCGACAGGTTGTTAGGTAAGACACATATGCAACAGTTAGACAACTTTATTCCGAAACGTTTCGCCTACACAGTAGGCTTCTTCAGTCGAATACAGAAAGTAGGCAGGAACAGTAGAGATGTGAAGACGATGTAATCAGTCCATCACCCTTGAAGTCGTAGAATTTGAGGTTGTCAGTCCCTCAGCCTGGAGCAGTTCAGTTCCATAGTCAGGAACTATCTGAAGATCAAGCGACAGTGCAGAGACTTAAATACTGTCGGAAGGAGAGGTGCAGAGAGGTAGTAGTAGTGAAAATGTAGCCACTGTCGCTTGATCTTCAGATAGTTCCTGACTATGGAACTGAACTGCTCCAGGCTGAGGGACTGACAACCTCAAATTCTACGACTTCAAGGGTGATGGACTGATTACATCGTCTTCACATCTCTACTGTTCCTGCCTACTTTCTGTATTCGACTGAAGAAGCCTACTGTGTAGGCGAAACGTTTCGGAATAAAGTTGTCTAACTGTTGCATATGTGTCTTACCTAACAACAAGTTATACATCTGTTGTTATAACTGTGTGAAACTGATGGGTTGAGTGGTATATCCTATTCTATGAATTTAATGAATTCATGAATAACACTGCACACACACACACACACACACACACACACACACACACACACACACACACACACACACACACACACACACACACACACACACACACACATACACACGCACACACACTTGTATTAAAATGTACCGAAGTGGATAGGCCACTTACCTTTATTACCCTGCCTACCCTTCCCCCACCCATCCTTTTCCCATATTTCCATTCTTACCCATCCTTCTTCCTTCCCTATCTTACCAAAGCTCTGGTCATAATTCGATTTCGACTGCAAATCATAGACGACAAGTGGGGTTCGAATCTAAGTGGTAATAGCCCACAAAGGCCGAAATATTCAGCTTTGGTGTCCTAAACTTTTACACAACAAGATTTCAAAAAACTGGTTGAATATTTCATCTCCACAAGCTAATACAACCCGGAAACTTCGTGGGACGAACTGGCAAATCTTCTTATACCTACTGATTATGTATAAAAGTACCTGGGTGGTGGTCAACTGTTGGGGGTTGCACTCTATGGAGAATAAATGTGGGGAAAAAAATTTGGCTTTGTTAAGCTATCGTCCATCCTTCATCAATTCTTCATAGTTGTTGACACACAAGAGCTTCTCCTATCTAAATTGTCATAGATTAGTCGTCGTTATCGTCGTTATCTCGCAGACATGACAGTCATCGCTCAATCACACGCTCCCCATGCTCCTTCCTTGATAACTTGGGTTGGTAAGCTAGGCTTACCTGGAATGCCTGACCACGACCACACACCCACCACGCCTCGTCCATCCACCTCACACGAGCTGGGAGAGTCACTAGTAGCTATCTCCACCCACCTCGCAGGAGTTGGGGAAGTCACGAGTGCCTGTCTCCACCCACAACACGAGCTGGGGAGGGGAGTACACTTGGAGGGTGTTCGGGCGGCCCTGTCCATGACTAGGCCTCACAGTGGATCAGGGCCTGATCAACCAGGTTGTTACTGCTGACCGCAAGCAAACCGACGTACGATCCACAGACTCTGCCTCATTCACCCACATGAGAAGGGGACATCAGGGGTGCCCCTGCCTTACCCACCTTACACGAACAGAAAAACGGAGTCATGGGTGCTCCTGCCTCACCCAGAGTCAGGAATACTTCTGCCCCACTCACCGCACACGAGCACGGGGAAAGAGGTCATGAGTGTCTCTGTCATCCTCACTAACAGTCCCGAAATCAGTTTTTTTTTTTTTTTTTTTTTTTTTTGTCATTTCATGTTGCACAGTCTTCACTGAAATCTATAATTAAGTAATGCTTTGAAATTAGTTTTCCTTAAAATGTTATTATTTCCCTGTAATCAACTTAACAGTAGTGTGCATATTAATTGGGACAGTGATGAGATAAGACATATTTGGAAAATTAATGTTTATTTGAAATATACACGACAATGATATGAATGATAATTAATTTAATAAGATATGACTACCCTTTGCTTTTATAAGCATTGCTACACACTGCGGCATAGAATCGACCTATGTTGAACACATTTTGGCAAGTTTTTCGTCGTGGTACCAGGTCTTAATAACAGCAGCAATTAGCTTCACCATAGTTTAACAGTATTGTTTCGCTATCGTTCGTTTGGTTATTGCTCAGAGATTCTCAATTGGGTTGAGGTCAGGAGAGTTTCCAGGCGAATTTAAAACGCTTAGCCCACTCGCTTCGAAAAAATGTCAGTATTTTTCTAGAAGTGTGGCACTGAGCATGATCCTACTGGAATATTTCTTCTCCATCAGGAAGGTCTATCCGCAATGGGAAGTAAATGAGTTACCAGGATTGGTTTGCATTTATCACTGTTCATCGTTCCCTCAACAATAACAAGTTGTCCAGGCCTTGAGCAGTAAATTTACCCCAAAACATCTTAGGTGGGTGTTTTGACGCTTGTTGAAGGTGTCTTATTCCGAAGAGGTTCGCCTTTGCTTCGTCTCACTACCATGTACTTCAAAATGTGTCACATCTGAAAATATAACTTTTCTCCATTCATCTGTGGTCCATCCCTTATGATCGAGTGCCCACTTCAGCCGTTTTTTCTTCACAGCAGCAGTCAATAATTGTTTTTTTACCGGCTTTCTGGTAATTTTGCCAGCTTCAAGGAGACAGATCTCTCTGTAGACCTTTGCTGGTTTTCTTGGGATCCTTCATACTACGTATTTCTTATGATAACCTTGTCGTCGTGAGGTGTTGTCTTGGGTTTTCTTTCACATCTTCCCCGACGCAGCGTTCCACAATCACCAGTGTCGTCTGCTCTCTTCAGAATCTGACCAACAGTTC
This sequence comes from Cherax quadricarinatus, assembly GCF_038502225.1. Classification (NCBI taxonomy): domain Eukaryota; kingdom Metazoa; phylum Arthropoda; class Malacostraca; order Decapoda; family Parastacidae; genus Cherax; species Cherax quadricarinatus. The sequence continues at coordinate 27,263,574 of NC_091301.1, read as the reverse complement.
ATTTTGCTAGGCTCAAATTTTCGGTGATCTGTCTGATACTCAAATAAGACAGATCACTTAGAACACAGGTAGTCAGCCTATTTTCTAAGTGCTACAATGCTTGCACGCTTCCTAGGTGCAACATCAATCATCAATTTCAGCAGTTACTTTAATATCTTTATTATGCACCCCATACCCATCCTGTCGGCGGTAGTCAAAAGATTACAGAAGTACATAATGGGTAGAGGGACTGGACCCCAAAGTTATGATAGTTGAACAAGTTACAAAGGTAATGAACCATTAACACGTCCACACCCGATCACAAATGCAATGATTTATTAATGCAAATATTAACTTTATTTACAGTGAGCAAAGTCAGGGTATTTCTCCAGAATGGTCTGTAATATACCACTGTGGATAAAATACTTTGACATTTCTTGAACATTTCTGAGTGAGTTGTCTCTGAATTCATTAAATTTATCGCACTCCAGTACATAATGACGCAAGGTATGACAATAGTCCATCTGGCAAAGTTTACATTTCGTTTGGTCTACATCTGGTGGTGGTGATTTAACCTGCCACAGATACTTGTAAAACAGCCGGAGCCGGGCGGTAGTGACATCCAAGAGTCTGCTTATCTTGTTGGATGCACCATAGACATGTGGCTCCTCCTGCAAGATGAAATGATAGATGGACTGACTGGTGTCAGTCTCTCTCAGACTGAAGTCAATAAAGTTTAGTTGAAGTTCTTTTCGTATTACTGTTCTCGAACTGCTAACTGACAACCCAAGATTGTAATCTACTCTCTATGTTTGGCGTCTGACACAAGCATGCCACAATTTATACTTAATGAGTTGAGAACATTTATAGGTAGAGAATCAGTTACAATTAGTGTCAACCTTCGATACATGGACGCATTTGAGTGCAAGGAGTATTGCAGTCTTTTTGAAGGGTAGAGGCACAGTTATTGATGCGTGCTCCAATTTCTTTATGAGAGCCATCACTCTGTATGACAACAACAGCACTACCAGCTGCACCAGTGTATAACAACAGCAGCACTACCAGCTGCACCAGTAGACTGATGAACAGAATCAACATAAATAATTTGTGAAAGAATGTGCGGTGTGGCTAAGTTATCAATACAGCTTAAGGCATCCTGTTTGGCTTCAAGGCGAAGCTTTGGTTGTGATGTGAGTTTTTTTTTTTGGGGGGGGGGGAGGAGGGGGGATAGCGGGATGGAAGTTTGGAATGGGGTAATATCCCATGGAGCGGGGAAGTACCGCTGTTGCCTTACTTGACATAGCTCATGTATCTAGTTCGTGCGGAGGTCAGTTCCAGTTTTTTTCGATTCATTTGGAGGGGTGTTCACCAGTGCTGAGGAATTTCAGAGCACACTTGCAGGAATAGCATTACAGAACAACAGCTGTTGTAGCATTGATGCAAGTCGCAGGGTAACACCACAGCTGGACGGTTGCTAGAAGTCGGTAGTAAACTCTTCTGAAAAGAAAAGAATCCAAACTGTATTAAGCCGGAGACTAAGACATGAGATAATCACAAAATTTACTCCTGTCCCAATTAATTTGCACACTATTGTACATCAATATTCTCAATATACTTACTCACTCATTGTTTACATGCAAATTATACTTTCTCTGGGAAATTGCTTTTACATTCGTCCTAGATAATGACCTGATACAGGTCTTTGTCTCACGATGACCCGTGCAGTACTGTTGTTGCTTCGTGACAGGTGCTTGATAGTAGTACGAGTGAGAGGACTCACTACTCTCATTGGTTCTATAACAGGTGTTTGAGAGCGGTGTAAGTGAGGGGACTCACTTCTTTCACTGGTTGCCTGACAGGTGCTTTTCTGCAGTGTGAGGAGATTCATTACTGTCACTAGTTCTACAATAGGTGCTTAGGCAGTAGCGTGAATTAGGGATACTCACACTACTGTCATTAGTTCTATAGGAACTTGGCAGTAATGTGAGCTGAAGAGGAGGGGGGCGGAAGTTCACCGGAATAGGCCCGCATTTACTAGCCAACACCTGCCGTTAAGGGCAAATTTTAGACACCCCAAAATATAAAATTTAGAAAAGTAAACAGTAGAACAATAGAAGATAGAATAAAAGAACTCGATAAAAAGAGAAATGTAAGAGATAGGGTAACCATGTTTAAAGCTATCTTTGTGAGTATAAAAATAGAGGTAACGTTGTCCGAAGACCTTGCTACTGACAAGTCACAATCGCTTTACCTCATGAAGTATTCCTTCGATCCCCGTCGGGGGTCGAATTTGTAACCTACACACCATCGCCTTTACTCTTTCACGATGCTTTCGTATCGTATTAAGATTAAACCAGCCAGTGGAGTCATCAATGACTCCACCAAACTAGCCCTTGCTGCCACTGTAAGGACCTGCTTGCAGGTCAAATTCACAGCAATCCACTCTCTGAAGGACTCCTTTATTGTCGTCTGTACTGATAACAATGAAGCATCCAAAACTCATGGATGACACCGAAATGAAGACTCTCAGTAACCAACAATTCAACGTATCTCCTTCACCTTTCCTGCTGGCTAAACGTTCTGTTTTTGTCAAGCGGGTTGAACAAGATCATCACACCCTTATCAACTACTGACCTTGAGACCTTTATAGAGTTACAAAACACTTGGGCCTCGACTGACAACATCACCAAAATTCCAAACGCTTCTTCAACGGTCAAACTCACCTTTTACAACATCGACATGGCTACCAAAGCGCTTTCTGATGGCCTAGCCATCTCCTACTACCATATTCATCCACGAATAATAGAACCAGAACGTTTTGCTTATACTTCACCCTGCTGGAACTCTTATTCTTACTATCACTCAACGACCGACTGTCCCATTAAAGACATGAAATTCTGTTCCAACTGCGGAAACGAAGGTCACGGTTTCAAAGCTTGTTCCACCACCAATGTCACTCCAACCTGCCTCAACTGCGAAGGTACTCATCATACCCTTGCAGCCAAATGTCCACTAAGGAAGAAGTGCTGACTAAGAAAATCAAAGAAGCTAAGAAGAGCAGCCCCAAATCGCCGACATATACCGCAATAACAAAACTACAGTCTGACACCAAGAAAATTCTTCAAGCTACACAACAACCATCTCTATCCAGCATCTTCCTCCCTCCACTTCCGGACTCGGCTCCCTTCAAGGTGCTGTGTTGCATGGTGTATGGACACCTTGCGAATGCAGCCAACCTAGGCACACCTAACACCACCATCAATGAACTATCCCGACTTAACAACATTCCTGCCTTCGTTTTCCCTTACTCCACACCATCAGCTGACATCCTGCTGGCCTGTCTCCTACTGCCCAAGCAACTGTTCTGTACCTTCCATAACCTCCGACACCACCGCTCATGGTTCCTCGACCACCGCCTCCCAACCTGATGTTACACCACCAGTACACCTCTCGACCCTCAGTCACCTGCTAGTACTTTGGTAGACTCTTCTGCTGAATCCACGTCAGATAAAGAAGATATTGACGACTCTAGCGCATCAACATGGAAAAGCCTTACATTCTACACTGCTCCATCCCATGACATGCACTGAACTCTACAAGGGCCTCCGTGCAGGAACTGTAAAGTTTTCCTGCGAACAAGTTCATCACTTCACACTCACCCAAGTTCTGGAATTCCTCAAGCCTCTACGATTCACCTTTGTAAGCAAGACAAAACTTTACCACCTCTCTAGGAACAGCTTCAAGAAATATGAGAATGACACTTCTACAAACCTGCCACCTTAACCACATCAATAACCCCCTCCAGTATGCTACCCTCTGATATTCTTACCTGCCTGCCCTGTCCTGCTTGTCAAGACTGAAGACCTCCAACCTCCACAAGACCATTGTAACTGAGTCTACTCTTCCTGGTTCTCCAGTCTGTCCCACGATCGCCTAGTGGCTGGATCAAGCCCTGGCACTTTCTCTACGAGACTACAAGACTACAAAACAAAAAACATACCAACCCAGCTATATATATATATTTTAATGTAACCAATGAAAGACACGCGAATATCGCTGTATTTTATGAATACAATGATCTTTAGGGCATGTGTGCTCTCTAAGCTGGAACAATGCTGTACGCTAACAATTCCACTGAGGGAAAGGGGTATCAGTTCGGTCAAATACTTAAAACATTGGGAAACCTCCATAGGCCAGCATGCTAGGCGTAATTCTGGAGGGATAGTCTATCCAAGGACTCGATTCTTAGTCATTGGTGAGAGTGCAGCAAATCACTGGTCAACAATTTTTGAAAAGTTGTATGCTTCTTAAATGAGATTAGTTAATTCTTACGTATTTTCATGTCCTGAATCCAAATATCATCTTGAAAAAAGGCTTATTGGCTATAGGTTTAAGGATACGAGACATGTAATATTTGATTATTTTATTATAACGTACATTATGTGTCAGTATGTTTTAAATTCTAATCCGTACCTACTCTGTCTTTTTGCTTGATGCTTATAGTGGGCTGAAGAATCATCTCTTGCCAATGTCCAGCAATAGTCTGCAAGCATTTTTGTGCACCATTTGCCCTGGTACCATTTTTCCATGGTTGAAATATCTTGGTGAAACCTTTCACCATGTTCGTCACTAACTGCCTCACAGTTGACTGGAAAAAAGTCTAAATGTGAGTCCAAAAAGTGGATTTTAAGTGACATGTTACACCCCATGTTCTTTTAAGCCTTGGTGAGGTTTTCCACCAATTTTTCATAGTTGCCGTCCCTTCTGTTTCCGAGAAATCCCTTCGCCACTAATTTGTATGCTTCCCAAGCAGCTTTCTCCTTCCCGTGAAGGTCTGATTCAGTCACCATCTTTAAGAAACTCTCGTATCTGAGGATCATTGAAGACTCCCTCTCTTATCTTAGCGTCTCTCAGTGAGGGCAATTTTGACGTTAAGTACTTGAATCCCTGACCGGACTTGGCCATAGCTTTTACAAAGTTATTCATGAGCCCTAGTTTTATGTGTAGTGGTGGTAGCAAAATTTTGTTTGGTTCAATGAGAAGTGGATGTTGCACATTTTTCATCCCAGGCTCCAATGACTGATGAGGAGGCCAGTCTCTCCTGATGTAGTGGGAACCTCTTGCACGGCTGTCCCATTCACATAAAAAGTAACAGTACTTGGTTTAAAAAGTGTCTGGCTAACAAAATCACCTACCTTTTACCTCAAAATATAAACTTGCACAGCACAACCACCTTCTATGGCTGCTGGAACAATAATGAAGGTCAGTGAGACTGTGAGTGTACTAAGAAATACACTGCCGCAAGCCTGTTGAAACCTGTTGTGACACGTAGATCTACGTTCGCTTGCGTAGTGCTCCGAACGTAGTTCTACGTTTTTTTACATGCTTTCTTATAGAGAAAGTCAAGGTCGGAGCGCTACGTGCGCTAACGTAGATCTACGGTTGGACAGTTTAAGGGTTAAAAAGTAGAGCTAACAAACAATTTTAGCCATGACATTCATTATTAGTTGGAAATTACTACTCTAGTCTTGGAAGCATGGAAGCATTTTGGGTGTTGACCAATGTATTCAATTCACCATTTACCAGCAATTAAGTGCAGCTAGTTAGACTCTCGGAATACAACAGGCAGGATCGTCTCCACCACACCTGTACTCAGTGGCCCACGCTGGTTTCAGCTTCACGCAATAATAAATTAATCTCTCATAAGATCTCATAATATTTTGCATTTATAGAGCTCCTCAAAAACATCGGTTTATGTTTAACGACCATAATTTTAAAGTCAGATATTTCAAATATATTACAAGTAATTAAACAAGCCATTTCTCATAGGAATTTTGTCTAACCTTAAAAAATCAATTTAACACTTTTCCTAGTACTGTTCTAGCCATACATAATTTTAGTGCCAATTGTGGTTAATTATGCGTATAAATTTCACAGATACATCCTGAATTAACATTTCACACACATAACTGGGGATAACTCGGCACATCTAAAACAGATTGCACTTACTGATACTGATGTACCTGGGAGACACGTGGGACTTAATACTGGCCCACCACCTTACTCCTCCTTCGATGCCCACCGTCTCAGCTTCCCAACTCACGTCTTGGCCTTATATTTATATGAACATATAGCTCTTGAATTTTTATTAAAGAAAATATTTCAAGCCAGTAACAGTGGCTATATAAAAAGAGGACTGTATATGATAAAGGAAAAAATATTGTGAACTTGACGACTAAGAGATTTGTTTGTTCTATAAATTTTTTATACATTATGCAAAAAGAAATATATATTACTAAATTATGGTCTTGATGATATATCCTAACGTCTCCTTATAGGCAGGCACCCTAATACTGTGAGAATTAAAACACACAGGGAGCGAACACACACTATTACAATCTGCACGTTGGTCAATTCTTAATCCCGTCAAAACCGCATCTCATTTTCTGTTATTATCAGCATTAATTTGACAATTATTTCATAGATCTGGATCTTTCCAGATACACTACACATTAGTTCTTCTGCCATGGTAGATTTTTGGCGATAATGTCTCTATCGGCCCCGATGACCCACGATTAATTAACATCACTCATTTGCACAAAATACACATTACGCCATATTCCGGCTTCCTCCAATCCGCTCTAGTGTGCCCATGCATCTTGTCAATTAATTAAATAACACTTCCAGGTGCGTAATACATTTTCATTGGTGAAATACTAATTTCTTCCAACATTACTGAAAAAATTTCCTTGCTTAATCAACTCCTTACATTATGTAAGGAAATTATAGAAAATATTGGTTCTCATGTGACACAACAACTTTTAAAAGTTAAATTAAAGATACAAACCAACACGATTTCGCATAAACATTATTATCCTTATCAATTTTCACACACAGATTACAGGAAAATTATAACAAAAATCCACACTAATTTTTCCAGTACCGTCCCATTACTAACATAAAATTTTCACAAAAACTTTTAGGTTATAGATCCACTTCTAATACTCGTGGAAGGCCTGACTATTTTTTATTTTGCAACAAATAAGTATGACTTTCCATTGTTTGCAAAAGAGTGTTGCTAAATTATGTATGTGTACCAGCTAACACAATGGCATTATGATGGTTTATTCGTCAGGAAAATGGAAAGTGGCTCTTGACGTGGGTCATAATGAGTGGAGGCAAAAGGGACACAAGTTCCACAACGTATACTCATTCTTAAGGTTTGATGTATGACCCATCATTTCGGGAGCCGTAATTTTACCGTACTTAAGTGAAACCGAGCGAAACCGCATTGTGGTTGGTTACATCAATCAGGTCCACAGTGCGGTGGAGTGCAACCTAAAATACCACAGATGACATTAAGAGTGCTGCTCACAACTTTCATTGACCCAAGGGCGCTTGGGTCAATGACCTGAAATTGGAAACCTTATTATCCTTAACGAAAAGTCTTTAACAGCACAGGCACCGAGGGAGGGTGTATGTGCACTTACCCCTGACAATCTTGTATCATACAAGATAATCTGTAAGTAATCACCCTTGAGTCAGCGTATTACCTCTTAAGATACCAATATAATCTTTTTAATTAAATTCACAGCATAAACAGATCACCAATATACATAACGGGCACATTTTTAATGTTATATTCGTGCATAAAAATAATAGAAGAACCAGTCCCTCACATGGGAAATATAAGCCTAGTTCATATAGCGCCCATGGAATAGGAGATAATTTTTGATCTGAGGATGGCGAAGAGAGCTCCAATTCCTTGGATTAAGAGCCCTTCACCAGCACCAAGGAACCTTTCCCGCTTCTTTGAAAGGAAAAATGGAATGCGTCGAAGGTTTACGAACAAATGAAACAAAATACGATTTTTTTTTTAAATTACTTTTAACTTAATGTGATGAACCTTTCATTATAGTGGTGAAATTCTTATTATTTCCCTCTGATTTTAAAACATTTTTCATCTTTGCTGATCACAATCTGGTCTTATTTTCAAGTGGGATGATGTGTGTGACATTACTTACTCATCACTTGGAGTGGACTCCGGGGGGTCAACGCCCCCGCGGCCCGGTCTGTGACCAGACCTCATGGTGGATCAAGGCCTGATCAACCAGGCTGTTACTGTTGGCCGCACGTAAACCGACGTGCAAACCACAGACCGGCTGGTCAGGTACTGACTTTAGATGCCTGACCAGAGCCTGCTTGAAGACAGCCAGGGGTCTATTGGTAATCCCCCTGACGTATGCTGGGAGGTAATTGAACAGTCTTGGGCCCCTGACACTTACTGGGTTGTCTTTTATCGTGCTAGTGACACCCCTGCTTTTCATTGGGGGGATGTTGCATCGTCTGCCGAGTCTTTTGCTTTCGTAGGCAGTGATTTTCGTGTGAGTTTGGTACTAGTCCCTCTAGGATTTTCCAGGTGTATATAATCATGTATCAATTACTGGAAACTTCAAGCGTTCCCAGTAATTGATGTGGTTTATCACAGTTATGCATGCAGAGAAGGTTCTCTTTACATTTTCTAGGTCAGCAATTTCACCAGCCTTGAAAGGTGCTGTTCGTGTGCAGCAATATTCCAACCTAGGTAGAACAAGCGACCTGAAGAGTGTCATCATGGGCTTGACATCTCTGGTTTTGAAGGTTCTCATTATCCATCCTGTCCTTTTTCTAGCAGATGTAATTGATACAATGTTATGGTCCTTGAAGGTGAGATCCTCTGACATGATCACACCCAGGTCTTTGACATTAGTTTTTCATTCTATTGTGTGGTTGGAATTTGTTTTATACTCCGATGAAATTTTAATTTCCTCACGTTTTCCATATCGGAGTAATTGAAATTTCTCATCACTGTACTTCATATTGTTTTCTGCAGCCCATTTAAAGATTCGGTTGATGTCTGCCTGGAATCTTTCAGTGTCTTCAATGGAGGACACTGTCATGCAAACACGGATACTCTCTGCAAAGGAAGACACTGCACTGTGGCTTATACCCCTGTCTGTGTCCATATGAGGATGAGGAACAAGTTGGGGGCGAGTAATGTGCCTTGTGAAACAGAGCTTTTCACCGTAGCCGCCTCAAATTATTTGTTAGGAAATTATAGATCCATCTACCGACTTTTCCTGTTATTCCTTTATCACGCATTTTGTGCTCTATTACACCATGGTCACACTTTTCAAAAGTTTTTGCAAAGTCTGTTTGTCTTCTAGAGCATCCAGGACAAGGTCCTGGATACTCTAGAAGACCTGCTCTAAACCCATTCTGCCCTGGGTTGTGTAACTGATGGGTATCTAGATGGGTGGTGATCTTGCTTCTTAGAACCTTTTCAAAGATTTTTATGATATGGGACGCTAGCGCTATCGGTCTGTAGTTCTTTGCTACTGCTTTACTACCACCTTTTGTGGAGTGGGGCTATGTCTGTTGTTTTAAGTAACTGTGGGACGACCTTAGTGTCCATGCTCCCTCTCCACAGAATGTTAAAAGCACGTGATAGGGGCTTCTTGTAGTTCTTGATGAACACCGTGTTCTGTAAGTCTGGGCCTGGGGCAGAGTGCATGGGCATGTCATTTATTGCCTTTTCGAAGTCATTTGGAGTCAGGATAATATCAGATAGGTGTGTGTCTACCAAATTCTCTCTCTCATAAAAAAATTCATTTAGGTCTTCAACTCTCAGTCCGATTAGTGGTTCTCTAAAAACCGAGTCATAGTGGGACTTGAGTAGCTCACTCATTTCATTGCTGTCTCCTGTGTAGGACCCATCCCGTTTAAGCAGGGGCCCAATACTGGATGTTGTTATAGACTTTGATTTGGCATAAGAAAAGAAATACTTTAGGTTTCTTTTAATTTCATTTATGGCTTTTAGTTCTTCTCGTATTTCTTGACTCCTGTAAGATTCCTTTAGCTTTAGTTCGAAGTTTACTATTTCTCTGACCAGTGTCTCCCTACGTATTGCAGATATACTGGCCTCTTGTAGCCGCTCTGTTATTCGTTGTCTTCGCCTGTATAGGGAGCACTTTTCTCTTTCTAGTTTACGTCTTCTCCTTTTCCTTAATGGAATATGCCTTGAGCATACCTCAAGTGTGTGATGAATGGTTTAGAAAACCGCCATATACACAATATCATATTCAATACCATGATCTACCTCCTCAATACTGCAATACACGTATATATTATCATCAGCAAAATAACGGGCTATGTAATAGGTATTAAGAACTTCCAGGATTAAGCAGTTACACTCAACTAATTAATGCACCAACCCGGATCACACAGTTCTCATCCACCATACTCGACCACATACTTTGTAACCGCTCTGATAACACCAGTCAGTCGGGTCATTACCACAGGTCTTAGTGATCATTTCGTTACTTATTGCACCAGGAAAATCTTTAGGGAATGGAAAGGCGTACTCAGGACAATAAAAATGAAGTCAACTAGAAACTGCAGTAAGAAAGCACTGGTAAATAGGCTACACAGTTGTTATTGGACTATGATAACAAGTTACACCGACCTAAATGATGCTTGGGAAACATTCAAAATCATATTTACGGCCGTCCTACATAATATTGCACCAGTTTAAGAGGTTAGGTTTAAATGAAGACCTGAACCCTGTATAATTGCTGAGATATTAGCATTTTTTAACTTTTAAGATTTAAATAATAAGATATTACAAGAACCCAATGGAAATAAGTCACTTTGATTTTTTGGGTTATCCTAGGTAGCCTACAACACATATGCTTCTTATGTATGACAATTTATGTAACTTCATTTATGTGTACCTGTACCTGAATGAACTTACCTATTCTTCATAGAATATATCAAGCTTCTACGATTCAGTTTGAATGTTGTGAACCTATCCAAATTTCTCGAAATAGTTACAGATGTCAACTTTAAGTGGGATATACCATAGCCTCACACACGTATAATACCAAAAGATATCGACGTCCCTGATCTTCAAGCTGATACAACCATCGCCTTATCTTTGTTCCACCACTGACTTGTTATACATCTCTCGGAGCCTAAATTTTACATAAATTCTTTTCTTAAACTTAACGATACGTACTGTGCCTTTACGGAGCATGAAGGGTCAGTATCATGAACGATGGCTGGCAAAATATTCTTGGGAATATTACAATGTAGTTGTTCCCCTTCAACATTATCGTTACCAATGAAGTTGGTATTAATCTTCTTGAATCTGGGTTCCGGCACTGTTAACGACTTGGAAAATAGAAGCCTAGTATATAAGACTAAGTTGAGGCTACCAGGTGTTAGCACAAACAACCAGAGAAAACCAACAATCCAAGAATATGTACACTTTCTGTTTTAAGTTTTAGCTACTAAAAGTCATTAGCACGGGTTTTGGGGTAACTTGGATACTACCAGTCAAAAATACTTTAATAATTCCTAAAATAAGGACTAAAGAAAACTCAACTAGATTTTCGCTTGGCCGACTTCATGGGACTGAAAAATTACTTGGGTGGGCTAAATTAGGATGTCCTGACTATGGGTTAGGTAGGTGATCTTGGTTGCCAATATGACGTTTTTCAGAGCATAGTTCTAGCTGCCCAGACAACTTTTGTTCCGAGTAGGGATATTAGATCTAACAAAAATGATCCCAAATGGATGAAAAATACATTAAAACATCTCATTGGTCAAAAGAGAGGCATATATAGGCGTATCAAAAAAGAGGATGGACAGTTAAGAAATCAATATATTCAATTAAAGAGAGAAATAAAGAAAGGAATAAGAAAAGCAAAAAGAGATTATGAGGCTAAGGTGGCAAGGGATTCAAAGACTAACCCAAAAGGGTTCTTTCAGGTATACAGAAGTAAGATTAGGGACAAGATTGGCCCACTTAAGAATAACTCTGGTCAGATCACTGACAGTGATAAGGATATGTGTGAAATTCTCAGTACCTACTTCCTCTCAGTTTTCACCCAGGAAAATACTAGCGATATTCCTGAAATAATAGATCATGTAGAACAGGATGATAATAAACTATGCACGGTTGCGGTAACTAGTGACATGGTCCTCAGACAAATAGAGAAACTAAAACCTAACAAATCCCCAGGTCCCGATGAACGTTTGCAAGGGTGTTAAAGGAATGTAAAGAGGAACTTAGCATACCTTTGGCTAATCTTTTTAACATATCACTACAAACTGGCATTGTGGAAAATAATTTCCCAAAATTATGCTGTATATTTTTTATAATGTAAATATACCTGATTAATACATTACTATTGCTCTAAAGTGTATTTTAAAGAAGAGAACCGACAGGGAAGCTATGCGCCTGCAATGACGAGCAAGAGATGCCATTGTTTTGAATGTGGTAAAGGCACGTTAGTGAAATGTGCATAAATTTTCGTCGCTCTAGGGGTTATATTGGACTTAAAACCTCTCAAATAGGAGCCGAAATTGTTGGATTTGCTAAGTCATGTCTATTTTGTGTTGAAATTCTGGCCAGTATTTTCTTCATAAATTTAGGCAGGGGTTTGTATGACACAGCATAATCTCCAGACTAATTGGTGAGTCTTATTATTATAAATTCTCCTTCAATGTATATGTATTCACATTTTAAATTTAATACACAGTCCACATATTTATATTAATGTTTTTACCAGAATTCATGGTAATGTATATTTCATTTGAAATTAATAAAGGTCCAGAGTGACTTGTGGAGATATAGATTATCGTAGGTATCGAAGGAGGACATTTTTTGCGACCTAGGTTTCCTAAAATTCCTACTTGTTTCTGTAACCTTGATAAAGAATAATTATCTTTGTTACCATTTACTGGTATGTATCTTATGAGTTACATCCAGGTAAATTTAATTTTCCACAGGCATAATGCCTGATAAGTGGAAAATGGCAAACGTAATACCTATTTACAAGGCAGGTGACAGGTCCTTGGCTTCGAACTATAGACCAATAAGCCTTACATCCATAGTGGAAAAATTTATGGAATCAATAATTGCCGAAGTAATTCGTAGCCATCTTGATAGGCACAGATTGATTAATGAATCTCAACACGGTTTTACAAAGGGGCGTTCCTGTCTTACGAATTTACAAACTTTTTTCACTAAGGTGTTTGAGGAGGTAGATCATGGTAATGAATATGATATTGTGTATATCGAGTTCAGTAAGGCTTTCGATAGAGTTCCATATAAGAGGCTATTGAGGAAACTTAGGGCACACGGAATAGGAGGAGAAATTTTTTCCTGGGTAGAGGTATGGCTGACAAATAGGCAGCAGAGAGTTTACATAAATGGGGAGAAATCAGAATGGGGGCACGTCACAAGCGGTGTTCCTCAGGGGTCAGTGTTGGGCCCGTTGTTGTTCACAATTTACATAAACGACATAGATGAGGGAATAAATAGTGACATAAGCAAATTTGCTGATGACACCAAAATAGGCCGTCCAGTTCATACTAATGAGGACACTAGAGCACTCCAGAATGATTTGAATAGACTGATGCAATGGTCAGAGAAGTGGCAGCTGCAGTTTAATATTGACAAATGCAAAGTTCTAAATGTTGGACAGTTAAATAACCATGCCACATATAAACTAAATAATGTAGATCTTAATACTACTGATTGCGAAAAGGATTTAGAAGCATTAGTGTTTGCAGTAAAGCTAACAGAATTCTTGGCTTCATATCTAGAAGTATAAGTAGTAGAGGTCCTCAGGTTGTTCTTCAACTCTGTATATCCTTGGTTAGGCCTCATTTAGACTATGCTGCTCAGTTCTGGTCACCGTATTACAGAATGGATATAAAAGCTCTGGAAAACGTACAGAGGAGAATGACAAAGATGATCCCATGTATCAGAAATCTTCCCTATGAGGATAGACTGAGGGCCCTGAATCTGCACTCTCTCGAAAGGCGTAGTATTAGGGGGGATATGATCGAGGTGTATAAATGGAAAACAGGAATAAATAAAGGGGATGTAAATAGCGTGCTGAAAATTTCCAGTCAAGACAGGACTCGCAGCAATGGTTTCAAGTTGGAAAAATTCAGATTCAGGAAGGATATAGGAAAGCACTGGTTTGGTAATAGAGTTGTGGATGAGTGGAACAAACTCCCGAGTACAGTTATTCAGGCTAAAACGTTGTTTAGTTTTAAAAGTAGGTTAGCTAAATACATGAGTGGGTGTGGGTGGGTGTGAGTTAGACCTGACTAGCTTGTGCTGCTGGGTCTGGTGCCGTGCTCCTTCCTTGAGTGGAGGTGATCAGACTGGGTGGGCCATTGGGCTAATCATGGAGGGGGTCATTGGGCTAATCCGGGGGGGACAGGGACCTGCTCCGCATGGGTCAGTAGGCATGTTGCAGTGTTCCTTCTTATGTCCTTATGTGAAAGATAAACAACTCAAATGTAGGGACGACCGTCAGGGGCATCCCAGACATCCAACAAGTAAAACTGTTTCGCTGTTGGTTTAATTTGAATCCTTCCATCAGATCTACAAGTTATTGTGCATGGGTACTACCGTCATGACACAGGCATAGCACTAGATATGACAGCTACATATGAATCTCTTCAGCAAGTCTGGAGTCACTTCCACATGAACACCATCATTGTAATCTATAACAGTACAAGCCACAGTACGGGTGGGGATCGACCCCCTTAATTATAGCCCCCACACAGCATTATGAGGCCATACATGTGGCGTGACCCCTGACCACTGTGAGGCCATACATGTGGTATGACCCCACAATACTATGAGGCCATACATGTGGTGTGACCCCACACGGCACTATCAATGAGGTCATGAATGTGGTGTGACATACACAGCATTCTCAATAAGTTCATGCATGTGGTGTGACCCTAGACTACTATCATTAACGTTATACATTTTGTGACCCCAGACAGTACTATCACTGACATCATGCGTGTATTGTGACCCCCAAACAGCACTATCAATGAAGTCAGGGAAGTGGTGTGACCTCATACAGCACTCTCAATGAGGTTAGGCATGTAGTGTGACCCCACATAGCACTCTCAATGAGGTTATGCATGTAGTGTGACCCACACAGCACTGTGAAGTCATGCATGTGGTATGACCCCACACAGCACTCTTAATGAGGTCATGCATGTGGTATGACCCCACACAGCACTCTTAATGAGGTCATGCATGTGGTATGACCCCACACAGCACTCTTAATGAGGTCATGCATGTGGTATGACCCCACACAGCACTCTTAATGAGGGCAGTCATGTGGTGTGACACTCAAATCTTAACCCTTGTGTGTGAGTGGGTGTGTGAGTCACGTTGGATCGGTGAAGGTTATAAGCTGACATACTGCTCTCTATGATAAAAATATTTAATATGGTTGGGGAAGCACTAGTGTTATCTTTGAGATATTAAGTGCACTCCCTTTACTGTTTGTTTTAAGTAATATTGTATCAGTGGGGTAACGCTAAATTTGTAGGGGTTATCCAGCGCCTGGGATTAAGTAGTAATCAGATTTTATCCAGAGAGAGGGTTGGTACTGTAGTTGTAATTCCTCGATCAAGAGGCCTTCATTAGCATCAAGACACCTTTATGAAGGCAAGTGAGGCTGTAGCTATCTGAAACTGTTGAGGGTGTGTTTGTCATTGTCTTAGTCCCTGGCATGAGTGTACTCCAAGCCACTGTGATGGTTCCTGGCATGAGTGTACTCCAAGCCACTGTGATGGTTCCTGGCATGAGTGTACTCCAAGCCACTGTGATGGTTCCTGGCATGAGTGTACTCCAAGCCACTCTGGTAATCCCTGACATGGCTGTACTTGTACACCAAGTCACTGTATTGGTTCCTGATAATAACTGTTCACCAACTCACTATGATAGTCCTTGGTATAACTGTTCGTCAAGCCACTATGGTGGTCCCTAGCATGGCTGTACACTTTTCATACTGTCTACTATATGATATTATTTTGATGTTTTATTAACTCACCAAATGCAGCCTGTGTTGGAAATAGTTAAAAAATTAAAGCTATATAACGTTAGATACTTTAAGTGAGTTAATGATGTATGTCATACCCATACCGTAGGTGGCAGTCATACGGTTAGAGCTTATCAGGAGAACTGTATTTACATATTTGCATTTGGCTAAAGGCATGATGAATTATATATGCAGACATGAATTCAATCACGAAAACGTTACAGTGTAGCTGTTCACTCACATAGATAACGTGTTGAGTATATAATAAATTTAGTTACATGAACATGAAACTGCTTTGAGGCACTAGGGAAGGTGCTCTCTAGAACAGTGGTCCCCAACCTGGGGCCCGCGGGCCACATGTGGCCCTTCTGGGAAAGGGATGCGACCCTCACATAAAATTATGAATTCACTTTTATGTATGTGCTATACTACACAGTTTCAACCATTACAAAATATTTGAAGCTATTTTACACCAAAACCTTATCACCACCTCTAGCAATCACCTCTCACTTCTGGTCAGTGAAGGTTTATCCTAGTAGCATATATAGCACGTGCTGTGAGTGCGGGTAGCACGTGCTGTGGGTGCGGGTAGCACGTGCTATGGGCGCGGGTAGCACGTACTATGGGCGCAGGTAGCACGTACTATGGGCGCGGGTAGCACGTACTATGGGCGCGGGTAGCACGTACTATGGGCGCAGGTAGCACGTACTGTGGGCGCGGGTAGCACGTACTGTGGGCGCGGGTAGCACGTACTATGGGCGCGGGTAGCACGTACTGTGGGCGCGGGTAGCACGTACTATGGGCGCGGGTAGCACGTACTGTGGGCGCGGGTAGCACGTACTATGGGCGCGGGTAGCACGTACTGTGGGCGCGCGCTTCGCGGAGTCCCACGATGAAGTGTGCACTGATAAAAATTGTTCTTCAGTTTCTACATATATAAATTTCTAGATGTTAGGAACGAAATGAACACAATCATGCGATTGTGTAGTTAGTAACAATAACCATATACGTATTCGGTACTGAATTACGGCTAGCGATTGTAATTGAGTCAAAACTAGCCGCCTCAACGTATCGACGGTGCACTTGATTTATAATAATAATAATAATAATTACTTTATTTCTACAAGTACATATACAAGGTATACAGTCCTAGTTGACATCAATGACATACTACTAAATAGAAAGCCGCTTGTTACGCACAGCATTTCGGTCAAATGAGGTCAGTTTAGTCCCAGGATGCGACCCACACCAGTCGACTAACACCCAGGTACCCATTTCACTGATGGTGAACAGAGACAACCGGTGTAAAGAAACACGCCTAATGTTTCTACCCTCGCCGGGAATCGAACTTGGACACTCGCCGTGTGAAGCAAGAAGTGGAAGGCCTCGGTCAGATGACCAAAAGCTCTAGCTGCGGGTCATCATGTGACTAAGATCCGCGTCAAGAAAACACGTGTCCTTTTTCCCGACAAACCTAGTACCTAATGAATCCTTAGTACGCCCAGGGCCATGATACAGTGAGGGTGGTTATGCCTCAAGTAAATAAAGATACTCTTGCAATATATATAATTTTTATTGATTAATTTTATTTATTTATTGTTAACTAATTTATTTAGGGTGTAATTTTTATATTTAAATAATAAAAGTCTTATTAATTAAATAATTATTGTTATTATTTTTCTTTATATTTTATTTAAAACATTAATAATTACAAGGTGGTATAAAATATTAAATAACACCACAATACAGGATCTGAACAAAATTACTAAGAATCATATCACAAGTGCAGGAGAAAAGTTTTGAAAACCCAATACAAAATAGGAATGTGTAACAAACACGCAAAATACATACATACCATTCACTGACACACATTATACCAAATGATAAAATATCTGACACATACACACAAAACTGTTGGAGGACCCCCCCCCCCCCATGAAAACCCATCTATAAATACATCCACATCATTTGCACACTTAATGATCACAGCAGTGATCAAACATTAATTTATGTAAAGTTTATATATACATGCAACTGGTTATGAGATTTTACTTAAGAACAAACTCTGGTAATTATTCAAAAACATTACTCTATAACAAAAATAAGCATTACACAAATTACATAATCATATAAATCAACAACTGCAAAAATTTTTCCAGCATACGTTGCATCAGTAACGAAACTTAATACCATTACAAAAGTGATGGAAAACAAACTATGTAAATACATATATAAAAACCATCTAAGAGGAATTAAATTCCCTACAAAATTACAATAAATACTATGGAGATACGTACCAGAAAAATTATCTTTGCAAAAACTGTAGACCAACATGGACAGTGACTGCTATAACTCCCTTTTAATCACAAGGCCCTAATTTATACAAATCCTGTGCTTATCAAAACCTTTCACACAAAACTTACATGTCAACACAGCACCACGCATTACATACCTTCCCGACCCTCACATTCTTTCGCAAAAACTTGACCTCATACACTCCCCCTCCGAAAACTAATGTCAACCGGCTTATAAAGGAAACCAGTCCCTTACGTATAATTAGCTCGCCAAATGAATAAGGCCATTGACCGTAATTTTGCAGTAGGTCTCTGGAAAACGTGCCCTCCACTGTCCCCCATAAACAAGTTTGTTCCTGCAAACCGTTCTATATATGCCCGCCGCAATTGCCCTAATTCTAATTCCCCCCCCCCGTGTCCCTCATCCCCCAGGAAATATACAGAAAATCCGCCACTACGTACATAATCGCCCTTTTCACTTCTCTTGAGACCCCGCGTACTTCTAATGTTAAGGCTCGCAGGGTCTCTACATTACCCCCACCCATCAACCTAAAAACCCTCACTAACCACACCCTTACCTCCCTCAACTCTTCACAGAAATAAACCGCATGAAAAGCTGTTTCCTGTTCTCCACAGTGATCGCAGGTTTGTTCCCTCACCAATCCCATTGAACACAAAACAGCTTTCGATGCTAATATCCCCATCATAAATCTATATACAAACGCCCCTACTCTCGGCATTAACTTAAGCTTTCGAAAGTCATTCTATATCATTCCCCAATCATACAAGGAGTAGACCGATACCCCCTGTATGATTTCCGGCCTCCTGCTCATCGCCACCAAACGCCCCACCCTAAGTTTTGCCACCTCTCTAATCAATAACAATAACCTCAGCATATCCTCGCATTCAATTAATTCTTTTCTGCCCCACCATCTCCGCAAATCCTCCATCACTTTCCCCACTCTAACCCCTCTTTTTCCCCCCCCCGCCCTAATGATCCTCTGTTTCACATATAGGGCCTTCACCCTCGGCCCCAACGCTAAAAGGCCTACTCCTCCACTGCGTATATTCGACATCACCACCTCCTTGCTTAGCCATGCCCTCCCAAAACCCCAAACATAACGTAATTCCCTCCTCTGAATCTCCTGTATGTCCTGAGTTCGCAATGGATACACCACAGCTATACTCCACACTTTACTATAAACTAATGAATTTACAATTAGTGCCTGCTGTTGTAAGATGACGTCCCCTGCCCATAAACTCTGTAACCTTTTTACTGCCTTCTCCACCATCACCTCTGAATTCACCTGCCTAGCCTCCCGTGCATCTTTCATGTATATAACTCCACAAATTTTTTGCCGAACCACCACTTTCCACCCAAACTCCAACCCCAAGCCCCCCCCACCCAGGAACCCACCTTCAGCAAACTTGATTTTGCTCTGTTCACCTGCATTCCAGACACCCTCTCAAAAAGCTCCAACACTCTTTCCACCATACGCAATCCCTCCACTCCAGCTATCAGAACAGTGGTATCGTCCACATACCCCACCACATCTATACACCCATCCTTCTCCCCATTTAAAATCCCCCCCTCAACGAGCCCATAAAATGGATGCTGCATACACGCAAACAATATTTGAGACAGGGGACACCCCTGTCTCAATCCCCTCTCCATCTTGACAGGCCTACCCAACCTGCCATTAATTTGTACCTGCACCATTGCAGATGAATACATTGTATCAACCCACCTCACCACTCCCATGCCAAAACCGAGATGCAACAAACTAGCCCTCAGAAAGTTTCTATCCACACAGTCGTATGCATTTTCCCAATCAATACCCAAAAACCCTCCCCTGTTGCAACCCTCCAAAAAATCCCTAATGCAGCCATGCCCATCTCTCATACTTCTGCCTGGAATACCCATCTGCCCCTTATGAATAACCCCACCCCACACCTTCTTCATCCTATTGCCCAGTATCTTTGCGAAAATCTTGTAGTCGGCACATGTTAGCGAAATAGCTCTGTACGCACTCAATACTCTTCCCTCTTGCTTTTTGCGTACTAATACCACTACACCCGTTCACTGTGTCTGTCCTAACTGTCCCTCCCGTCGCATACAATTCATGACCCTCACCAGACAGTACTTAATGTGCTCCCATTGAATTCTATAAAAATCATTTGAAATCCCATCTATACCCGGCGCCTTGCCAGTACTCATGTTGAACACAGCCTCCTCAACTTCCCCCATGTTAATCTCACTTCCCATCCCCATGCCCTCCTCTCTACACGACCCTAACCCTCTCCCCCCCACACCTCCTCAATAGCATCACCTTCCTCCCCCTTCCCCACTTCCTTTGGAACCAGAAATCAGCATAATTACTCATGCCTTCTGTAGTATTTAGTACTTGCCCCTTATGATATCCACCCATATCCTCACTTACCTCCAAGTTTAAAATAGTCGAATCCTTCTGCCTTACCCTAAAACCTCGCAAAACACTTCCCGAAGGTTTACCCCCCCCACAGCACAGCCTCCATTCCTGCCCTTACATGTACCGCATCAAATCTATCATTATGTAACTCCGCCAACCTGTCCCTGAGTTGCACCACGTTTCCATACTCCCCCCCTTCCTCATAACACCCATTTAGCTGACATTCCAAATAATTTTGCAACCCATACCTCCACCCTGCCTCTTCCCTTCCCTTCCTTTTATAAAAACCTGCAATACCCGGCTTAGCATGCCTTTCCCACCATTCTAAGACACAAGACTCCACCTCTCTAGAATCCCAAAAAATTTGCCACCATTCCCCAAATGCCATACTCACCTCCTCACTCCTCACGAGTCTTGCATTTAATTTCCAAAAACCCGATTGCATCCTAACCATACCCTCCCAATCAAGATCTGCCATAACCGCCCTATGATCAGAAACCCCACATCAAAAGTCCTAACTTCCAACACACGTACAGCTTCCGTTGCATAGATCCTATCTAATCTTGCAGCATAACCCCATCTGACAAACATATACTCAACCCACCAACCACCCCTCCCCACAACATCCAAAACCCCCACATCTCCCAACACATTGCGTAACATGCCCAATGTGGCATGCAAAGAGTACGTAAATTGGTGAAGGATAATATAAGTCAAAACTTTTCTGCTGCATTTATTTTGCTCCTTTTACACCCAGGATAACAGGCCATTTGGAATCCTGGGTTGTAATACCCAACATACACCCCGCCCCCCTTGGTTCCACATCCCCACCCCGACTAACAATTACAATCTCCCCCTATGACAGTGACTAAAGGTAATCCCCTTAAATAGTACATCAAAAAGTCCCTCACAAAGTTCTCCGTGACTCGTGCATTGCCATCCGCCGGCATATATACTCCTATAAAACAAACCCTCGTTGCTCCCCACTCTCCCTCCACCCTCATGACCCTCCTCCCCTCCTCCCACCCCAAAATATGCAATGGACTGGTTTCCTTTACAGCCACAGCAACCCCACCTTTCAACCTCAGCGAGCCACTCACATACAACTTATATCCTTTCAAAGACAACTCACAACCAAACTTATAATTGTGCTCCTGAATGAAACATATATCTACATTAAACCCCAGACGGCAAAATCCCATGTAAAAATCTAAACATTACCTCCCGGAGTCCCGAACACCCAGTTTTACACGTAATTGTTTTAGACGCGTCCATATTTCGTTCCATGCATACATAGGGTATGCTCCTTCAGCAGCAGCCACCACTGACCTACCTTCCACTCCTTCGAGGACCCGCAATTTAACACACGACGGGTCCCTCACTGTCATTAATAACCTCAACATGGCCTCACCAACTATTAAATCCCTACCCCCCCACCACCGTTGCAAATCCTTACGTACTCTCACAAGTCCACCTCCCCTCCCGCCCCCCTCCCTTATATAACTTCGTTTTAGGTACACGCTCATCATCCTTTTTTCCAGAGGTAAAAGTCCCAGCCCTCCCCGACTGACCGGAAGTGTTAACACCGCTCTACTTAACCATTCGCAGCCCGATCCCCATATAAACCTAAAAACCCCATGTTGTAAACGTTTCACCTCACGTCTCATCAGCGGGTACATGACAACGACATGCCATAACTTGCTATACAATAGCACGTTCGTCACTATTACTCTTTGATGCAGCATTAGTTGCACCGCCCTCAAACCACCAAGTCTTTTCAATACTCCATCCACTATTCACCTCTTGAGCCACCCGTGTATTTCTCACATAAATTATCCCACATATCATTAGCTGATCCACCACCTTCCACCCAACCCCTACCATCTCATCCCCATTTGTACTATCCCTTAGGTCTAGAAACTTAGTCTTTTCAACATTAATTTTCATCCCTGAAGCCTCCCCAAACACATCCACCACCTTACCCACCCTAAGCAAGTCCCTATTACCTCTCACCAAAACAGTCGTGTCATCCACATAACCTACGATACCAGCCCCCCCTCCCCCCGGTCAGTACCCTCCCCACCTCCCGCAACACACCTCCGAATGGCTCTATAAAATGGATCCTGTATACACACAAACAATATTTGTGATAGTGGGCAGCCTTGGCACAGTCCCCGTCGCATCTGTATTTTAACTCCTAGCCTCCCGTTAACCTGCACCCTCATCGATGCCCCCTGATACAATAATTTTGCCCAAGATATTATTTCTTCCCCAAAACCTTGCCAACGCATGAACCTCCATAACACTTCCCTTTCCACACTATCATATGCAGCCTTCCAATCTAACTCCAATACACCTCCATCACCCAACTCCCCCCGTTTCTCTATAAATTCTTGAATCATGCCATGCCCTTCATACATCAACCTTCCTGGCACCCCATATTACCCCCTATCAATTACCTTGCCTATTACCCTCTTGATTCTGTTCCCTAATATTCTCGCAAACAACTTATAATCTCCACACATAAGCGAAAGTGCCCAATAATCCATTACCGTTGACTGCTCCCCTTTCGATACCAACACCACAACAGCCGTCCGTTGCTGCTCTCCCATTACCTCAGCCGCCTTAAGTATGTTAAACAGCCTTCTAAAAAACCCCTCAGAACCCCCCAATTCTTTACGTAGAAATCATTTGGCAGTCCGTCTATACCCGGCGCCTTTCCCAAGCTCACTCCTGACAACGCCTGCCAAATCTCACACTCCGTAATTGGCCCACCTAATGCCACCCGATCTTGACCATCAAGCTCACACTGCACATACTCTCCCATTTCCCCCAATGCCACTTCACGGATGCCCACGCTTTGCGTATATGACTTAAACCAAGCATCTACATATCCACTCATACCCTCTGTTGTTACCAATGCTTGACCCGCTCTATACACTTCCATCCCTACATGTACGTTTAACCCCATCATCTCCGTCGTCACTCTCCTCTTTCTCTGGCCTCTTAACATGCAAGCCGACGACCGATCACCCCATAGCACTTCTTCCAATCCTCCCATAATTCGCGCACCATCAAAACGCTCATTTTGCAATACCCTAATACTCTCCTTTAAACCCTCAATGTCCTGTACTGGATAGCTTGCTCCTCCTTGCGCATAACAGTCATGCAGCTGCCCTTCAAGATATCTTTGAAACCCATACTTTAACCGATTATATTCCCTCCCACGACAAATACAATATTCTCTGATACGATTTTTAGCCACCGAATCCCACCAATTTACCAGTTCATCATCCCCCGGCGCCTCATCCACCAACAGTTCCCACAATTGCGCAAAAGACTGACGACATTCCTCACCCGTCAAAAGCTTCACATTTAACTTCCAATAACCTTGACCCCTTCTAGGCAATCCCTCCCATTCTAGGTCCACCATTACTCCTCTGTGATCCGAAAAAAACGTCCACCACATGCACTCTGCTCACTATTACTGTTCGGGACATGTACAAGCGATCCAGTCTAGCCGCATATCCACGTCTAACAAAAGTATGTTCTACAACCCCACCCCCCCAACGTCCATTAACCCCACTCCATTTAATAATTCCCCCCAAATCCCCGAACAATACCCTGCCCCTCTAGGTTCCACATCCTTATGCCTTATCACACAATTCCAATCACCACCAATTACAGCTACACCCGGCAAAGCACGCAAATAATATACTAGGATATCCTTCACAAATTTATTCTTAATACGCACATCTCCCTCTGCCGGACCATACACACACCAAACTCATCTGTACCCTACCCCACCACCCATCTACATGAATCACCCTCCCCTCCCCACCCTCACAATGCCTCACTACAAACGGGCTAGTTTCCCTTACCAGGATGGCAACTCCTCCTTTCAACCTTATCGCATGCTCCACATACACATTATACCCATTCACCTTCAACTCATAGCCTGGTCTGTAGTTGTGTTCCTGCATGAACACCACATCAACACTATTATGCACCAAATATTCACTAAACCATACACACTCTCTCTCTGATCTCAATCCATTAATGTTCAATGTCATGCACTTGAAGCTTACAGAGTGGTTTTCCTTCTTGACCCTGGTACTGTCTTGCCACCAGATCATTTCGTGACACCTCGGTCCCTCTCCCCCCCTTTAGAAACGCTCTTAACCAACTCCTGCCCCTTAGGGCCACTGTGTCCTCTCTGCATAACTTCCACCCAGGACTTTTTGCCAGTGCGCTGAGCAGGCGTGATCACATCCTCGGAGTCAGATAGCGCAGCAGCGCGCTTCCATGATGCTCCCTCTGCTTGCATCATGTCGTCTGTTACATTGTCCCGGTAGACCTCCACCTCCACCGCTTGCATCAAAACATTCTTATCACACTGCGCAGATCACAGATCCTGTTCCATTCCCTGATCCACAGCAGACCCAAGAACTAGGTCTGGACTCCTAACCTTCCGAATACTCTTGTCAGCCAATAACACATTTAAAGCCATGCCTGAGCTGCGTTCAATGAAGGGGTGTCCCCCCCCTCGTCACACCTGCTGACTGTTGTGATAGAAACACAGGCCTTATCTCTAGGCTTTATTGAACTTAGAATCTTCATAGTACTTCTGCAACAACAAAATATAATGACTAGTACATCTAATAACGGCTTCTACAGGGATGGTGATGTCTTGCATATGTCAAGAGAAAAGTTATAACTACAGGCCACATATTTAAACTCACCATGTAATCTGCATCACTAATATAGGGATAGTAGAAGAGAAGAGAATCACACACCATGTGTTGGCGCCCATGACACACACCAAACTGTTGTTGTTGTTAAGGGCCCCGAGAGGTGGTGCAGTATTATCCTGCTGCTGCTCCCCACAGGAGCAGTATCACTACAATCTCCCCTTCTAAAATATCAGAGACAGTACTCTCCCAAACTGTTAGGTGGGCGACGTACACGTCCCGACCTTCGTAGCCCTTGAGCCTCTTCACCAGGTTCAATATTTTCCAGCGGGGTTTGACTAACTGCTGGAGCAGAATCCTCTATTTTCGTAGGGGTAGTCTCAAGGGGCTTTCCAGGAGAAAACGAAGCATCTTTCACATCTATTGGTGTATCTTGAGATTCCACACTAATGGGGATTTCAACTGGGGCTAAATGTCTTGTAGATACTGTAGTCTCTTCACCATTTTGGTAGCGAATGTGGGCGTAATGTGGATTAGCTTGCAGGAGCTCTACCTCTTCCACTAAAGGATCCATCTTGTTCATCCTACGGTGACTCTTCAGGAGAACGGGTCCAGGATGACATAACCAAGTGGGCACGGAGGCTCCCATAGAGGAACGACGTGAATAGTTGAGGAGTCTTTCATGAGGGGTTGCATTAGTAGCTGATCACAGCAATGATCTAATAGAGTGAAGAGCATCAGGTAGGACAGTTTGCCAGTGTTGAACAGGTAGATTGCGCGACTTCAATGTCATTGTAACTGCCTTCCATATAGTACCATTGAGCCGCTCCACTTGACCATTGCCTTGAGGGTTGTAGCTTGTTGTTCTGCTGCAGGCAATACCTTTGCTAGACAAAAACTCCTGAAGTTCGTTACTCATGAACGAGGATCCCCTGTCTGAATGGATATAAGCTGGCATACCAAAAATAGAGAACAACTGTGAAAGACAACTAATAACAGTTGAAGCAGTCATATTTGCACAGGGGAATACAAAGGGAAACCTTGAATATTCATCTACTATGTTAAGGAAATACCTATTCTGATTTGTGCTTGGTAGAGGTCCTTTGAAATCTATATTCAGTCTCTCGAAAGGCTGGGTGGATTTTATGAGATGAGTCTTCTCTGGCTGATGAAAGTTTGGCTTGCACTCTGCACATACTCTGCATGCTCTGATCACTTGTCGCACATCTTCCACTGAGTAGGGCATGTTCTTTGATTTGACAAAATGGTACAGGCGTGTAACTCCTGGGTGACACAAAGCCTTGTGGAGCGCTGAGAGTGATTGCAAATCATGACATGCTGCTCCACAGTGGGACCTAGAAAATGCATCAGGTGAGATGTTCTCTTGACCCGGTCAGTACAGAATATCAAAGTCATAACACGATAGTTCCATCCTCCAGCGTTATATCTTGTCATTCTTTATCCTACTTTTGTGCTTCTTGTCGAACATATACATCACGGACCGTTGGTCAGTCCTTATGGTGAAATGTCTACCAGTTAAATAATGCCTCCAGTGGCGAACTGCTTCTATGATGGCCTGGGCTTCCTTTTCTACAGCAGCATAACATTTCTCTGATCCTTGAAAAGTTCTCGAAAAGAAGGCTACTGGTCGTCCTGCCTGAGATAAGACTGCAGCAATGGCAATGTCAGATGCATCCGTTTCCACTTCGAATGGTAGGGACTCATCAATGGCTTGAACTACTGAGTTTTCAATGTCCTGTTTGAGAGTATGGAAAGCGGCTTCTGCTTCCTTTGTCGCAGGAAATGTGGTAACACTCAATGGGTGGACTTTACTTGAATAGTTGTAGATCCATTGTGAGTAATAAGCAAAGAGACCAAGAGTTCTTCGGAGTGACTTTTTGTCTTGAGGCATTGGAAGTTCCCGTAGAGGTCGTAGTCGTTCAGGGTCTGGGAATATTGAACCTCCTTCCACTACATAACCAAGGATGCTAAGCCTTTTAGTTGAAAAAGTGCACTTTTCCTCATTGTAACTGATATTTTTCTTCTTGGCGGCTTCCAAAAACTTATCAAGGTTTGCATCATGTTCCTCCTGGGTCTTGCCACAAATGGTAACATTATCTAAATATGCGTAAGTTCCCATGAGTTGCTCTTCCTGAATGAGTGAATCCATAATTCGTTGGAAGCAGGCTACCCCATTGGTGACTCCAAAAGGGACTCTGGTAAACTGATACAGGCCATCACTAGCCTGAAATGCTGTGTATGGTTTATCTTCATTCCTTATAGGGACTTGATGATAGGCACTCTGTAGATCAATTGTGCTAAACACATAGTACTGAGCAATTTTGTTCACTGTATCATCAATTCGAGGTAGAGGGTACCCATCAAGAAGTGTAAATTTGTTGATTGTCTCAGAGTAATCGATAGCCAGTCTCCGTTTCCTATAATCATCTTTAACAACAACAACCTGTGCACGCCAAGGGGAATTACTCGGTTCTATAATACCCTCCTTCAGCAGCCTCTGAGTTTCTTTCTCAATGAACATCCGATCCTCATAAGAATAGCGGCGTGACTTAGCTGATATAGGATGGCAATCCGCGGTAAGATTTGCAAACAGCTTTGGTGGGTCTACCCTTAAAGTGCTAAGTCCACAGACAACAAGAGGAGGCAGTTCACCTCCATATGTTAAGGTGACACTACCATGCAGCTTCTGAAAGTCCTGACCAAGGATAACATCAGAGCACAGTTGTGGCAGAATAGCTAAATGTACATCTTGATAATCCTTTCCATTAACTCTGAGATTTACCTTACAAAACCCTAAGGTCTGAATAGAGAGAGATGTTGATGCTATGGAAACGGTACCTGATGAGTGATGTACAGTCAAGGAGTGGCGTTTAACTAAGTCAAGATTGATGAAACTCTCTGAGCTGCCACTATCAATAAGGCCATCTACTTCTGTTCCTTTGATGAATACTTTCACAACTGCCTTTGACAGTGAATTTGGAGTAGCCGCAGAAGTCACTGTTGCTAGTGTCGCATGATCACTGGAATGTGTGGAGGCACTAGCTCTTGTTGATGCATTAGCACGACATACTTTAGCAAAGTGACCTTTCTTGTGGCATTTACGGCACATTGCTTCACGAGCAGGACACTTTGGACGTGGATGTCTTGAAAAACCACAAAAGAAACACACCGTACCTGCTGCTGCTGTCACTGAGGCAGGTTCCACAGTAACTTCATTGCAAGAGTCTTGGTCAGGAATTGCAGCACTTACCACTCGAGAAGGCTGAGTGGTACTGTATACTTCAGAATTCTTCTGGGCTGAATCTAGAGCTCTTGCCTGGTCAAAGGCAGCGGCTAAGTCGAGAGTTTTATTCTCCAATAAACGCTGCCTTATTATTGGTGATTGCAGGCCACTGATAAAAGCATCCCTGATGGACTCTTCACAATATTGAGCAGCTGTCACTGCTTGGAAGTGACAGTCCTTACCTAAAATTTTCAGTGCTTGAAGGTATTCCTCTAAGGATTCATCAATCTGCTGGTGGCGAGTTGCAAGGCGATAGCGTGCAAAGATTTCATTTGTAGGTTTAATATACTGAGACTTGAGGGTTTTGATAGCATCTTCGTAGGTATTACACTCAGAAATAGCCTCATATATCTTAGGTGACACAAAATTGATGAGCAGACTTAGTTTATCTAGATCTTCTTTAGGAAGGGCTCCCAAGAAGTTTTCGAAAGTCTTAAACCAGAGCTTCCATTCCTGAGCAGCCGTTGATAAGCTGGGGTCACAGTCTAGCCTCTCAGGTTTCAGTAAACGCTCCATGTTGTGATGTAGTCTAGCGCAGGATCACCACCAGGTAGCCCAGGATTCTATGTTCAATAAATTGTTGTGATAGAAACACAGGCCTTATCTCTAGGCTTTATTGAACATAGAATCTTCATAGTACTTCTGCAACAACAAAATATAATGACTAGTACATCTAATAACGGCTTCTACAGGGATGGTGATGTCTTGCATATGTCAAGAGAAAAGTTATAACTACAGGCCACATATTTAAACTCACCATGTAATCTGCATCACTAATATAGGGATAGTAGAAGAGAAGAGAATCACACACCATGTGTTGGCGCCCATGACACACACCAAACTGTTGTTGTTGTTAAGGGCCCCGAGAGGTGGTGCAGTATTATCCTGCTGCTGCTCCCCACAGGAGCAGTATCACTACACTGACTCCATCTCCTCCGCTCTCTCGACCTCCTCACTCTAGGACCCACCTTGTGTAGGCAGAGTCACATAAGGCAAATCTTGCTCCTCACCCTTCTCTACTGCTGTATGTCATTGCCGTTGTTCCATGTAGCCATGCCTCCTTCCACACAGAGCCACTAGGTGATCATATGACCCACACAGCTGACAGGTCCGGCGTTGCCCAGCGTATGTCACAAACACCTGGGTCCGAAATTCTGGCAGCACTACGTACGACGGAATAGGGTAACGTAATGTCATCTTCACAGAATACGTTCCTCCGGGTATCCCTGCATATGGCCCAGTAGCCCACTTCCCAACAGTGGCCATATGTACTGTGCCATATTTGCCCATCGCAAGACGGATGTCAGAATCCTCAGCCTCGAATGGCACATTTCTAATCTTAACCCATGTGTAATGGCGAGAAACGTTGTGAAGTCGCAGGGTCACAGTCACAGCGGAGTTAACTGTCAAAGTAACCTTCTGGTACTTGTCTACCACCGCCTCATACACACTTGCAGGGCCGGATTAAGAAGTCTCCGGGCCCTAGGCTATTCAGATTGGCGGGGCCCCTTTGAGTTACGGGTAAGCGAAGTGACCCCTTCCAGCTTGGGGGTGGAGGGGGTCGGTGTGAGCCTGTTTAAGGTCTAATTAAATACATTCTGGCTATTTAGATTAAATTTAATAGGGAAAGTACATCAAGGCAACCAAAACCATTTACCAACAGCCATTATAACTATCTTGTTAAATCATGCATTTTAAAGAGAATAAACTAAAGACAGCATAGTATTACTAGATTAGGCTATTAAAGTAGTGACATCATGTACCTATTATATTCAGCATAACCACTACAGCACTATTATTCCCTTTATAAATCACTGACCATTATTGTTATCATTGCATCATGCATAAGACTATCAAATCATATAAACTACAGAAAATTGGAGAGGAATCTCCCATACTCACCCATTAGTGGGAAAACACAGCTGTTCTGATGTAAACAAAGGCATGTTGAGTGTTGCCATCTATGGTTAGGTTTATTTATTTTTATTTTATTTTATTTCATTATTTATTTTTGTTTTGATTAATTTTTAAAAATCAATTTTACTCTCCAAACACTTGAACTTTTTAGGTAGGGACCCCTTTGCACTTGCACCATGTGCACAGTCTTGGATGAGCCCCTGAACCCCTTGGACCGCGGGGCCCCCAAATGCGCGGGGCCCTAGGCAAATGCCTAGTTTGCCTATGCGGTAATCCGGCCCTGCACACTTGCCAAGTTAAACTTGACAAAGATCCTCGTCGTGTCATTCAGCGCTACTCCACATATCTCCTCGTTAGCAATACCATATGTATCTCGTATGATTGCAGGTAGTAGCAGGTCCATAGAAGTTCCTGTCACAGCCCCACGGATAAGCTCGACACAGACTGTGTTTATGCGTCTCCGGCTGGCGACACAGACTGTTTATGCGTCTCCGGCTGGCCTGCGCCATGCTGTGAAAATATAACTGCCACTAATCAACGCCAGGGGCAGCAGCAGCGCACGTCCTCACTACTCAAAGGTTGAGAGACGAAATGATGGGGGGGGGGGAGAATTATAAGATCTGTTAGTAAAGTCTATATTGAAAATGATGATAGATAAAAAAGTCTGCATTGAGAATTATAGTTCGAAAAGTCTATATTAAGAATGATAACAGATCGAAGTCTTTCTTGATAATGACAAAAGATTGAAAAGGTCTCTACTGAGATTGACATGACTCATGTCTCTGTCTCAAGTCCGTGAAGTTACTAAGTTCAAGGTCTCATATTGCGCTGTATGACCCTTGTAGGTTTAGCGCTTCTTTCTGATTATAATAATAATAATGAAAGTCTCATATTACTGTCTATAATTCCAAGTCAATATGACAACATAAGGGGCACTTATTGCAGAAAAATTTTACCACCCAAATACGATAATAATGAACAGTTTGGGATGATTAAAATTTATCCTGATTTGAATGCTTTAATCTCCCCCAGGATGCGACCCACAACAGTCGATTAACATCCAGGTACCCAGTACCTACTTACTGCTAGGTGAACAGGAACAACAGGTGTAAGATGACTAACACCCTGGTACCTACTTACTGCTAGGTGAACAGGAACAACAGGTGTAAGATGACTAACACCCTGGTGCCTACTTACTGCTAGGTAAACAGGAACAACAGGTGTAAGATGACTAACACCCTGGTACCTACTTACTGCTAGGTGAACAGGAACAACAGGTGTAAGGTGACTAACACCCTGATACCTACTTACTGCTAGGTGAACAGGAACAACAGGTGTAAGGTGAGTAATACCCTGGTACCTACTTACTGCTAGGTGAACAGGAGCAGCAGGTGTAAGGTGACTAACACCCTGGTACCTACTTACTGCTTGATCAGGGACAGCAGGTGTAAGAAAGCATTTCAAACGTTTCCCCCCGTGCCGGGATGAGTCCCAGACCCCTCAGTGTGTGAACTGGGACGCTACCATCCGAGCTACGAGCATCAGTAGAAAACACTATAATTGACTACTAGTGATAGAGTTATATGATGCTGAATAAAAAATTCACAATATGTTTTAATTAATTTGTATGAGCCCTTATCGTGGCTTAATTGGTAGAGCCTTCAGCTCACATCCTACATAGCTGGGCTCGATCCCAGTATAAGTGGAAATAGCGGGCATGTTTCCTTACACTTATTATCCTGTTCCCCCTAGCAATAAGTACTTGGATGTTAGTCCAGAGTTGTGGGTCGCATCCTGGGGAAGATCAGTGGATGCCAGTAAGCAAGTAAGCCAGGCTTAGTGCAAGAAGTAATATATTCGTTTTTAATTAAGCCTCGTACACATTTTTTAAAAGTCTAGAATGGCTTTATATAACAAATTACCTAGAATTTAACCTAGGATAACTCAATAATGTACCCACAGTAACCTATATTCAGAATGAGGTGATAAAATTAGGTCGTTTATCGTATCCTTAATAACTGATATCGGTGAATTGTGCCAAGGATAAGTGTGCCCTTGGATGTGTTGACAAATAAACACTCCAAAAAAAGTGTGGCACCTCTCAATATTGTCTTCAATCAGGAATTACGAATTTATCATTTAACATCATCCCTATCGTGCTGTCATACCCATTTCTATTTCTGCGTTTTATTATTCCTGTTATATCGGATGCAAGCTAATGCTCATAAACACCTGATTATTGTTAATACATGTGAGATCTGCGCCATGTATAAAACATTTTAGGGAGTTTGGTGGAGTGAAAAAAAATGAAAATAAATGAAGATGTGGTGAGTTTTGTATGTTGAGCGGCGGAGGAGGTATATGTGCGAGGCAAACTAGCCAGGCTCGCTAGTTACCCAGTGACCATTGAAGTGGTTGTGCGGTGCTTCACTTTCTCTTTTTTTTTTCTATAGAAAACACTATATTGATACCATAAAATAGTTCAAACATAGGTCTACAACATGTCGCGACTGCCACTGAGTATTCAAGCAATAGAGTCCACTTGCTGTGTCAATGTTCCCACGCCTAAGAAGAAAATTGCGTAAGTGCTGTTTGGTGGTTCCTGATGTAACTTGTTTGTTCTGGACACTAAATGTCCACATGATAACTACATACCTCCGGTCCTACATTTGGTGCTAAATGCTAACATTTGGAATTTACAAATTATTGGGTTGTGAAGTATTGAGTCAGCTTCCTCGTATAACATCCTGGCCTCCCCTTTATTTTAGCATGTTTATGTCTTTTATTTTGTTCTTTCCCAGGATTATGAATATTGTCAGTAGTTTTAAGAACACTTAATTGCAACTAAACCAGTTTTTATTAGCAACTATACTGACATTTTTCCTTCCCGTTAGGAGCCACGTCATGAGAAATGTTGATGTTTTTTTTTATATTTTTTTGTAAAATTAGACGACTGCTCGGCTGATTTCAGTCATTAGGTGTAGTTCGAATTGTACAATATTAAGTTTAGTTTACAGTTAGAGATATTATTTTGTGCATATGGTAAATAACGTAACCTACGAGACCCACTTATCCTGACGTAACTTAACCTTACAACGCCATCGGTCGATTTGTGTTTTTGTTTACACTGGGTAGACTTGATACTGATTGTCTCAAATCTACTGCACATTCAAAATGTATTGCAAAATGTTTTCCATGAGAGATACTTATATTGTGGCATACAAAGGCTGCATGTGTTCCCTTATTAAGTTTGCCCGCAATGCTTGGCATATAAAAGGGCTTTTGGCATGTTCACCAAATTGTTACACTCCTTTCAACAAATGTATCATGCTAAAATGAACTTGTCATTGTCATTGTCATTGTCAAAATGTAAATAATCCTCGAGTTCGCAAGTTCCATTAAGTAGTTGTAAACTACAGCTATTATATTTGTATATAAATTTTCTATTTGATAAGTAGGTTTGAAAAAGGCCATAATTATGCATGGTTTAAACTACAATGAAAATTGACTGAAGGCTGGAGTTGTAGCTGTTAGGAAATTATAACAGTAGTAAGATGTTGCATATTTGTAGAATATGGAGCTGTATAGTCCTTGTGGCTTAGCGCTTCTTTTTGATTATAATAATAATAATGTAGAATATGGATAAAGAATTAAAAGGGCTTTACACTTAAATTAAAATAAGTGCTTGGCATGTAATTTGCAAGTTTCCAATGGCAATTTGAGAATTAGATCAGGGGCAAAAGAAAAAAAAAATTTTTTTCTAAATATACATAAATTAGAAATAATACAGGGTTAATATTAACCAAAAAAAATTTGCAGTTTAATCGAGGAAAAATAACTGTATGCCTTAGGACATGAGGAGTATTACTGCTTCAATATAATTTAACATACAGATATAGCAATAGCAATAAGTACAGTAAGATAAGATTTGTTTGGATTTTTAACTCAGGAGGGGGAGGGGGGTTAGCTACCCAGGATAACCCAAGAAAGTTGGTGTCATTGAGGACTGTCTTATTTCCATTGGGGTCCTTCAATTTTGTACCCCCAGGATGCCACCCACAATAGTTGATTAACACCCAGGTACCTACTTCCTGCTTGGTGAACTGGGACAGCAGGTGTAAGGAAACATGCCCAACACTTCCAGTCATGGCAATATAAGGGCAATATAAACACAAATGCAGTATAATGTGATCCTTTATTGACTACGTTTCGCCCACACAGTGGGCTTTTTCAAGTCACAAACAGGACTACCTGGGGTGGAAGGAACGCGAGTATTTATAGTCCGGCTGAGGTCAGGTGAAGAATGCTGCATCTGATGATGTACCGAGTTGTTGGGAATCGAACCATGGACACTGTGAGGCTAGAGCATTACCAACCAAGTCATGGGACACCAGTAGTATTATGTTATGTATCAAGAGACTTAATGTCTGGGTTGTATTTTGTATAATTCATTATTGTGATCTTGCATGACTGAATTGATATTGAATACCAGTGATCTCGTTGAAGTTACCAAGTAACATATTGATCAGTTGAAGTCTCCAATATTTTTTAACACACCGCAGTCTTCCACTGAGATAGTTGACCTGACAAAGAGAAAAAAATTTTTCACTCATTCATTCAGTCAGTCTTGTCAGAATCATACTGACATCACAGTTCAGATGCTCCTCGAAACTGGACCCCTCCTTTAAAGTGCAGGCACTGTGCTTCCCACCTTCACCCACTAGCTAACTAGTTTCCTCTGAATTCCTTCATAAATGTTACCCTGCTCACACTCCAAGAGCAAAGGATTCTATGGATAAGTGAATTTTGGAAGACTGTGGCAAGCACTAACCTACCCTAACCTGAGCCAAAATTATGTTGTGGATAACTAGTGGTTATATTTTAATATCATTGATCCTACCGTCTGAAAAGCTCGCTGTCATCACTGATGACAGCGAGCTTTGCAAGTAAGTAAGTAAGTAAGTTTATTCAGGTATACACAAATACAGTTACATAGAATTATCATACATAGCAGCATATGTGTAGAGAACCTAGGATAACCCAAAAAAGTCAGACAGAGTGACTTATTTCCATTGGGGTCCTTTTACCTTATTATTATAATATAAAGGCTATAATATTTTCTTATTATTCTATAATGAAGATAACATCTTGTAATTATACTAAAAAGACTATCTACTACACAAGGGTCATTAGGACTATCTACAATACGAGGGTCATTGCTAGGAATAAGGTAAAATTTACACGTATGTTAGCTAAAAAATAGAAAATCATTCCCCTCCCTTTCTGTAGCTACATTCATCAGACACCTTTTGGCACTCTTCTTGAACTGGTTCATGCTATGACTGGCTTTGACATGTGCGGACAGTCTGTTCCATTCCTTTATTGCTGTACAATAAAAGGTGTTCGAAGCCTGGCCAATGACTGTGGGTACTACAAAGTTGTGCTCTCTCCCCCTAGTACTATGATTGCTTTGGCTCCCAACCTTGACAGAATTGACAGTAAGATATTCTGAGACATTGTTTGTGAGCAATTTTATAAACATGATTTAGCTTCAGTTGTTTTACTCTGTCTTCAACATTCAGCATCTCCAACTGCTGTAATTCATTCTGGCCTACATGCTCTCTTGGTCCCAGCCCCAGGATGAATCTTACAATTTTGTTCTGGGTGATTTGCAGTCTATCTTTCAGTTTTTTTGTCAAGGCAGAGTACCATGAAGAGCAAGCGTAATCTATATGGCATTGTATAAGAGCTAGACATAGAGTCCTGCGAGCCTCAGTAGGTAGACACTGTGTTGTCTATACAGGAACTTCAGTCTGGCATTCGCTTTCTTTACTACACTGTTCCCTATCAATTCTCCTGACATGCATGGGTCAAAGGGGATTCCCAGATATTTTACTGATGAAACCAAACTGATGGG
This sequence comes from Cherax quadricarinatus, assembly GCF_038502225.1. Lineage (NCBI taxonomy): Eukaryota > Metazoa > Arthropoda > Malacostraca > Decapoda > Parastacidae > Cherax > Cherax quadricarinatus. The sequence goes on along the minus strand of NC_091301.1, from coordinate 27,227,135 downwards.
CTCCCCATTACATTGGACATTAAAATTATTTACCATTCTCAGTTTATGTTTCGTGCCAAAGAGAATGGCTTCAGTTTTCCTGAGGTGTAATGATAGTTTGTTGTCTACTAACCATATGCTGCAGGACTCCACTTCCAGTGTTAAAACAAAACATTAGCTATATTTTGTGGGTCTTTACCTGACACCAACAGAGCACTGTCATATGCATACAGTAGGAGTTCGCACGTGACACTGATAGGCATGTCATTGACATAACATAAGAATAATAAAGGACCCAGAATACTACCTTGGGGAACTCCACATGCTATCGGCAGGGGTTCTGATTCCGTTTTGTTTGATTTTGACAATTTGTCTCCTGTTGCTAAGGTAGGACTTAAACCAGTCTACAGAACCTATACTGATAGCTTGAAGTTTCTTACATAATATATTGTGGTTGACAGGATTGAAGGCCTTTTGCAGGTCTAAGGTTACCATACCTATGAGGTTCCCCTTTGACATTTCAGTTCTCAGGTAATCCATCAGATTAATTAGGGAGGTGTCGGTTGAGTAAGATCTTCTACAGCCCGATTGATAGTTATGAAGAATGTTGTTGTCATTAAGGTACTTAACTACTTGAGAGTACACTGCCCTCTCTAGAACTTTGGATATTATACTGAGTATACTAACAGGCCTATAGTTGCTTACATCAGACCTACTATTTTTCTTGAAGATAGGAGTAACTCTGGCCTCCTTGAACCCATCCGGTACGGTATTAGTGATGATTGATAGATTTATGTATTATGTGAGCAATAGGGATTGACAGTTCAGAAGCACCATCTTTTAGGAACTTAGACGGGATGTTATCCGGGCCAGTGCTCTTAGTTGGGTTTAACCTGCTTAGTTCTTTTTGAATAAAGTCATGAGATACACCTACTAGTTGACAACTGTTTGGGGTTACCCCTTTATTGGTATATTATGTTTGAAACTTATCAGAGTCTGTGTTAAAGGTATTTGATGCAGCTGGTAGTTTACTTACTAGTGTTGATGCAACAGATGTGTTGTAGGAATTAAAGCAATTTGCCACCTTATTTGTTTCGTGGCATACCTCGTTATCGATAGTGAGTATGTACTATGTTAGACCTATCTACTGGCTTATGGCTATACCCCAACTGTTTTAGTTGTTGCCAGAGCTTTCTGGGGTTATGCTTATACTCTTCAATTTTTGAGCAATAGTGCTTTGCCTTTGCTCCTTTTATAAGTCTCTGCACTCTGTTCCTCACCCTTTGGAATTCATTTAGTGCTGCAATATCCTGTCTGTTTGCTTTAAATCTTTTTAGCAGCTGGTCTCTGAATTTCATATTATCTAATATCTCAGTAGTCATCCTAGGTTCGGTTCTTCGTTTAATCCTAACCTTTTTAACTGGTGCAATATTATCAAGGATGGTAGTGAACGTTGTTTTGAATTTTTCCCAGGCATCATTTACGTCCATGCAACTTGTTATCTCTGTCCAGTTACAATTGTGTAGCCTATTTACCAGTGTTTCTTTACTGTAGTTTCTAGTTGACCTCATTTTTATTGTCCTGTGTAGGCCTATCCTATCCCTAATGATTTTCCTAGTGCAGTAAATGATGAAATGATCACTAATGCCTGTGGTAATGACGCCTGACTGACTAATGTTCTCAGAACGGTTACAAAGTATGTGGTCAATTAGGGTGGCTGAGAACTGTGTGATCTGGGTTGGTGTATTAATTAGTTAAGTGTAACTATTTAAACCTAGAATTTGCTTATACCTTTTGCATAGCCCGTTATTTTGCTGCTGAAAACAGATATTAAAGTCTCCCAGTATTATTGTCTCACAATTGTTTTCAAGTCCGGACAAGACTCTGGAAAAGTCTTCTAAGAACTGGTCCTGGGTAGGAGGGCAGTAACTAGTTCCTACTAAGATGGGTTTGGTCTTGGGAAGCAGCACTTCAAACCATAGAATCTCCAGTTTATTGTTATTTAAATCAGGTCTAGGGTTGTAAGCTAAGTCATTTCTAATGTAGGCACATACTCCACCACCTTTTCTGTTCCTATCTAAGCGTTTTATATTGTAACCTATTTTGACCTCGTCGTCAGTCACCGTATTATCCAACCAGGATTCAGAGATGGATATAACTGCTGCCCTAATTTTGTTAGCTAGAATCCTAATCTCTGCCAATTTAGGAAGAAGTGATCTTGGGTTGACATGAATAAAGTGAAGGCCTGTTTTCATAAAACAATTATAATCATCAATATATGGCAATGGGTCATATGTATTAAAATTAGGTAAATCAATGTCATCATTGCTAAAGGGTAACTGTGCCGAAGTGCATTTGTTACACACAAAGTGAATTCTGGCACCGTTACTGTAATTGTACATACATCCATCATGCACCCACCCCTTACACATTTTACATAAGGTGCCTTTTCTGTTTTTCAGGCATACTTTAGTACAGTGTATGCACCTGTTTGGTAGTGTTTGAGATAATAATGGCTGTATTGTCTCACATTGACCTATGTATACATTACATATGGAGTTAAGGTTATCATTCCTAGCTACTAGACCGTCATTAACACTGTCATTTATCTGTCTGTTTTGCCTCTGCACAAGAGTTTGAGGTCCTGGATTAATTTGGATATCGCCACTTAAGAGCGCTACAATAAGAGCTGTGTGCCACTGTTTTTGTTTGGGTATGCGGTGTTGCCATTCTTGCGGCAATAGTGACATTTACTTTTCTGGTAGGATGGCAACTGTTGGGCTTTTACTGTCCAGGGCGCTATTACTCCATTCGCCTTTTCCAGCCCCCATGACTGATTTCTATCTTCATGGAATTGCAGGAGAAAGATAAATATAATTATGGCAGCCTGTACCCCCCTAATGCCTGTCATTTTCACTCTTCGCTCTTTTACTCATATACAATAATATTTATTTTTCTTTTCCAGTCACCTAGTACACCCTAGTATCTGCTTTAGCAATCACCACTGAATTACTAGTAAATTTTCTTCTTCAAAACCCTCTTCACTGCTCACTTTTCCCTTAACTTCACACACCCCTTTCAGTTAACCCCTTATTACACACTCCCCTTCCCACCTCACTTCACAGACCGGTTTCACCTATTAACTTCTAACTCCTTTCCATTATGGCAGACCAGAAAGGTTTAATCAATGGTTTTATCCTTCCAAATCCCCCTCAATTCCATCTATCGGGGATTGTGTCGTGTTGTTGACTGCCTGACCTGGTCTGCTGACTCAGCCATTTTTAAAAACACTGAGGGAAGTAAATGCCACCTACAACCTGACTTTCCTTGAGTTTATAGATATATTTGGCATTTTCTGCTATGATTCTCTCACTGTACACTGGTCAGCTGAATATAGGTCAGCTACTAAAACATTAACCTTGACTGTGTAACTATTCACTTCTTTCCCACGACTGTCATGATCAGGCAGTGTCAATTGACAGTATTTTCATTTGATTATTTTTTAAAGTTTTTAGATCCTGCTGATAGACCGCTCCGTATTTTTAACCATTTATTTATATGGGGTGTTTACTTTTGGCTCATTCATTCATGTGGGATATCATAGAGGCACTGCCTAACAATTTTGTTTTGTATTATGCCAATGTTCTTTTACAACTCCAAAATTAAATTTAAAATTTAGAGCTGACCCCCTTCCCTTACTTGGATCAAACCTAATTACCTCTTATTTTCCAAGTGCTATGTAACCCCCTTACAGGATTGGCCTGGTAGGCAAAGCTCTCTCTTCACACGCTGAGTCAGTGGTTCGATTTTTGGCAGGGGTGGAAACATTGGGCGTGTTTCCTTACACCTGTTGTCCCTTTCACCCATCAGTAAATGGGTACTTGGGTGTTAGTTAATTGGTGTGGGTTGCATTCTGGGATAAAATTGACCTAATTTGCCTAGAATGCTCTGCATAACAAGGGGGCTTTCTATATAGTTGTATGACATTGATGTCAGCTAGGCCTATGTACCTTGTACTTGTACATGTAGAAATAAAGATATGTTCTATTATTATTATTCCCCATTAATATATGGTAATAAATCTTAAAATTCTTAAGGAAGAGTTTTTAGTAAATCTTGTAGATTTAGTGTAGCATATATGAATAGTCTATATGTTCAGTAGATTTTAGTTTTTAAATTACAGTTCAGTATTTATTTTTTGTTGTGTATATGTATGGAGAATTTAGATCTAGTCTGAGATGTTGCTTATGACAGTCTTATGTGTTTTGATGATTGATTTTAAGTAGTTTGTTGTTGATCCCCAAGCAAGTAAATTGTCAGCGAGGTAGATTATTGTATTGTACTAATGTCAGTTTTTTTGTGTAGTGTGTATTATAGCATATCTTTAACAAAATCTAAAAAATGTCCACTGTTTTGATGTAGGACAGTACTGTACTAAAAAGCAAACAACTTTATAAAGTTCTTACTATATAGTATACAGTTATGGTCATTGGCATGTGTAAACTACTTTATAGAAAGTCCCTTGTTAACCCTTTGAGGGTTTCGGCCGTACTAGTACGGCTTACGACCCAGGGTTTTTGACGTACTAGTACGCCTAAATTCTAGCGCCCTCAAATCTAGTGGGAGAAAGCTGGTAGGCCTACATATGAAAGAATGGGTTTATGTGGTCAGTGTGCACAGTATAAAAAAAATCCTGCAGTACAGTGCATAATGAGAAAAAAAAACTGACCGTTTTTTTGGAATAAAACAGCGACTTTGCACTGTATTTTCGTATGGCATTTATTGTTGTATTCTAGTTTTCTTGGTCTCATTTTATAGAATGGAAGACATATTACAGAAATTGAGATGATTTTGACTGGTTTTACAATGAAAAGTACCTTGAAATTGAGCTCAAAGTAGCAGAAATGTTCGATTTTTACCAAAGTTCAAAAGTAAACAAATCATGCCAAGCGTCCAATGCACGTCAACTGGTGAGTCTAATATTCTTTCACAAGTGCGCCAATATTATTTATACCATTTTTTACACTAATGCAGTAGTCCGCATAACAGTAAATCTTCTATTTTTTGTGAGAATAAAAATTCAAAGTGGAAAGCAAAAGAATGTAAGAGGGGCCTTGAGACGTGACTAATGAACAGAGGAAATGTCATTTTAGTGCCAGGAATGTCTTTCTTGTTTATTCTGGACCCTGTTCGGAAATTGGCATCTTTTGAAATTTGTGTGAAATTGGCAAAATTGCTAAATTCTGACCACTGTACTGGATAGTTGAAATTGGTAAATGGGTGGTTTCTTGCACTCATTCGATAGAAAAAATGGAGTTCTAGCGAAATATTCATGTTTTTTTGTCGACTAGTACAGTGGAATTGGCCGAAAATGGGGCTCAAAGTGGGCAAAATCGCCGATGCGTAAACATCGCCGAGACTGCTAACTTCGTGAGAGCATAATTCCGTAAGTTTTTCCATCAAATTTCATACTTATGATCAGGAAAAAATTCTCTCTCTTTTCATAAGAATTTTTTTTTTTTTTTAAATTTGGCCGACCCTGAGAACGAATCTCGGAGAGGGCCTGTCAACCCTCAAAGGGTTAAGTAAAGCATTTTGGGCAGAATTATATTATCACATAGGTCACCTTCATCACTGGGATGATACCTGTATATATACAATGAAGTGGTTATTTAATGGCTTACTAAGTTGTTCTTTGCATTTCTTAAAAACACATGAAAACATCCACTGGAGCCAAGTGATATGTTTGGCTAGAATCTGTCTGATTTTCCTTTGAGGAATATAATGTATGCTGTTGGGGTAAATTTTACCATGCTTTGAAAAATATCATAATGACAATCCACAGAATTACTGTGTATTATGTCTCCATGATATGTAATCCCGAGAAAAGGTAACTTGTTCAGCACTAGTTAGGGGATCCTGATTAGTTATTGTCCTGACCTCAGGTTTATCTGGACTTCCTTGTTTCCCAGAAATGGGTCAGCCTGATTGCTCTTTTTAGGTGGTTCAGTCACATATTTTTTTTAAATGCAGTCTTGTACTACCAGTATGAAATTGTAAATCTGTACATTTCCTGTAACAGTACTACAGTCAACTTGACTGAAATTAAAATCCCCAAATACAGTGGACCCCCGCTTAATGATCACCTCCGAATGCGACTAATTATGTAAGTGTATTTATGTAAGTGCGTTTGTACGTGTATGTTTGGGGGTCTGAAATGGACTAATCTACTTCACAATATTCCTTATGGGAACAAATTCGGTCAGTACTTGCACCTGAACATACTTCTGGAATGAAAAAATATCGTTAACCGGGGGTCCACTGTATTACATTTTAATAGGTACAGTACCTAGGTGTTAGACAAGTGTTGTAGTTTCCATCCTAGAGAAGACCAAAGAGCCCCATTGGAAATTGCTTAAGCCACATTGCTTGACTTGCCTTGGTTATCCTAGGTTACTAACTCTTTGGTTAATAATCTGAATAAAAACAGCCAGTATTGTGAGAGAGAATCTGTTTGCTCTTCTCATGCATTGCATAGGCAATTGAGCAACAGGACCATCTTGAGAATGCAAGCTCAAGCCACTGTGCTATTGAAGTACAGTGGTACCTCGAATTCTGGCCATAATTTGTTCCAGAAGGCTGTTCGAGTGCTGTTACTGAATGAATTTGTTCCCATAAGGAATAATGTAAATTAGATTAGTCTGTTTCAGACCCCAAAAATATACTTACAAAAGCACTTACAAAAATACGCTTACATAATTGTTCGAGATGGGAGCTGTTCGAAATTCGAGGTACCACTGCATATTTCTTCCATATTTGTGTCTGGAAATCTTTACAATTTCATCTCAGTTTTTTCTGCATAGCACACTGAAGATTAGCATTTTGTCTGTTGTGAAACTGCATCTTAACCCTTTCAGGGTCCAAGGCCAAAATCTGAAGTGGTGCCCCAGTGTCCAAGAATTTAAAAAAAAAAAATTTTTTCTTTTTTCTTATGAAATGGTAGAGAATCTTTTTGTGAATGTAATAAAACAAAAAGTACGAGATTTGATGGAAAATTGACGAAATTATGCTCTCGTGAATTTTGATGTGTCAGCGATATTTACGAATCGGCGATTTTGCCGACTTTCACTCCCATTTTAGGCCAATTACATTATTCCAGTCGACCAAATTCTCAGCTATTTCACTAGTATTACTTCTATTCTATCGATTGAGCACAAGAAATCGCCAAGTCAACCGTTTCAACTACAAAATAAAGTGACCGGAAATTGGTAATTTGGCCAATTTAACACAAAGTTCAAAATATTCCAATTTCAAAATAGGGTCCAGAATAAACAATGTAAGTATTCCTGGCACTAAACTAACATTTCCTCTGTTCATTAGTTATGTTTTGAGGCTTTACAGATAAATTCCATTTTGATTTTTTATTCACAATGAATTTTTATTCACACCAAAAAACAGAAGATTTACTGTTATGCAGAATTGTAATAATTGTATAAATATCATCACCACATTTGTGAATGTATATTAGACCCACCAGCTGGTGTGTATTAGACGTGTGAGGTCGTTTGTTTACTCTTGAACATCGGCAAAAATTCAACATTTCTACCACTTTGAGCTCAGTTTCAAGCCATTTCCAGTGCTAAAACCAATCAAAATCATCTCTATTTCTGCAATATGTCTTCCATTCTATCAAATGAGACCAAGAAATCACAAATACAACTATAAAAAACATACGAAAAAACACTGCAAAGTCGCTGTTTTAATCGAAAATCATGGTCTCAGTTTTTTTTTTCTCTCATTATACACAGTGTGCTGCAGGATTTGTTTTATGTGGTGCACACATACCACATAGATGTATTCTCTCATATCTAGGCCCAAATTTACCACTCACAGTTTATCAGAGTGAGCTGAGCTCATGACGTAGATCTACGGTTTGGACCCTGAACATAAAGCCGTAGATCTACGGGACGGACCCTGAAAGGGTTAACAGCCTTAATGTGGTACTCTATAACCCCTATGAATTTAACACTTTATTATGAATTTAATAATGGTAATAACAACATCCTCACTGTATACAGTCTCTCTTCACTTAACAATGGAGTTCCGTTCCTAAGACCACATCGTTAAACGAATTCATCACTAAGTGAGGAGCACACTAAAATAGTTGTTTGTGTCAACCATCTTTGATACTGTTTTAATCCTCTTCAAGTGGGGGCTCCTTGGCGTGGTGAAGAGGCTCTTGGTCTGAGGAATTAGACCTGTTGGTCTCCTTCCTCAGACCGAACCTAATTACCCCCCAATCCCCCCTTCCCTATCCCATCCTCCCCTTTTTCCTTTCCTCCTCCTCCTCCCCCTCCCCACCCCTCCCTTTTGCCCTTCCTCTTTTTGGCATTTGGGATTTTTCTTACAGGCATGCTAGTTCCTAGGTAGGGGAAAGGGTACCAGAGTCCATCCCATTCCGTTGAGGTTCTTGGCAGTGGCGTAGTTTGCCGTGGAATCTGGATTGCCTGGGGATGTCCCGATCCCTCTCCGGTATCCCGGAGGGTGCCTTTGGGTATCTTTTGGGCGATGGGTGTATCTCTGGAAGCCACCTTTCGGATTCTGGGGGTGGTGGCCGAAGGAGGTATGCTTTGTAGCGGATATCCGGCTGCCCTCTCTTTTGTCCACCGAGGTAGCTCGGCAGATGCGAGGTTGATATCCCGGATTGCTGGTTTACTGGCATGAAGGGTAGGTACGGCACGGGTTCCATGCTGCATCTGCGCTACTTACGGTGCTGAGGTCCTCTTGGGTGCGGAGGGAGATTTCCGGCCCTTTCATTCCTCCTGGAACTATTCCTCCCCGCTCCCCCCTTTTTTTCTTTTTTTTTTTCTTTTTTTTTTTCTTAAAAACAAAAAGAAAAGAAGTAACCTAACCATGGAGAACCCAGTCCATGAACTTACTACCCCCTGGCCCCTTCTTGATACCGCACCCCATTCTGACCCTGCCTCGTTTTTTGACCACTCTTCGGACACTCCTGCTGCCCCTGTACCTCTTGCTGGTGCTGTTTCCTCACCCGCTTCAGGTACCAGGTTTCGACTGACTCCTTCGATTTGTCTGACCTCCGCTCTCTTTTGACATTCCTTCCGGCCTCTCCCTCTATGGTGCGGCAATTTTCGAATTGCCAGCTCATTTCACGTCGGACCAACTCCGGTCCCACTCCTAAATGCTAACGACAATTGCCTGATGATGATGCTTCACCACCACCACATTCTTCTCACAAAAGATCAACACATCAAGCACTCCCTTTCCATGCTCAGTTTTGGAATGCACAATGGGCTAAATTCTTTACTTTATGACTGACTTCCTCTATTGCCTATCTTTCCGACCGTAGTATTGGCAAGGCGCTCCTCTGTCGTGTTGGTAGAGATGTTTCCTTCCATGCTCTGAAGAGCGGCATGCGCATCATCACTGTTCAGAATGCTACCCAAGCTCATGATCTTTCTCTTCTTTCACATATCGATACTATTCCTGTCACTATCGAAAAACATCATTCCCTCAATTCTTGTAGTGGTACTGTCATTCTGCCCCATACCATAGTCCAACAGAATTTTCAGGCATGTGGCAATGACATTCTTGATCAGCTGGAACTCCAAGATCTCCCAATCCTCAAGGTAGATACTTATGTCCTTCCTGCCCGTGGGCGGAGACGATACCCTTGCAATGTGGCTCAATTAACTTTCGACAGCTGTGAACTCCCGTCCTCTGTTTATGTAGCAGGACATCGGTTACAAGTTCGAAAGGTGATCCCTACACCACAACAGTGTAGAAATTGCTGGCAATTTGGTCACTCAGCAAAATATTGCAGATCTATAGCCGAATGCCCAGTCTGTGGTGCCGACGACCATTCTAATACGTCTTGCACTTGACCTCCCTCTTGTCTTGATTGTCATGAGGCTCACCCTTCGTACTCTCGCCGTTGCCAGGTCTACTTAAATGAGCGTGAAATCCGTTGCCTCAAAGAGGCAGGTCTCCCTTATGCTATGGCAGTTTCTCATCTCCACCTCCAAGGGAGACTACCCCGTATTTCTTATTCTCGTGTTTCAAAAAGTCCCTCCACTTCTGGGGTCCCTTCTTCAGCAGCCTCCTCTGAGGAAAATGGTTTTTCGGCGCCTGGTTATCGGCCATTCGCTCGGTTATTGGCCGTTTTGGAAGCGTCCATCTGCCGGCTGGGGCAGCTTGCGCTTCAGTTTGACTTTGTCTCTCAGTGGCTGAGGAAGCTTCTGCTCATACATCCAAACATTTTGCTTGTTTACCATTGTTTTTAGTGGTTTTTCTTGCAGTGCAACTGTGGAATAAGTAAAGATGGCTCCAAAGAAAGTTCCTAGTAAACTTCCTGTGGTAAAGAAAGTGAGAAACACCATGGAATTTAAGCGTGAAGTGATAGAAAAGTTTGAGAGTGGTATGAAGGTGATGGAACTTGCCAGTATGTACAGTTGACCCTATGGGAATTCTGGAAGAATCACTTCACTGTCGTCCACTGCATAAGCTTTATAGGTAAGGCTTGGGAGGGAGTGACTTCCAGGACTTTGAACTCTGCTTGGAGAAAACTGTGGCCAGATTGTGTCCAGGAGAGGGATTTTGAAGGGTTTGAGGCTGACCCTGTAGACTCTATTGTGGCACTGGGGAAGTCCTTGGGGTTGGAGGTGAGTGGCGAGGATGTGGAAGAGTTGGTGGAGGACCACAGGGAAGAGCTAACCACTGAAGAGCTGCAAGAGCTTCATCTCGAGTTTAGATAAAATTTTACATGAAGGTTGGCATGTGTGTCATACTAACTTTGAGAAAGTTCTAGTTCATGATATGCAGTAGTAGTAATGCTATGGCCCTCAGAGTGGAGGCAGGTGAAAATTTCACCAACCCACAGGACACTTATCAACAATTAAATTAAAATTCTTTATTTCTCTGTTAATATTACAATGTAGGGTTTACATATTATAAGATATTATTACATATTATACAATACTTATTACAAAGTAGACCACTAGTATGCCTAGGTATGCTTAGTTCTTACTTTATATTGACACAGGATATGGATCATACTGGTATTAAGGTTAAGTAATTGTAGTGATTAAATAGATTTACAAAATTGAGGTAGTTCAGAATATTTAAGAACTTAGCAATTAGTTTATCTATTAATGGAAATGGTCTCGATTTGGCATGATACAGTTTTTATGTTGGAGTGTCTTAGGCAAACTTATGACTAGCTTAAGAATTATGAAGCAATAGTTGTATTCAGAATTTTATGTTTACAGTCATGTATAGATTAGGTGAAGTCACAGATATCAGTAAGTGTATTTTGCTTTGGATATGTGCAAGATAAAGTGGTTTTCATGTGGTTAGCTACCGGTTGGGTGTGTAAGGGAGATAATATCTTTTTTAATGGTGCTTTTGAAAATGGTGGTTGTGTCTGCAGTTCTAAAGTTTTCAGGCAGGGAGTTCCAGATTTTAGGCCCTTTTATGTACATTGAATTTTTGTATAGATTTAGCCAGACATGGGGAATGCCAGAGATGTTTGTGTCTTGCATTATGTCTGTGGGTCCTGTCACAACTATCAAAAAAGTGTTTTAGTTCAGGGTTAATATTGGAATTTATGGTTCTGTAGATGTAGATTGCAGAGTAGTAAGTGTGGATGTTCTGAACAGTAAGTAAGTTTAGGTCTTTGAAGAGTGGGGGGGGGGGTGTTGCCTAACATTGGATTGCATGATAATTCTTACTGTGGCTTTTTGTTGGGTTATTATTGGCTTTAGGTGGGTAATTGCTGCTGATCCCCAGGCACAAATGACATATATGAGGTAGGTATAGATGAGTGAATAGTATAGTGTGAGTAGGGCTGAGTGTGGTACGTAGTAACGTATCTTAGAGAGGATCCCAACAGTTTTGGGTACTTTTTCTTTGTTACGTGATGAATATGGGTGCTGAATTTCAGGTTGCTGTCGAGGTGTTGGCCCGGGAATTTGCCCTTGTTATGTTTAGCAATAAGAGTGTTGTCAATCTTAACCCTTTCAGGGTCCGTGCCGTAGATCTACGGCTTTACGTTGAGGGTCCAAACCATAGATGTACGCCATGAGCTCAGCTCACTCTGATAAACTGTGAGCATTAAATTTGGGCCTAGATATGAGAGAATACAGGGGAACCTCAAATTTCGAACGTATCGCTTATCGAACTCTTTGAAAATCAACTGCTTTTTTTGAACCAACTTTGTCTGTTATCAAACTCGCCCATATTTTTGAACCGCTGGGTACCAGACCTGTCCGCCAGCCCGCTCTGTCCGCGTCCCTGCACAGGCGCCTTGAGCCAGTCTAGTCTGGCTATGTTGATGCTTGAGTGAACCCTAACCTGTGGTCTCATTCAAACATTTTACAATTAATTCATTGTGTTTAGTGCTTGTGGGACTGTGAAATAAGCTACCATGGGTCCAAAGAAACTTGCTAGAGGTACCCCTGTGGTAAAGAAAGTGAGAAACACCATAGATTTGAAGAGGGAAATAATACAGAAGTAAGAGAGTGGTGTGAGACTTGTTGAGCTTGCCAGGATGTATGTTGACAGTTATTTTGTGAGACAGGGGTCCAGTGACTCTCAAGCTGGTCCTAGTTGATTAAAAGACAGAGAAGGGAAGTAACCCCAGAGAGGGCTTTGATACCTAAAGTCCTTATGGAGGGGGATTCCCCTTCAAAACACTAACCCCCCAACTCCCTCTCTCCTCCTCCCTATCTTCCAGATGCCATCACCAATCTTCAGTAAAGGTAAGTAAAAATGTTATTTTATATGTTTATTTAAATTTATTAATAATTGTACACTATATTTGTTGTGTGTATGTAAAACTGTAATGTAATACTATCTATAAAATGTATTTTTTTGTGAATATTTTTGGGTTTCTGGAATGGATTAATTGTATTTCCATTATTTCTTATGGTAAATATTGCTTCGCCTTCCACTGTACATCTACATGGTATGTGTGCACCACGTAAAACAAGTCCTGCAGCACACAGTGCATAATGAGAGAGATAAAACTGAGACTGTAATTTTCGATTAAAACAGCGACTTTGCAGTGTTTTTTTGTATGTTTTTTATAGTTGTATTTGCGATTTCTTGGTCTCATTTGATAGAATGGAAGATATATTACAGAAATAGAGATGATTTTGATTGGTTTTAGTACTGAAAATGGCTTGAAACTAAGCTCAAAGTAGCGGAAATGTAAAATTTTTGCCCACGTTCAAGAGTAAACAAATGACCTCACACGTCTAATACACACCAGCTGGTGGGTCTAATATACGTTCACAAATGTGGTGATATTATTTATACAGTTATTACAATATTGCATAACAGTAAATCTTCTACTTTTTTTGGTTTGAATAAAAATACGTTATGTGAATAAAAAATCAAAATGGAATTCATTTGTAAAGCCTGAAAATGTAACTGATGAACAGAGGAAATGTTAGTTTAGTGCCAGGAATGCCTGCATTGTTTATTCTGGACCCTATTTTGAAATTGGAATATTTTGAACTTTGCATTAAATTGGCCAAATTACCAATTTCTGATCACTTTATTTTGTAGTTGAAACAGTTGACTTGACGATTTCTTGTGCTCAGTCGATAGAATAGAAGTAATACTAGTGAAATAGCTAAGAATTTGGTCGATTGGAATAATGTAATTGGCCTAAAATTGGAGTCAAAGTCGGCAAAATCGCCGTTGTGTAAATATCACTGACACATCAAAATTCGTCAGAGCATAATTTCTTCAGTTTTCCATCAAATTTCGTACTTTTTTTTTTTTATTACCTTCAGAAAAAGATTCTCTACCATTTCATAAGAAAAAATAACAAAATTATTTTTTTAAAATTCTTGGACCCTGGTGCACACTTTGAAATTTGGCCTCTGGACCCTGAAAGGGTTAATGCTTAATTGTGCATCACCTGCTCTGTTAGCAAACATAATATAGAAAGTTTTATCAGTGTTGAGTGTAAGTTTATTGGCTGTCATCCATGGTAGATATTTTTAGTAGTTTCTTGTTAACAATGGTGTTGAGCGTGGCAAGATTTGGGTGGGAGATGGCATAAGTCGTGTCATCAGCAAAGAGAATTGGTTTCAGGTGCTGTGATACATTGGGAAGATCATTGATGTATAAGGGGAAGAGCAGGGGACCATGAACACTTCCCTGTGGCACTCCAGTATCAAGTCGTATTGAGGAGGTTGTCTTTAATGGTGACATACTGATACCTATTAGTAAGGTAGGATTTGAAATATGCAAGTGTATGGCCTCTTATACCATAATGGTCAAGTTTGTAGAGTAAGATGCTCAGATTTACTGTGTTGAAAGCTTTCCTTAGGTCAATAAAAAGTCCTAATGGATATTCCTTATTTTCCAGTGCTGTGTAAAGCAGGTCTATCATTTTTATAATTCCATCATTAGTGCTTTTGTTTTCTCTGAAGCCAAACTGGCAGGGGTTGAGTATGCTTTGTGTTGTTATAAATGAGTGTAATCTCTTGTGTACAAGTTTCCTGAAGATTTTGTATAACAGCGGTAAGTTTGATATTGGTCTATAGTTGTTACGTTTGTGGGGTCACTGCCTTTGTGTATTGGTGTAACCCTTGCTGTTTTGAGTAGTGTTGGGAAAGTGCTAGTTTCTAGTGATTTGTTAAAAAGTAATGAAATAGCAAGCGAAAAGACATGGGCTGCTCACTTGTATAATACAGTGGTCCCTCGTTTTTCGTAATTAATCCGTTCCTGGAGGAGCTACTATAAACAAAATTTACGATTTGCGAATCAATTTTCCCCATAAGAAATAATGTAAATACAATTAATCCATTCCTGACACCCAGAAGTATTAAAACAGAAATTTTTTTTTACATGAAATATACATGTAGTACATAAGCAATACAATGGGAAATGATGAATGAAACATTAACAGCATAACACTTACCTTTATTGGAGATTCTTCTTAGTGTATGGGAGACTGGAGGAAGAGAGAGATTGGATTGTTTACAGTTTGGAAGGGGAATCCCCTTCCAGCAACACCTCAGGTACCAATTGCTTCTCTGGGGTTGCTTCACTTCTCTGTTTCTTAATGCCACTAGGACCACCTTGAGAGTCACTCTAGTCCTGTCTCACAAAGTAACTGTGGAGAGAACTCTGTTTCTGGCATCTCTTTAACACTTCCCTAAAATGGCCCAAGACTTTGTCACTGTACATATTTCTCACTTTCTTTACCACAGGCTTGGCACTAGGAGCTTTCTTTGGAGCCATGGTAGCTTATTTAGTACTTGCAAGCACTAAAATGAGTGGAATATTATGAAATATTTCGTAGGAGCACTTGAGGGGACCTTCACTCACTGGTAAACAATGCCAGACTGGCTGGGTAGGGAGGCCGCCCCGGCTCACACCGTGCGTACGCGTCCCGGACGAACTACTATTCGCGAGTCAACCTATGAAAAGTGAGTCCATGTTTATAAGAAAATACCCCTATGATTGGCGAAATTTATGATTGCCGAGAACTACGAAAAACGAGGGACCACTGTACTGGTGGGACTTGAGAAAGATTCCCTGATTTATTTTTAAGTGACTTGATTATCATGGTAACTTTAGTGGGCTCAGTAGGTACAAGATAGTAGGAGGTTGGGAAATTCCCATCTAAGTAATCACTTGCTTGGGCGTTGGTACCTGGGATTTTACTGGCGAGATTTGATCCTGTGGTTGAGAAGAAGTCATTTATATTGTTTACTGTGTCAATAGGCTGTAGTGGTGTTAAGTTTGGTTTAGCTAGGACAATATCCCTATTTTTTTTCAGTTTGTGGGTGCCCAAAATCTGTGAGTGTTTTCCAGGTCTTTTTTTATATCTCCTCTTGTTTCATTGAATCTGCTGGAGTAGTACAGTTGTTTGGCAATTGTTGGGTTATTGCTGTGGCAGATCTTGAAGAGTAAAAGTTGTTTAAGTAGACATGCCTGTACAACTTCTGGAGCTGATTTTAAAAATTGCAGTCCTAAAACTTACATGATTCTTCCTTTTTCATAGTGTGAAGCCAAAGTAGGCAAAAAAATCTTGAATTCAGCTGCCTATATCTCCTAAAGGAAAACATTATTTTAGTATGACATTATTGAAGCCAGCAAGCCAAGTGGACATTGTCACAATCCTAAAATATCAGACTCCAAACATTTTTAGTTACTGTGCTAATGGTATCTAAAAATACCTTCACAGACCTCACAGTGAATTTTGGGCCATTTTTGAAGACCAATAGCAAAAAGCAACACAATCAGTTTTCTTAAAAAAAAAAAAAAAAAAAAACTTCATTAGAAAGAGCAGATTCTAAACTACAAAATATCTGTTTTCTGGATAGACTTTTTTTTCCCTTAAAGGGAGAAAACAGGCTTTAAAATATGGTGATTTTTGGCTTGCACAACATTGTAATGAAAACCAGGCATTTTTCAGTTGCTCCTGTTATAGAGCAACAACAGGTAGAACCTCGTGTTTAGGTGTCCTTATGCATTTTTCAGTGGGAATATCAGAAATTATCTGAATTGCTAGGGACCTATATTTATTTAGCAAATTATTGAGATTGCTCTTGGTGTACTTATTGTGCTACTGCTTTTTATTGGAGGTACCATACTTTGCACCATCTACGAAATCTCTTGCTTTCATACAGAGTGATGTCAGTGTGCAGGTTTGGGACCAGTCACTACCACATTTCAAGGAGTGCATTCCCAATAGCTTGATTGAATCTATACAGACATGTTGCATGGTGTGCAAACAGCATAAATATTTAAGTAAAAAGTAGTTGAATGCCTCCTTCCCTCTCTGATTAATCATGTTTCCCTCTTTCTGCAAACAACGAAATGCAGGACTCCTACTCTTAAGGTCATTTATGTGCCTATGGTCTACAATACATGTATTATCAACGCACTAAAAAACAAGGCAGGAGATTTAAATACCTTACCACCCTTTATATACAAAAAAGTGTCACAAGTACTATCACCAATCATTGCAACACTCTTTAACAAATCCATTGAATCCTCCACCTTCCCTACAGTTCTCAAAATAGCAAGGGTCACCCCGATCCATAAAGGAGGAGACCAAACAGAGTTGAATAACTATAGGCCAATATCCAATTTACACCCTCTCTCAAAAATCTTCGAAAAATTAATTCATAAACGAATCTACTCCTACCACATCTCCCAAAACATACTCAACCCCTGCCAATTTAGATTCAGGCCTAATAAAAATACTAATGATGCTATTATACACATGCTAGAACATATATACACTGCAATAGAGAAAAAAAGAAGTCCCACTGGGGATCTTCATTGACTTACGTAAAGCTTTTGATACAGTTGACCATGACTTGCTCCACGTAAAATTGTCACACTATGGTATAAGAGGGCACTCCCTCAACTACCTCAAGTCATATCTCAGCAACAGAAGCCAATATGTGTGCGCAAATGGGGCAAGCTCTTCCGCACAACCAATTACAGTTGGTGTCCCACAGGGAAGTGTCCTTGGCCCTCTTCTCTTTCTCCTATACATAAATGACCTACCAAATGCTTCGCAATTACTCAAACCCACACTATTTGTAGATGACACTACATACGTCTTCTCTCACCCGAGCCCAGTCACGCTAGCCAATACTGTAAATACCGAATTACAGAAAATATCTACCTGGATGAGGACTAACAAACTTACACTAAACATTGACAAAACCTACTTCATTCAGTTTGGTAACAGAGCTACAGATGTCCCTCTTAACATAACGATAAACGGATCACCTATCACAAAGCTAACAGAGGGAAAATTCAAAGGAATCCACCTTGATAATAGACTCAGATTTCATACACATATACAACAAATTTCTAAGAAAATTTCCAAGACTGTAGGCATACTATTGAAGATACGGTACTATGCTCCACAGTCAGCCCTCCTGGCCCTTTATCACTCTCTTATTTACCCCTATCTCACCTATGGAATTTGTGCATGGGGCTCAACAACAATTAACCATCTCAGACCACTATTACCCAACAAAAGGCTGCAGTTAGAATGATGATAAATTCTCACTACAGGCAGCACACTCCACCAATATTCAAAACACTCAACCTACTCACCATACAAAACATCCATACTTATTATTGCACCTATTACATACATAGAACACTTAACTCTGATATTAACCCTCCCCTCAAACATCTCCTTGCCAACCTCAGCAGAACACATGACCATAACACAAGGCACAGTTCACTCTTTGATGTTCCTCGTGTCCATCTCACGCTATGCAAAAACTCAATGCACATAAAAGGCCCTAAAATCTGGAATTCATTACCTGTAAATATAAAAGAAACACTACCTTTTTATAAATTCAAGTCTCTTCTCAAAGATCACTTACTCACCCAAAACCAAATAAATACTGAATAACTGAACCTTATAAATTGTATATCCTAAATGTTTCTCACAATAATATCACATAAATGTTAAACCTAGGACCCAGTCTAACTTTGTTATTTTTTAAATACACTACCTAACTGAATACTCCATTCTACTGAATGTACAGCAATGCATGCAACCATATGACCTGTCTTTGTAATACTCATTTGTGCTTTATAGTTATCTGTTTACAGTATTGTCTTATCACTGATTTCATCATTGCTTAGTTAATCTTAAGTTAATTTTAAGCCAGCCCGTAATGCTATGCATATAAGTGGCTTTGGCATGCTGCTCTTACCTGTATTTTTTTGTACCTCTGTATGTATGCTCAAATTACTAAATTACTAAAATTCTACAGTTGATTTGGCCTTGATCCATCTGGAGTCCTGGTCTAGGACAGATCTGAGGCAGCATTGATTCCTGAAAGCATATGTTGAATAATATCAGGTAACAAAAATCACAGATTAGGATGATTGCTCGATATGATTCCAGACAACCTCCATCCCACTATTCAAAAGTTTAAATTTATTCATTATTTGAAACATTCACACCTACTACTCTGTATACTACATATATGGGGCACTTAATGGTTATATCAACCCATCACTGACTTCCTGGACAGTTGCAATAGCACACAGACACACTACGTACTTTAAACAAGTACAGTGTATATATCTCTTTGATATACCATGTATTTGACTCAGTCTGTCAAGGAACTCTTCTGTAAATAAAAAGTCCTAAAATTTGGAACCTCTTCCCAGAAGAGGCTAAAAGGTCCCTCTCGGCCATTTACTTCAAAAATAGTGTTAAAAACACCTCTATAATTCACTGTACTGTACATAGTAGTTTTAGCACTTTCTTTCAATAATAATAATAATGTACTGTACATCAATTCTGCATAGATTAATAAAGGGTGGGGATGTTTGCAAGCTGAATGCATGAGCATGCTGTCAATGGCTTCTTCAAAGTCTACTAAAGATAGGGCAGTATCAGAAATTTTGGAGATGTTAACTGTGTACCGAGTCTTGCTTGTGAAAATCTCATTTAGGTTGATCTGCAGACTGATAAGTAGTTCACTGAAGATAGTCAGGCTTAACCCTTTGACTGTCGCGGCCGTATATATACGTCTTACGAGGTACCGTGTTTGATGTATATATACTCATAAATTCTAGCGGCTTCAAATCAAGCAGGAGAAAGCTGGTAGGCCCACATGTGAGAGAATGGGTCTGTGTGGTCAGTGTGCACCATATAAAAAAAATCCTGGAGCACGCAGTGCATAATTAGAAAAAAAAAAAACTCCGACCGTTTTTTTTTAATTAAAATGCCGACTTTGTGGTCTATTTTCGTATAGTATTTATGGTTGTATTCTCGTTTTCTTGGTCTCATTTGATAGAGGGGTAAACATATTATAAAAATAAAGGTGATTTTGATTGATTTTACTATAAAAAGAAACTGGAAATGGAGCTCAAAGTAGGGGAAATGTTTGATTTTTGCCAATGTTCAAAAGTAAACAAATGATGTCATTGTCCAATAAATGTCCAACTAGCCATTCTGATATGCAGTCATGAATGGGTTGATGTTATTTATACAATTATTACAGTATTGCAGTAGTCTGCATAATAGTAAATCTTCTATTTTTTTGTGTGAATAAAAATTCAAAATAGAAAGCAAGAGTAATATCAGAGGGGCCTAGAGACATGACAGATGAACAAAGAAAATGTTATTTTAGAGCGAGGAATGTCTGCATTGTTCATTCTGGACCTTATTTTGAAATTGTCATATTTTTTAATTTTTGTGAAATTGGCCAAATTGCAAATCTCTGACCACGTTATTGGGTAGTTGAAATTGGTAAATGGGCAGTTTCTTGTACTCAATAGATAGAAAAAATGGAGTTCTAAAGAAATAGCTATGAGTTTGGTCGACTGGAACAATGGAATTAGCCGAAAATAGGGCTCAAAGTGGGCGAAATCGCCGATTTGTAAATATCGCCGAGGTCACTAACTTCGCGAGACCGTAATTCCATCAGTTTTCCATCACATTTATTTTTTTTTTTGGTGTCATTACAATCGGGATAAGATTCTCTATCATTTCATAAGAATTTTTTTTTTTTTTTTTTTTTTAATTTTGTGACACCAGGAGACACCTCAGGATTGGGGGTTGCGACAGTCAAGGGGTTAAATATGCAGTACTGTATGTCAGGGTCAGGTTTAGCTTTGTGGAAGTGAGGTCACCTGACCATTGTGTTGTATGGGTATGGTGAGGGGTGGTGAGTGATCATGTGGACTAGAAGGCACATAGCTATAGCATCTCTACCACCCTTTCCTGTATGAGACTTGTTACCAAGGTAAAAACCATGGAAAAAGGCATAAAACAGAGTGAGGCATCTGAAGTTCTGATTTTGGAGAGTTTTTTCTTTGTTTATTTTAGCAGGTAAGTTATATACAGAGGTATAAGTGGACCCTTGAGTTTAAAACTTATTTTGTTCCAGACGGCTGTTTAAGTGCTGTTACTGAACGAATTTCTTCTCTTCAGGAATAATGTAAATTAGATTAATCTGTTTCAGATCCCCAAAAATACACTTACAAAAGCACTTACAAAAATACACTAACATAATTGGTGGTGTTGGGAGCAGTTGGGGCACTCGTAAGCCAAGGGTCCACCATATAGTGGAACCTTGGCTTACGAGTGCCCCACCATACAAATTTTTCAGGATACAAGCAGTCGATCAGTCAATTTTTTGTTTCTGGATATGAACAAAAAATCAGGATATGAGCTTCCCCCTCAAACAACTTTTTTTTAGACCTCCAGATCTTGCAAAAATAAAAGTGAATATAAAATTGTAGTTCATTGTCTTGATGTATTATGTTGTTTTTACTGCTTAAGACTATAATTGCAACAGAAATAGTAGTATTTCTTACCTTAAATTGTGGGTCTGGTGTTTGTGGATGATTGTGAAGAGAGTGGAGAGTTATGTTGTGGTCCTACTGGGCTGAGGTGGATGGTAGAGGTTCTGGTACTGAAGTTGATGGTTGTACTGGAGTGTGCATAAATTCTGTAATGGATTTCTGTTCTATTTTACCCTGCAGTACATTATACAACTGATGGTAAGGCATCAGCTGCTCTAGACACCATTTCAGGCTCCTCTTCAGTGAAAAAGTCTAACTTTAAGTCATTTAGTAAGTCAGTCAAGTCATTCAATCAGTCAAGTCAGTAAGTCACTCAGTAAGTCATTCAGTAAGTCAGCAACACTGGTATGCCTACTGGGTGTCATGATTGCTTGGCAGATACAAGGTATGGTAATTAAAACATCAAAACACAATTCACAAACACAGCTAGCTTGTAGGAAAGAGGTGGAACTGAAAATGTATTCACGAAGCTGGGATGGTGGTGTCTGGGATGGTGGTGTCTGGGATGGTGGTGGTGGGAGTGTCGGAGAATGGCAGGGGATGGTGGGAGGTCACCCCCGCTGACTCACAACAAGGCGGCTGCTTGAGGTAGGGAATGGCCACCACCACTTGTTACATAATGACACATTTTATTAATTCTAGAGTATATATCAGGTTTCTGTGTTATTTATATTGTTTATTATGTCATAATAGATGAATTGTGATAGATAAATGAGCTGTAGAGTGGATATTAGCATCATATTGAAGTATATTTGTCTTGCTCCCCCAAAGTAGGAATTCCACTGGAACGGATTAATGACAATTCAGTTAATTTAAATGAGGAAAATTGACTCAGCGTACGAGCAGATCGGGATATGAGCAAGGTCGTGGAACGGATTAAACTCGTAAGCTGAGGTTCCACTGTATAATAAGCAATTTATATTACCTCCTGTTTCTCAGGTTCTATATGACTTCAATAGGTTCAGTGCTTCCCTATGATTATAATACAGTAACAATAATTTGAGTAATACAAATTGCATCTACTCAAGTTAGAAATATACAGAAGTAACATTTTATGAATGTTTTACTTAACTTTGGCTATGTCTCCAGTTCCTGTTATGTATTTAAATCCACTGAGATGCTTATTTTTTCATGTTCTCTAGATATTCAACATGGATGTGGATTTTGACCTACTTGACATACTGCTCCTACCATCTTTCCCGAAAGCCTATATCTGTTGTGAAGAATGTCCTCAACCAGAACTGCTCGAACATGACTTCTCCATTTCAGACAAATGATTCCCACTGGTGTGACTGGAAGCCCTTTGGTAAGCTGTAATAGTTACTGCTAATATAGTTAATTTACACATTTTTTCAAGCATTTTGTATATAAATTATGCAACTTATTTTGTATAGCTTTATTTTGAGCTAGTGTACCTATACATGTACTACTATTGTTATTACTACCACAATGACTTCAACTATTATACACTTTTTTCCTTCACGTCTTTTTCTCCCCTCCTCCTTTTCCTTTCCCTTTCTTTTCTTTCCTTTCTTTTTCTTCCCTCACCTTTTCCCATCACTTTCTCCTCCCTCGTGTCCTTCCTAACCTCCTCCTCCTCATCATTATCCTTCTCACTTATCCTCCCTTACCTCATCTTTCTCTTTTGCCACCTCCTTGTCCATATTCCCCTTACTCTATCCAACTCTCTTACATCTGTTTTTTCTTCCTTATGTGAGCCTGTTGTTAAAACTGTTTTTATGTTTAGGTGTCAGGAATCATTTGGTAATTCATTGTGCCTTGTTTGGAGCCCACATTTAAAAAAAATTCACTGCATCTGTACACATTTCAGACCATGTTACAAACCTTTTGCTGTGTTCAGTGCCATATGTCACTCATTACAGTTACTGACCATATTATTCAGTTTCTATGAAACATTCCATTATTCTTTTCCTCAGATGGTGACGATTCAGCAACACTATTGGGCACTGTTGATTCATCTTTCTTATTTGCCTATGCTGCTGGCATGTTTATCAGGTAAAACAAAAATTGCATTTGTAGTTTGGAATGTTTATGGATGATTCTGTTTATTCAACACTGCTATGAGTTTTAGATACACAATATTGTTTGCAGTAGCTATTAAAATTTTTTGTAATAAATAGCTTGATTATTGACAAGATAAAGGCAGCCATTGTTGAACAATTCAAGCCTTAAGGGGGCTGTAGGGCAATTTTCCGCGCGCGCTCACCAAAAAATCGAAAAAATATGGATATTGAGTTATATATACTGAAAAATAGCTCAACTCTTTGGCAACACAATGGTACCAGAATGAATGTTCTACGACGTTTCTACAAGAAATTATAGTCATTTATATCAGGTATGGTGACGGCGATGTTGGTAGCGAGTCTGCTCACAGCCTATATATTTTTTGGAGTTATTTTCTTGTTTTTTATCGCCTTTTCTTGCATTATTCTTTCTAAAATAATAACTGACTATTTGGCATCATAAAACAGTAGGTGGGACTTATCCGCGGACTTAGAGACAACCGGGAACCAGACGGGAATGATCAGCAGTGTTCCAGCGCTCGAAGTGCCAGCCAGGAATCGCCCATTATTACGCTTATATCAGCTTATATATCAACTCTACGGCTTATTTGTCTATCAGAATTGATCTAATATGATATAATAAACACTCTAAATAACATACAAACATGTTATATACTCTAGACTGAATAAAATAGGCCATAATATGGCCCAGAGATTATCGGGAATATTTCGATATAAAAGTGTAACTGGTCACCCTATCGTCTCTGAGTAAGAGAAAACGGTGTTTAGAGGCTAACTGCACTAGAACATCAGTTTACTAAGAAATACACCCAAACAAACGCGATTTTCGCGAATTTTTTTTTTTTTTTTTTTTTTGGAGACGGGGGCCGGCCGGCGTTCCCGGCCGATATCTCGGAAGTAACTTATTCACCTATAATTCGAAGTGGTTCCTTTATTACTTAATTAAATGGAATAATATTCACAGATATTGTAGAATAATGATTTCTCTTATTTTGACCGTTGAGTTTTTGTAAATATTCCAAATACTTCGGGAGTTATGTGGGAGTAAAGGGCAGATTTTTTTGCCATATTCCAGAAACTAACAAACTTTATTTTTTTGTGAAATAACGATAAGGTATTTAGAGGGAAATATAACGGTCTGAATTAGTATTAGCATTGTTCTCTCGGCACCAAGTGTCCAAACAACCTTACGTAGCCCCATATAAGAATGACATCACCCCAGAGGGCATTTTCAGTAAATCAGTCTTTTCTCAGTTGTTGTTTGAGGTATATTTTTTATAAATATTTTCAAGAAAGAGTGAGAACACTTTGTCTTGTGCACCAAAACTGGAGAAAATCGGACGGTAAATAAACGAGTTACGAAATTTGCCCTACAGCCCCCCTAAGCTGTCTTGTCACATTACTGATGTACAGTACTGATACTTATATCTCATGCACTTGCAGTGAGTTGATAAACCAAAGATAACTGCAGACAGTTAGGGATCAAATCCTTGAACTTATAAAACCAGTTTTAACATGAAATTATTGCTTAGTATCACTTTTGGAAAGTACTGGTAGTAGAACTCTTCTGAGTAATTTATTTAATTGATTTCTGATATATGTACTCATATGCAGTATAACTGTTGTTGTACCAATAAATGGTAGACTTATACAAACATGTTTTTTTTTTCTCTACAGCAACAATAGACTCTAAAATTTAATAAAAATTTTTTACAGTAAGTAGTTATCCTCTGTGAGTGCAGTATCAATAAATCTGTCTGGGAACAATATTTTAAATACAGTGTACTTGCACTGATTTAAGAATTTTTATTTCACAGTGAAAGCATAATATACAATGGACCCCCGGTTAACGATATTTTTTCATTCCAGAAGTATATTCAGGTGCCAGTACTGACCGAATTTGTTCCCATAAGGAATATTGTGAAGTAGATTAGTCCATTTCAGACCCCCAAACATACACGTACAAACGCACTTACATAAATACACTTACATAATTGGTCGCATTGGGAGGTGATTGTTAAGCGGGGGTCCACTGTAATTTGAACTTATCTTGTAAGCTCTAATAACAAGGGATATAATTGCTGTACATCTAAATTGAATAGGTGCTACTGAAGAAAAAATCTTTGTAAATGAAGGTTTTCCATAAACAGATGTGGTAAATGTACTTTAGTTCTTTTAGTTATGATACAAACAACTAATTTGAAAACAGTGGAACCAAGACCATTTTGCAGTAGAAAGTTTTCGTAATAATAGATGTCATAGCTCTGGGGAAAAAATTAAGAAATATAGTATAGTATCAAAAGGTTATAAAGGACTGAGCAATTTGCTGGCTTACAGCTCATGCTGTGGTGGTTCACAGTTTTGACAACAATTTTGTTTTAGTAATGCTAATGGTGTTTTATGAGGTGATATTTTCTCCACTGTGCAACTACCTGAAGGCTTTTTCCAGGAGCCAGTGTCCAAACCAGACCCAGTTCCAAACCAGACCTCCTGGTGGATCAAGACCTGATCAACCAGGCTGTTACTGCTGGGCCTCTCACAGTTCAGTGTATGAGCCACGTCCCAGTTTGTCAGGAACTGATTTGAGGAACTTGTCAATTTCCCTCTTGAAGATAGCCAGAGGTTTGTTGGTAATTCCCCTCATTCACGGAGGGAAGATGGTGAAAAGACTGGGACCTCTGACACTCGTCGAGTTTTCTCTTAGTGTACTTGTTGCATTGTTTTTTTATTGGAGGCACTTTGCACTGTCTGCTAAGTCTCTTGTATTTCAGTGTGCAGGTTTGGGACCAGTCTCTTCAGGATGAATTAAATACCTCTGGCATTAAATATAGTGATCAAGTAATTGAAACTGGATTGTTTTCTTTCACATTATCTATCTGTGGGCCTGTAATGAGTCATCTCTCAAAAACTTAAGAGAAAGGAATATATCCAGAATTACCCCTCAGTGTAAAAATAAAGGTGGGGTGGAAGGAGCTTGCTTCTGAATGATTCCTCATTAACCAAAAGAGAAAGGAGCTTGCCTCAAGTCATCCCTTAGGAACCAATAGAGAAGAAACTTTCTTCTTGATCATACCTTGATAACCAGTAGGGAAGATGCTTTCCAGAATCAAGTTGTTCCTCTAGAACTTACAGGGAAGGATCTCGCTTCTGAATCATTCCTCAGTAACCAGTAAAGGAGTTTGCCTTAAATCGTTCCTCATTAAGCAATAAGGTAGGAAGGAGCCTGCCTCAAATAATTCCTCAGTAGCTAATAGGGAAAGAACTTGCTTCATGTCATTGCTCAGTGACCATATAGGAAGGAATCTCTCTGAATCATTCTTCAGTAACCAGTCAGGAAGGAACTTGCCCTGAGTGATTCTTCAAGAACTAAAAGAAGCTTGCTTCTTGAAGTTTTTATTACAAAAATTGCATTATGTATTTTACTCTTTGTAATTTTAAAGTTCCTTTCCATAGACTTTACTTAATAATATTGGAATTTTCCAAAATATTGTCAGAAACAATGGTTGTTTTTATTGTATTGTTAGGTTAGCTAAGGTTTGTGAGGAAATGGGACAAGTGTTTCCTGACATGGGTCTTAGTCATATGATAACCTACAGCTGGAGCTTTTGGTCGTCTGACTGAGGCCTTCTGCTGGGTTACTGGTCCATCCCTTAAGAAATATGGTTATCATATTGTTGATACCGCAGTTTATTATAAGACTAGACTCTCGACTTGCTTGATGTTTTGTTGAAGATTAATTTTGTTATTGGTCATGAAAAAAAAGGCATTATTTTAGAAAGAGGTTACTTACTGGCAAGGTGAGCACACTAGAAAGATATGTTTAGAAAGTGCTGCTAGAAGGGCTTCTATGATGACTATTACTAATGAACAGCATTGAGAGGCATTAAGAAATGTTAATAAAGGGTTCACATTGATTAATAGAAATTATCTTTGAATGTTCATTAGAATTAGAATTTTTTTCATTCCTTGCAAGTTTACAGTTGTAGGAAGTTTATATACATAGGTAGTTTACAGTGAGGGTTACAATGATTTGTGGTGCAAAGAGAGCCACTATCATGCCTTGGCATTATGGGCAGTCTAAACTTAACAGATTACTGATTACTTAACTCTAGACATACAAAACATAGTTTGATCAAGTTGCACTAATTATACAATAGGTTACACTTATGTCAAATATAAGTTCTTAACATTTGCATTAAAATATTTACATTAAAGTATGAGAATTTATTGTACTCTGAGCATTTACTTTTGGTATACTGAGGCTAAGAACATAAGAAAGAGGGAACACTGCAGCAGGCCTACTGACTCATGCAAAGCAGGTCCATGTCCCCCCACTTGGATTAGCTCAATGACCCACCTAGTCAGGTCACTTCCACTTAAGGAAGGAGCTTGGCATCAGACCTAGTAACACAAGCTAGTCAGGTCCAACTCACACCCACCCACACCCACTCATGTATTTATCTAACCTATTTTTAAAATTACACGTTTTAGCCTCTATAACTGTACTCGGGAGTTTGTTCCACTCATCCACAACTCTATTACCAAACCAGTGCTTTCCTATATCCTTCCTGAATCTGAATTTTTCTAACTTGAAACCATTGCTGCAAGTCCTGTCTTGGCGGGAAATTTTCAGCACGCTATTTACATCCCTTTTATTTATTCCTGTTTTCCATTTATACACCACAATCATATCCCCCCTAATTCTACGCCTTTCGAGAGAGTGCAGATTCAGGGCCCTCAGTCTATCCTCATAAGGAAGATTTCTGATACATGGGATCAACTTTGTCATTCTCCTCTGTACGTTTTCTGGTCCTTTTACATCCATTCTGTAATACGGTGACCAGAACTGTGCAGCATAATCTAAATTCAATTCAAGTTCAATTCAAGTTTATTCTCTATAAGGGTTACAATGTGGGGTTTACAGGTTTTGGGTATTGTGTGGTTTACATGTTATAAAATACTAATTACAGAGGGGGCCACTAGGACACCTAGCATGGCTAGGCATTTTGGGCAGACTTAGATTAATTCTTAACATTAAATCCTTACAGATTATGGTATTAAGGCTAAGTGACTACATCATAATTTGTGAGTTTAGCAATGTGAATGCTTTTGTTTTGGCACAATACAAAGTGTCTATATTGGAGTATCATAGGCAAACTTATGACTAGTTAGGATTTATTATTTTAAGATTAAGATTAGTATTTCTGTGTTTATAGTCAGTGGGTGAGTGAGTGTAATTGTGAACCACCAGGTGGTTATCATGTAGTTAGTTGTCGGGGTGTATCAGGGAGATAAGATGTTTTCTACCTGTAGTTTTGAAAGTGATGAATGTGTCTGCAGTTCTAGAGCTTTCAGGTAGGGTGTTCCAGATTTTATGTCCTTTGAAATACATTGAATTTTTGTAAAGGTTTAGTCGAACACGGGGAATGTCATAGAGATGTTTGTGTCTGGTGTTATGCCTGTGGGTCCTGTCACAACTATCAAGAAAGCATTTTAGGTCAAGGTTAATATTGGAATTTAAGGTCCTGTAGATACAGATTGCACAGTAGTAAGTGTGGATGTTCTGTACAGGGAGTAAGTTTAGATCTATGAAGAGTGGGGGGTGTGTTGCCAGGGATGGGATTTAGTGATTATTCTTACTGCGGCTTTTTGTTGGGTTGTTATTGGCTTTAGGTGTGTTGCTGCAGTTGAACCCCAAGCACAGATAGCATAGGTGAGGTATGGATATATAAGTGAATGGTATAGCGTGAGAAGGGCAGTTTGTGGTACGTAGTATCGTATCTTGGAGAGGATCCCCACCGTTTTGGATACTTTTTTGTGCGTTGGATATGGGTGCTGAAATTTAGGTTGTTGTCGAGGTATAGGCCAAGGAATTTGCCCTCATTATGTCTGGCAATTAGAGTGTTGTCGATCTTAATGTTAAGTTGCGCAACGCCTGCTCTGCTACCAAACATAATATAGTAGGTTTTGCCAGTGTTAAGTGTAAGTTTATTGGCTGTCATCCAAGTCGATATTTTGAGCAGCTCCTCGTTAACAATGATGTTGAGGGTGGCAAGATTAGAGTGGGTGTGAAAATTTGTGTGGACTGCCTCCAAGTGAGTCTCCTACCCTGGCAAACTCTGTTGACACCGAGCTCTGAGGTGGGTACCTCAGCCTCACAAGTGGCTTATAGGACAGATTTTCACAAATGATTGCTGTTGCAAGAAACTCGCCTGCATGCACGTATAAAGGACTAACTTACTTGGTGTTGCAGCATATATCCTGATCTTCAACTTCCCTAAGCTTAGCCTTAGCCCCTTTGGACTTTCCCTCAGAAACCACGTGCAACCGGGAGCCTTAATTCCTGCAATATTCAATTGTTATTAGTGTCCTGCCTGCACCCCAGAAATTCCTATATCCAAGAGGGTATGTATCCCCTAGTATAACTATGCAGACACGGACACTAGCTTCCAGACTGCCCTGAGACACTGGTACTTACTGGGCATGCACTGCCTGTTGCACACCGGGCCCACAGATCAAACTCACTCACGATTCTCCCCAGACACTGGCCAGAAATCTACGAGATAAAGTGGAGGTCTTGTCTTACTGTATGGGCCTGACGGAGGTCATCTACGGTACATCGAGGTGCCTCTACCAGATTTCCCCAGGTCTCAAATGTGAAGACACGTGGGGGGCGCCGTCTGCTGATCACGGCACGTCTTGTCCAGTTGGTGTCTGTCTTAAGAAGAACGAGCTGGTCTCTTTTCCAGACCCTCATCTCTTCGTTTAATCTAGGGCTGCCAGTTCTCCCTAGCTAACTTATCCTAGTGTTTGCCTACATTATCGGCCTATTACTACCTATGTTAAGGTCTTAGGTCTACATTATTATTATCTACAGTTGCCTTAGTAAACCTAATATTAGTGTACTAACAGTAAAACTACCTACTCCTTCCCTGAAGGGTAAATCTATAAATTAAATAAATGCCTACCAACAATCCACGCCAACTAGAGAAATGTGTTTGTTTGGGAGGGTTTAAGGGCCACCCAGCTCAGCCGTTCCATTACAGCCATGTCGGATCGGTCCTGTGGAACTTTAGGGACCAAATAAATTTCCACATCCTCCCGCCGGCGAAGGTAGGCGCTAAGTCTAAATCAAGTTCACCTTCCGCGAGCCCCCACAGCGGACCCTGGACATGAGTGCCGTCCGGCCACTCTCGTCGAGCAGACTCCGGTCTAACTTCAACCATCCAGTTTCCCCTGTGTGGACCTCTGGGGGTGTAAACTTGTTGGTTCCGGTGGTCTTAGCACCCTTTGCTTTAACTTTAACGTCTTTCGTATGTCTAGCCTTGACTGAGCGGCTCCGTACTTTCCCACCCAGTGGCCCACACACCTTGGTAGCCTTTCCTCCCACTGTTACGAGGTTCCCTGGATTTAAAGGCAATCTATCTCCCT
This sequence comes from Cherax quadricarinatus, assembly GCF_038502225.1. Taxonomy (NCBI): domain Eukaryota; kingdom Metazoa; phylum Arthropoda; class Malacostraca; order Decapoda; family Parastacidae; genus Cherax; species Cherax quadricarinatus. The sequence continues at coordinate 27,196,335 of NC_091301.1, read as the reverse complement.
CTTTACGTACCCTGTAAAAGTGTTTTCCCAAGGTGGCCGAGTGTTCGTCACTCCCTACCTGGTTCAGCTTCCCTGGCGGTTCATCATCGTGTATACTGGTATTCATTATCACTACTCCCCCAACTATCATGGGGACAGCTTCTCCTCTATTTGGCGTGGCAGGGAATTCAGGTGGAATCCTGCCGCCTATGATGTATCCTACTGGGGATCTGTATAAACCAATTCCTTCCTTAAACGTCCGTCGTGTAGACAGGAAGTCATCTATATGATTGGCTCCCACCAGGATACCTACATTTCTGACTGTGTCAGTGGTAATTCCCTGGTCTGCCAGCTTCACATCAAGGTCTTTCAATCGCTTAGCTGCTGCAGCAAGACCTCTCGCTGTAATTGTCGTGGGTAGCGTCTCTACCACCAAGGCTGTAATGTCTCTGCGATGTCCACCTAATTTGACTGTGACATCCACCACATCATAAGATTTGGGTGGGACCTGACTTAAAGCCCCTCCCAGCATCATACTAACTTTCCTTGTGGCCTTCAACTTTAATTTAGCCACCAACTTCTTTGTTATCAAGGATACTTGTGCTCCTGGGTCAAAGAATAATCGGGTTGTTTCGGACCTGTGCCCATTCACAACCTTTGCCATGACTGTAGGTAGGGCAGCACCTCCGTGATTCTCACTCAGATTAGAGACTTCACTCCCACTAATCACGCTGGCTACCATTTCAGGCTCAGACTCACTTTCTATCTCTACCTGAGAGATATCCCTACTTGCTTGGGGTTCCCTTAAATTATTGGGACATAGTGCAGTATGGTGCTTACCTTTGCAACAGACTCGACACTCGCTGAGCTGGGTGCCACAGTCTCTCGCAAAGTGTTCCCCACAACACTTGAAGCAGAGTCTCAACTCCCTTAGTCTCTGTTGCCTACTGCTCAGTGTTGTATACTCCGGGCAACTCGTGCTAGCGTGTTCGCCTTCGCAGAACACGCATATTCTGGCATGAGTACCTCTGAGGTTCTGCTTAGAGGTTCTTACCTTAGACACTTCTTTACCATAGTACACTCCAACGTTAGTCATACGAGCTTTAGACTGATCTCTCGAGATCTTTGAGTGACTGTCTGGGTTTTTATGTGGCGATGGTGGTGACTCTTCTCTCACACCTATACTCAAATGAGAAACGAGATCTCCCAACCCCTCAACGATCTGTTGTATCGTGAACCGGTTCGTCCGATATTTTAAGTGCAACTCGTGCACTGTAGTGCCAGCCAGTTTCCTCTGAATCACCTGACTGATGAACCATTCCGACTTACCCCAATCATGTAAATCTTTAAGACTATTCGTCAAACTCATAACTTCGATTCGGAACTTCTCTAGGCTCTGACGGTCATGGCGACAAGCCTCTAGATCCAACAACCGATAAAGTATAGCTACCTTTATCTCCTCAGTGTTGCCAAACATGTCCTTTAATTGGTCTTTGGCATGTTGGTAATTGGTGTCGGTGGTTTGGTAATACCGGACCAAGTCCAAGGCTTTACCCTTGAGCTGTGAATGTAAATATTGTAATTTGACGGCATCTGACAAATCGTCTCTGTCATCTATCTGGGCTTTAAACTGATCCCAGAAAGCAATGTACTCTGTTAAGGTTCTGTCGAACGTTGGTAAATTCAACTGGGGCAATCTGGGCAACACATTAACAGGCATGCTGTTGTTCGTGTTCCTTGAAACATTCGCTCCCCCTGCTGTACCAGCCTTCAAAGTCTTTATTAACTGCCTGCAGAGTCTCATCTCTGCTTTACACTCTGCCCTTCGTTCGTCATAGTCTTTCCTTGCTACTTCGACTGTATATTCAGACTCACCTGTAGTATAGGCCTCTGTCTCATAAAGGATAAATGATCTCTCAAAGGCCTCCAGTCTTTGCTCCAAAGGTTTCAGGCAATTCTCTAGTTCCTCCCAGTCTACGTCCTGGTCTTGCCTGACCGTACGACACTCCTCACATGCTTTGCTCAGGCGCCCCTTATAGGCTCCCATAGACCGCTTTAATTGACTTAGAGCTGGGACAGCTGGTACTACATCTTCACCTACCATAGTTGAATATTGGTGGAGTATGCTGTGTGGAGTGGGAATTTATCATTCTGACTGCAGCCTTTTGTTGTGCTATTAGTGGTCTGAGATGGTTTATTGTTGTTGAACCCCATGCACAAATTCCATAGATGAGATACTGTCAAGGTGGATTCCTAGGAATTTTCCCTCTGTGAGTCTTGTGACAGGTGATCCGTTTATCATTGTTAAGTGGAACATTTGTAGCTCTTTTTCCAAATTGAATGAAATAGGTTTTGTCAGTATTGAGAGTAAGCTTGTTAGTCATCATCCAGATAGATATTTTCTGTAATTCAGCATTTACAGTGTTGGCTAGTATGACTGGGCTTGGGTGAGAGAAAACATAGGTAGTGTCGTTTGCAAATAATGTAGGTTCGAGTAGTTGAGATGCATTCGGTTGGTCATTGATGTTATTGAGAAAGAGAAGTGGGCCAAGGACACATCCCTGCGGGACACCGACTGTAATTGGTTGTGTTTACACATATTGGCTTCTGTTGCAATTATATGACTTTAGGTAATTGAGGGAGTGCCCTCTTATACCATAGTGTGTTAATTTTATGTGCAACAAATCATGGTCAACTGTACCAAAAGCTTTACGTAAATCAATGAAGATTCCCAGTGGTACTTCTTTTTACTCGAGAGCGGCGTATATTAGTTCTAGCATGTGTATAATAGCATCATTCGTGTTTTTATTGGGCCTGAATCCAAACTGACAGGGGTTGAGTATGTTGTGGGAGATGAGGTAGGAATGGATCTGCCTATGAATTAATTTTTCAAAGATTTTAGAGAGAGGGGATAAGTTAAATATGGGCCTGTAGTTATTCAGGTCTGCTTGATCTCCTCCTCTGTGGATCGGGGTGACCCTCGCTATTTTGAGAATTGCGAGAATTGGTGACAACACTTAAGCTTTTTTGTACATAAAAGGTTGAAAAGTATTTAAATCTCCTGCTTTGTTTTTTAGGTAGTAGGTTGGTAGACAGCAACCACCCTGGGAAGTACTACCGTCCTGCCAGATGACTGTGAAACAAAAACCTGTAACTGTTTTGCATGATGGTAGGATTGCTGGTTTCTTTTTCTGTCTCATAAACACGCTAGATAACAGGGATATCTTGCTACTCCTACTTACACTTTGGTCACACTTCACAGACACGCACATGCATATATATATATACATACATCTAGGTTTTTCTCCTTTTTCTAAATAGCTCTTGTTCTTTTTATTTCTTCTATTGTCCATGGGGAAGTGGAAAAGAATCTTTCCTCCGTAAGCCATGCGTGTCGTATGAGGCGACTAAAATGCCGGGAGCAATGGGCTAGTAACCCCTTCTCCTGTATACATTTACTAAAAAAGAGAAGAAGAAAAACTTTATAAAACTGGGATGCTTAAATGTGCGTGGATGTAGTGCAGATGACAAGAAACAGATGATTGCTGATGTTATGAATGAAAAGAAGTTGGATGTCCTGGCTCTAAGCGAAACAAAGCTGAAGGGGGTAGGAGAGTTTCAGTGGGGGGAATAAATGGGATTAAATCTGGAGTATCTGAGAGAGTTAGAGCAAAGGAAGGGGTAGCAGTAATGTTAAATGATCAGTTATGGAAGGAGAAAAGAGAATATGAATGTGTAAATTCAAGAATTATGTGGATTAAAATAAAGGTTGGATGTGAGAAGTGGGTCATAATAAGCGTGTATGCACCTGGAGAAGAGAGGAATGCAGAGGAGAGAGAGAGATTTTGGGAGATGTTAAGTGAATGTATAGGAGCCTTTGAACCAAGTGAGAGAGTAATTGTGGTAGGGGACCTGAATGCTAAAGTAGGAGAAACTTTTAGAGGGGGTGTGGTAGGTAAGTTTGGGGTGCCAGGTGTAAATGATAATGGGAGCCCTTTGATTGAACTTTGTATAGAAAGGGGTTTAGTTATAGGTAATACATATTTTAAGAAAAAGAGGATAAATAAGTATACAAGATATGATGTAGGGCGAAATGACAGTAGTTTGTTGGATTATGTATTGGTAGATAAAAGACTGTTGAGTAGACTTCAGGATGTACATGTTTATAGAGGGGCCACAGATATATCAGATCACTTTCTAGTTGTAGCTACACTGAGAGTAAAAGGTAGATGGGATACAAGGAGAATAGAAGCATCAGGGAAGAGAGAGGTGAAGGTTTATAAACTAAAAGAGGAGGCAGTTAGGGTAAGATATAAACAGCTATTGGAGGATAGATGGGCTAATGAGAGCATAGGCAATGGGGTCGAAGAGGTATGGGGTAGGATTAAAAATGTAGTGTTAGAGTGTTCAGCAAAAGTTTGTGGTTACAGGAAAGTGGGTGCAGGAGGGAAGAGGAGCGATTGGTGGAATGATGATGTAAAGAGAGTAGTAAGGGAGAAAAAGTTAGCATATGAGAAGTTTTTACAAAGTAGAAGTGATGCAAGGAGGGAAGAGTATATGGAGAAAAAGAGAGAGGTTAAGAGAGTGGTGAAGCAATGTAAAAAGAGAGCAAATGAGAGAGTGGGTGAGATGTTATCAACAAATTTTGTTGAAAATAAGAAAAAGTTTTGGAGTGAGATTAACAAGTTAAGAAAGCCTAGAGAACAAATGGATTTGTCAGTTAAAAATAGGAGAGGAGAGTTATTAAATGGAGAGTTAGAGGTATTGGGAAGATGGAGGGAATATTTTGAGGAATTGTTAAATGTTGATGAAGATAGGGAAGCTGTGATTTCGTGTATAGGGCAAGGAGGAATAACATCTTGTAGGAGTGAGGAAGAGCCAGTTGTGAGTGTGGGGGAAGTTCGTGAGGCAGTAGGTAAAATGAAAGGGGGTAAGGCAGCCGGGATTGATGGGATAAAGATAGAAATGTTAAAAGCAGGTGGGGATATAGTTTTGGAGTGGTTGGTGCAATTATTTAATAAATGTATGGAAGAGGGTAAGGTACCTAGGGATTGGCAGAGAGCATGCATAGTTCCTTTGTATAAAGGCAAAGGGGATAAAAGAGAGTGCAAAAATTATAGGGGGATAAGTCTGTTGAGTGTACCTGGTAAAGTGTATGGTAGAGTTATAATTGAAAGAATTAAGAGTAAGACGGAGAATAGGATAGCAGATGAACAAGGAGGCTTTAGGAAAGGTAGGGGGTGTGTGGACCAGGTGTTTACAGTGAAACATATAAGTGTGGCCCGGTGGTCTGGTGGCTAAAGCTCCCGCTTCACACACGGAGGGCCCGGGTTCGATTCCCGGCGGGTGGAAATTCCGACACGTTTCCTTACACCTATTGTCCTGTTCACCTAGCAGCAAATAGGTACCTGGGTGTTAGTCGACTGGTGTGGGTCGCATCCTGGGGGACAAGATTAAGGACCCCAATGGAAATAAGTTAGACAGTCCTCGATGACGAACTGACTTTCTTGGGTTATCCTGGGTGGCTAACCCTCCGGGGTTAAAAATCCAAACGAAATCTTATCTTATCTTATCTTAACAGTATTTAGATAAGGCTAAAGAGGTCTTTGTGGCATTTATGGATTTGGAAAAGGTGTATGACAGGGTGGATAGGGGGGCAATGTGGCAGATGTTGCAAGTGTATGGTGTAGGAGGTAGGTTACTGAAAGCAGTGAAGAGTTTTTACGAGGATAGTGAGGCTCAAGTTAGAGTATGTAGGAAAGAGGGAAATTTTTTCCCAGTAAAAGTAGGCCTTAGACAAGGATGTGTGATGTCACCGTGGTTGTTTAATATATTTATAGATGGGGTTGTAAGAGAAGTAAATGCGAGGGTCTTGGCAAGAGGCGTGGAGTTAAAAGATAAAGAATCACACACAAAGTGGGAGTTGTCACAGCTGCTCTTTGCTGATGACACTGTGCTCTTGGGAGATTCTGAAGAGAAGTTGCAGAGATTGGTGGATGAATTTGGTAGGGTGTGCAAAAGAAGAAAATTAAAGGTGAATACAGGAAAGAGTAAGGTTATGAGGATAACAAAAAGATTAGGTGATGAAAGATTGAATATCAGATTGGAGGGAGAGAATATGGAGGAGGTGAACGTATTCAGATATTTGGGAGTGGACGTGTCAGCGGATTGGTCTATGAAAGATGAGGTGAATCATAGAATTGATGAGGGAAAAAGAGTGAGTGGTGCACTTAGGAGTCTGTGGAGACAAAGAACTTTGTCCTTGGAGGCAAAGAGGGGAATGTATGAGAGTATAGTTTTACCAACGCTCTTATATGGGTGTGAAGCGTGGGTGATGAATGTTGCAGCGAGGAGAAGGCTGGAGGCAGTGGAGATGTCATGTCTGAGGGCAATGTGTGGTGTGAATATAATGCAGAGAATTCGTAGTTTGGAAGTTAGGAGGAGGTGCGGGATTACCAAAACTGTTGTCCAGAGGGCTGAGGAAGGGTTGTTGAGGTGGTTCGGACATGTAGAGAGAATGGAGCGAAACAGAATGACTTCAAGAGTGTATCAGTCTGTAGTGGAAGGAAGGCGGGGTAGGGGTCGGCCTAGGAAAGGTTGGAGGGAGGGGGTAAAGGAGGTTTTGTGTGCGAGGGGCTTGGACTTCCAGCAGGCATGCATGAGCGTGTTTGATAGGAGTGAATGGAGACAAATGGTTTTTAATACTTGACGTGCTGTTGGAGTGTGAGCAAAGTAACATTTATGAAGGGATTCAGGGAAACCGGCAGGCCGGACTTGAGTCCTGGAGATGGGAAGTACAGTGCCTGCACTCTGAAGGAGGGGTGTTAATGTTGCAGTTTAAAAACTGTAGTGTAAAGCACCCTTCTGGCAAGACAGTGATGGAGTGAATGATGGTGAAAGTTTTTCTTTTTCGGGCCACCCTGCCTTGGTGGGAATCGGCCAGTGTGATAATAAAAAAAAAATATGTTGAGTGAGACTTTTGTTGGGTTGGTCGAAGCTGGGAATAGTGTATTCAGGTAGGAGCCAGTCAGGTAGTCTGTTGGAGGGGTGTTTGAGGTTGGGATTATGCTCGCTAGGTTTTTTCTTATGATTGAGAAGAAAACATTGAGTCTGTTTGCTGTTTCAGTCGGTGAGATTGTAGATGAGCGAGAGTGAGATATGTAGAATATAGCTTCTTTGTTTATTGACATAGTTTATTAAAAAATCTGAAATGTTTAAAATGTCTTCACTTAACCATTTTGCATTTGTGGATCTGTGTTTTGTTATTCTGTGTCATAAATGCCAATAAGTGAACAGGTAAATTCTACATGGATAGAAAATAAAACTGTGGAGAGGATCTGTATATTTCTGCTTCAGTCAGAGATCCTCTTCACCTGACTTTAGAAGCCATCTGCTTCAGAGGATCTTTGAGTGATGCTGAAGAATATAGATCTTTTCCATTCTGTGTTTTATATTCCATCCGTTTAGTATTTACCTTGTGCATCTTCATAATTTTTTTTTTTAACAAGCTGGCCATATCCCAACAAAGCAGGGTGACCTAAAAATGAAAGTTTCTCTTTAAATTTAGTAATGTATACAGGAAAAGGGGTTACTAGCCTCTTGCTCCTGGCAATTTAGTCACCTCTTATGACATGCATGGCTTACATAGGAAGAATTCTTTTCCACTTCCCCATGGAGATAAGAGGAATTAAAGAGTAACAAGAACCATTAAGAAAATTGAAGAAAACCCAGGTGTGTGTGTGTATATATATGCATGTGTAGTGTGACCGAAGTGTAAGTAGAAGTAGCAAGGGATACTTGTTATCCGCGTGTTAATGAGACAGAAGAAAGACACCAGCAGTTCTGCCATTATGTAAAACAATTACAGGTTTCTACTTCACACTCACTTGGCAGGACTGTAGTACCTCCCTGGGTGGTTGCTGTCTACCAACCTACTACCTTCATCTTTATAAATATTCATTCATAATAATGTTTTAAAGTGTTTCCATTTAATTTTTTTATTTATTTTTCAGAACTGTAGTTATAATTACCTTTCTTTGTAATCAACAGTGGGATCATTGCTGAGAGGGTTGACCTGCGCCTCTTCCTCTCATTTGGCATGATATTTTCTGGTATCTTCTGTGGCATGTTTGGACTTGGTCATGCATTTGGCATCCATCAACTTTGGTTCTACATATTGGCACAAGTAAGAAATGATTAAATTTGTGTTAATTTATATCTGTACATCAAAATTTATAGTAAAGAAACACTGTAAAGTAGCATAACAAATTTTAACATTTACAATAAAAATGAGGCACCATGCTTTCTTTACATAAATGTGTATGTATGTACAGTTGAATTCCATAACCCAAACTCCTTGGGGGTGAGGGTGGTACACCATAACTGAATTTTCAACTTTAACATCTGGTAAAACTATAGGGTACCCCACCAAACATAAACAAAATTTACAAAATAGTATTTCTTAGTTTTTACCAAATACATTCATATGTTTGCTTGGATCTTGTTGTGTGTCATTTGTATGTAGTATGTGGTCAATTATTGAGGCAGCAAGGTTTTACACCACCATCCTCTCAACCTGGCACTGTGGAGTACTCTGTAGGATATACCCAAGTCTATACTGTATATATGGTACATCTCAAACTTACAATGCTAATGTGTTCCTGAAAATCCTTCATAGGTTGAATGTTAGATACTCAGCCTATTTTCCATAAGAAACAATATAAAATAAATGTGTTTTTGAACTCTTAAGCTATTGTAATTAGTCCCCACTGTTGTAAGTGTGAGTCACTTGTTTTCAGTAATTAATTGATTCTAAAAGTGCCATTGAAATAAATGCAAAACATCATAATTCAGAACGTAATAAGTCAGGGTACTTCTTTATATATACAGTGTGTGCATATGCACAGGCATGCACCCACATAGTATGCACATACAGAGAATTTGTAGTTTTGAGATTAGGAGGAAGTGCAGGATTACTAAAAGTATTATCCAGAGGGTAGAGGAGTGGTGTGGACATTTAGAGAGGATGAAACAAAATAGGATGACGAAGAATTTATAAATCTGAGGTTTAGGGAAGGCAGGGTAGAGGTCTTCCTAGGAAAGGTTGGAGGGAGGGGGTAAAGGAGGTTTTGTGCACAAGGTGCTTGGACATAAAACAGGCATGTGTAAGCATGTTAGATAGGAGTGAGTGGAGAAAATGGTTTTTGGGACTTGACAAGCTCTTGGAGCATGAGCAAGGTAATATTTTGTGAAGGGATTCAAGGAAACTGGGTAGCTGGACTTGAATCCTGGAGGTGGGAAGTACAATGCCTACACTTTAAATAAGGGGTTTGGGATATTTCTTTGGAGTGACATCTGAACTGTCATATCTGTGTGCCTCTGCAAAGACAGCGATTATGTGTGAATGATGGTGAAATATTTTTTTGGGGGGGGGGGGGTTACCCTATCTTGGTGGGAGATGGCCAGCGTGTTGAGAAATAAAATATACATACAGTACATACATGCATACATATTTGTATACAGTTCACATTACCAGTGAATTATTTAGTTTAAAAATTCATGCCTACTCCATCCAAATAACCAACATAAGTAGTGAAGGGATTTAGGGGAACCAGTTAGCCAGAATAGAGTCCTGAAAATGGGAGGTACAATTCCTGCACTTTAACCCCTTCAGGGTCCAAGGCCCAAATCTGAAGTGGTGCCCCAGTGTCCAAGAATTTTCAAAAAAAAATTTTTTTATTTTTTCTTATGAAATGGTAGAGAATCTTTTTGTGAAAGTAATAAAACAAAAAGTACGAAATTTGATGGAAAATTGACGAAATTATGCTCTCGCGAATTTTGATGTGTCAGCGATATTTACGAATCGGCGATTTTGCCGACTTTGACTCCCATTTTAGGCCAATTACATTATTCCAGTCAACCAAATTCTTAGTTATTTCACTAGTATTACTTCTATTCTATCTATTGAGCACAAGAAATCGCCAAGTCAACTGTTTCAACTACAAATTAAAGTGATCGGAAATTGTTAATTTGGCCAATTTAACACAAAGTTCAAAATATTCCAATTTCAAAATAGGGTCCAGAATAAACAATGTAGGTATTCCTGGAACTAAACTAACATTTCCTCTGTTCATTAGTTACGTTTTGAGGCTTTACAAATAAATTCCATTTTGATTTTTTATTCACATAATGAATTTTTATTCACACCAAAAAATAGAAGATTTACTGTTATGCAATACTGTAATAATTGTATAAATATCATCACCATATTTGTGAATGCATATTAGACCCACCAGCTGGCGTGTATTAGACGTGTGAGGTCGTTTGTTTACTCTTGAATATCGGCAAAAATTTAACATTTCTGCTACTTTGAGCTCAGTTTCAAGCCATTTCCAGTGCTAAAACCAATCAAAATCATCTCTATTTCTGTAATATGTCTTCCATTCTATCAAATGAGACCAAGAAATCGCAAATAGAACTATAAAAACATACGAAAAAACACTGCAAAGTTGCTGTTTTGATCGAAAAATCATGATTTCAGTTTTTTCTCTCATTATACACAGTGTGCTGCAGGATCTGTTTTATGTGGTGCACACATACCACATAGATGTATTCTCTCATATCTAGGCCCAAATGTACCACTCACAGTTTATCAGAGTGAGGTGAGCTCATGACGTAGATCTACGGTTTGGACCCTGAACATAAAGCCGTAGATCTACGGGACGGACCCTCAAAGGGTTATAGGAGGGGTTTGGGATATTGGCAGTTTGGAGGTTGACTTTTAAACTGTTGTATCTGAGAGCCTCTGCAAAGACAGTGATTATATATAAGTGAGGTGAAAGTGTTGAATGATGATGAAAGTATTTTCTTTTTGGGGATTTTCTTTCTTTTTAGGTCACCCTGCCTCGGTGGGAGACGACCGGCGTGTTGAAAAAAATAAAAAATAGAGAATGAGTATAATTTGAGTGATGACAGAATCTATACGTACCATGTTTAATATGCTGAATTAAATTCTGGATAATTAAGTTTTCCTTTAATTTTTATTTTCTCTTGCATATACATGTAGTTCAGTGAATCATTTACTGAAGATAAAAATAATATTTTTTTCAGATTCTGTGTGGATTAATGCAAACTACAGGATGGCCAGGCGTTGTAACAGCTTTAGGAAATTGGTTTGGCAAAGGGAAGAGAGGTAAGAATATCAGTGCAGTGCAATACAATACCATATTGGAACACAGGCCTAAAATAAATTTGTGATGTACATCCTGTCTGACTTTTTTTTTTGGGTTATCCTAGGTAATTTGCACTATGTATGATAAATGTACAGTGGAACCTCAGTACTCGAACAGCTCCTACTCGAACAATTTGGCATTTGAACGCTTTGGCATTTGAATGCTAGGCACTCGACTAAACAAACACGACCTGCCAGAAGTTCGCTGTAAACTATTTTGTGTTTCTTCTCATTTTTTTTTATTTTTTTATTGTATAAATAAGTCACCATGGGGTCTACAAAGATTAGTGATAACAGCCAACCAGAACGAAAATTGGTTGGGAAAAATTTGTTCGGTACTCGAACAGATCGGCACTCGAACAGCTTTCTGGAACGAATTAAGTTTGACTACTGAGGTTCCACTGTACTTACGTGTACCTGTAGCTAAATAAACTTGGTTAACAGGTAGACAACACCCACCCAAGAAGATACTTCAGACCTGTCATATGAGTGACATAGAAGCCTGTTAAACTTACTGCATTCTGGCAAGAGTGGTGGCTTTTTATGTTTGTCTTGTAAACATTTAAGATGGCAGATAACTCTTATACAGTGGACCCCCGGTTTGTGATGCTATCGGTATCCGATAAATCCGGTAACCGATGCATTATATTGCAAAAAATTTGCCTCGGCTCCCATTAAAAAACCTGGTATGCGATACGATTCGTACGAGACGTGTCCAGTGTTTACAAGCCAGCCAGTGTGCGCGCATCTAAGGATACATTCGGTACATTCTATATTATCCATATTATCACTGTTTTTGGTGCTTGTTTCTGCAAAATAAGTCACCATGGGCCCCAAGAAAGCTTCTAGTGCCAACCCATCGAGACCAAGGGTGCTAATGACTATTGAAATTAAGGAAATGTGTGCAAAGTGGCTTGAAGTGCAAACCTTTTTTGATGAAAATCACCCTGACACAGCTACTGCAAGCCGTGTTGGCAACTTGTACAATGACACTGCTGTGAACCACTTTAGGAAAGTCATAAAGGAACAAGAGGTACAGGCCTCTATTGACAGATATTTTGTGCGACACAAGTCCAGTGACTCACAACCTGGTCCTAGTGGCATTAAAAGAAGAAGGGAAGTAACCCCGGAAAAGGACTTGCTACCTCAAGTCCTAATGGAGGGGGATTCCCCTTCTAAATGCTAACACCAGCCACACTCTCCCCTCCTCCCATCCCATCAATCATCACCAGATCTTCATTAAAGGTAAGTGTCAATTATTCTTTTGTTACATATTATTCTATTGTTATTGTAATTATTGCATTAAACTTAATATTTCATGTGGTAAAAGTTTTTTTTTTCGTACTTTTGGGTGTCTTGCACGGATTAATTTGATTTCCATTATTTTTTATGGGGAAAATTGATTTTCTTTCCGATAATTTTGGTTTACGATGAGCTCTCAGGAACGGATTAATATCGTGAGCCGGGGGTCCACTGTACACTGCTTACATTCAGTTTACTCTTACCTTCACTCTCTTGTTAGCATCAAACACTAATTATAATTTGTAACATTTTTTTCAAATTTAGGAAGACCAGTCCAAGGTCAAGCAAAAAGAGGAATAATGCACAGGACCATGAGCACATGTCTTAGAGAATTTTTATTTTTTTTCAACAAACCGGCTGTATCCCACCAAGGCAGGGTGGCCCAAACAGAAAAACGAAAGTTTCTCTTTTTAAATTTAGTAATTTATACTGGAGAAGGGGTTACTAGCCCCTTGCTCCCGGCATTTTAGTCATCTCTTACAACACGCATGGTTTACGGAGGAAGAATTCTGTTCCACTTCCCCATGGAGATAAGAGGAAATAAACAAGAACAAGAACTAGAAAGAAAATAGAAGAAAACCCAGAGGGGTGTGTATATATATGCTTGTTCATGCATGTGTAGTGTGACCTAAGTGTAAGTAGAAGTACCTGAAGTCTTGCATGTTTATGAGACAGAAAAAAGGACACCAGCAATCCTACCATCATGTAAAACAATTATAGGCTTTCGTTTTACACTCACTTGGCAGGACGGTAGTACCTCCCTGGGCGGTTTCTGTTTACCAACCTACTACCTAAAAGTGATATCTAGTTAAGATGGTGTATAGACATCTACTTGTTAAATATTAAGATGGTGTATAGACTCATTAAATTCTATTATGGTATAGATTCAATAAATACAGAGATACTATAGGCTGAATAATATTATGATGATATGGTCTTTATAAATAAATAGTAATATTGAATAAACTAGAGAGGGAGATTACTTCCCGGTAAAAGTAGGTCTTAGACAGGGATGTGTAATGTCACCATGGTTGTTTAATATATTTATAGATGGGGTTGTAAAAGAAGTAAATGTTAGGTGTTGGGGAGAGGGGTGGGATTAAATTATGGGGAATCAGATACAAAATAGGAGTTGACACAATTAGTTTTTGCTGATGATACTATGCTTATGGGAGATTCTAAAGGGAAGTTGCAAAGGTTAGTGGACGAGTTTGGGAGGGTGTGTGAAGGTAGAAAGTTGAAAGTGAACATAGATAGGAGGAAGGTGATGAGGGTCAAATGATTTAGATAAAGAAAAATTGGATATCACATTGGAGAGAGGGAGTATGGAAGAAGTGAATGTTTTCAGATATTTGGGAGTTGACTTGTCAGTGGATGGGTTTATGAAGGATGAGGTTAACCATTGAATAAAAAATAAAAATAATAGTAATAATAATAGTAGTAGGTTGGTAGACAGCAACCACCCAGGGAGGTACTACCGTCCTGCCAAGTGAGTGTGAAACGAAAGCTTGTACAGTGAACCCCCGCATAACGATATTAATCCGTTCCTGAGAGCTCATTGTTATGTGAAATTATCGTTATGCGAATGAATTTTCCCCATAAGAAATAATGGAAATCAAATTAATCCGTGCAAAACACCCCAAAGTATGAAAAAAAAATTTTTTACCACATGAAATATTAATTTTAATACACACAAACTGAAAAAGACATGCACAGTTACATGACACTTACCTTTATTGAAGATCTGGTGATGATTGATGGGATGGGAGGAGGAGAGAGAGAGTGTTAGTGTTTAGAAGGGGAATCCCCTTCCATTAAGACTTGAGGTGTCAAGTCCTTTTCTGGGGTTACTTCCCTTCTTCTTTTAATGCCACTAGGACCAGCTTCAGAGTCACTTGACTTCTGTCGCACAACATATCTGTCCATAGTGGCCTGTACCTCTCGTTCCTTTATGACTTTCCTAAAGTGTTTCACAACAGTGTCAGTGTAATAGTCACCAGCACGGCTTGCAATAGCTGTGTTAGGGTGATTGTCATCAAAAAAGGTTTGCACTTTAAGCCACATTCCACACATTTCCTTAATCTTTGAAGTAGGCAAATTCTTCAATTTCTCTCTCCCCTCCTCCGAAGCAGTTTCCTCAGGTCTGGCCTCTTGCTGTTGAAGTTGATCTAGCAGCTCATCAGTGGTTAGTTCTTCATTGTCCTCCTCCACCAACTCTTCCACATCATCTCCACTAACCTCCAACCCCAAGGACTTTCCCAATGCCACAATGGATTCCTCAACTGGCATAGGATTAGTCTCAAACTCTTCAAAATCCCTTTGGTCTACACATTCTGGCCACAGTTTATTCCAAGCAGAGTTCAAGGTCCTTAGTCACTCCCTCCCAAGCCTTACCTATAAGGTTTACACAATTGAGGATATTAAAGTGATCTCTCCAAAACTCTCTTAGAGTCAATTGAGTTTCTGAGGTCACTACAAAGCACCTTTCAAACAGAGCTTTTGTGTACAGTTTTTTGAAATTTGCAATAACCTGCTGGTCCATGGGCTGCAGGAGAGGAGTGGTATTAGGAGGCAAAAACTTCACCTTAATGAAGCTCATGTCCCCATAAAGTTGCTCTGCCACGTCTGTAGGATGACCAGGGGCATTGTCTAACACCAGGAGGCACTTAAGGTCTAATTTCTTTTCAGTTAGGTAATCTTTCACATTGGGGGCAAATGCTTGGTGTAACCAGTCATAGAAAAAGTCCCTAGTGACCCATGCCTTACTGTTTGCCCTCCACAGCACACACAAATTAACCTTGAGGATATTCTTTTGCCTGAACACTCTGGGAGTTTCTGAGTGATACACTAATAAAGGCTTCACTTTGCAATCACCACTAGCATTGGAACACATCAACAGAGTAAGCCTGTCTATCATAGGCTTATGTCCTGGGAGTGCCTTTTCCTCCTGAGTAATGTAGGTCCTGCTTGGCATTTTCTTCCAAAACAGGCCTGTTTCATCACAACTAAACACTTGTTCAGGTTTCAGTCCTTCACTGTCTATGTACTCCTTGAATTCCTGCACATATTTTTCAGCTGCTTTGTGGTCCGAACTGGCAGCCTCACCATGCCTTATCGCACTATGTATGCCACTACGCTTCTTAAATCTCTCAAACCAACCTTTGCTGGCCTTAAATTCACTCACATCATCACTAGTTGCAGGCATTTTTTTAATTAAATTCTCATGCAACTTCCTAGCCTTTTCACTTATGATCACTTGAGAGATGCTATCTCCTGGTATCTGTTTTTCATTTATCCACACCAATAAGAGTCTCTCAACATCTTCCATCACTTGCGATCTCTGTTTCGAAAACAGTTGAACCTTTGGCAAGAACAGCTTCCTTGATTGCCGTTTTGTTGGACACAATAGTAGCGATGGTTGATTGGGGTTTACTATACAACCTGGCCAGCTCGGAGACACGCACTCCACTTTCATACTTAGCAATGATCTCTTTCTTCATCTCCATAGTAATTCTCACCCTTATTCCTGTAGGGTTGGCACTAGAAGCTTTCTTGGGGCCCATGGTCACTTATTTTGCAGATAAAATCACCAAAAACACTGTAATAATACGAAATGCTCCGATTGTATGCTTGGATGTTACCGCGGAGGCTGGCTGGTAAACAATGCCACCGGCGGAACATGTGAGGCTGGCTCAGGCTGCACATTAGACACGTCTCGGACAAATAGCGTTCAGCGGGTTTTTTAGCGGTATGCGAGGCAAAATCTTAGCGATAAAATGTATCGGTATGCGGATTTAACGTTATGTGATGCCAACGGTATGCGGGCGTCCACTGTAATTGTTTTACATGATGGTTGACGTGTCGGCGGATGGATTTATGAAGGATGAGGTTAATCATAGAATTGATGAGGGAAAAAAGGTGAGTGGTGCATTAAGGTGTATATGGAGACAAAAAACGTTATCTGTGGAGGCAAAGAAGGGAATATATGAAAGTAGTATAGTAGTACAGTGGACCCTCGCCTAACGATATTAATCCATTCCTGAGAGCTCAACGTTAGGCAAAATTATCATTAGGCGAATTAATTTTCCCCATAAGAAATAATGGAAATCAAATTAATCCGTGCAAGACACCCCAAAGTATAAAAAAAAAAATTTTTTACCACATGAAATATTAATTTTAATACACACAAACTGAAGAAGAGATGTACAATACATGACACTTACCTTTATTGAAGATCTGGTGATGACTGATGGGATGGGAGGAGGGGAGAGTGTGGATGGTCTTAGTGTTTAGAAGGGGAATCCCCTTCCATTAGGACTTGAGGTGTCAAGTCCTTTTCCGGGGTTACTTCCCTTCTTCTTTTAATGCCACTAGGACCAGCTTCAGAGTCACTGGACCTCTGTCGCACAATATATCTGTCCATAGAGGCCTGTACCTCTCGTTCCTTTATGACTTTCCTAAAGTGGTTCACAACATTGTTAGAGTAATAGTCACCAGCACGGCTTGCAATAGCTGTGTCAGGGTGATTTTCATCAAAAAAGGTTTGCACTTCAAGCCACATAGCACACATTTCCTTAATCTTTGAAGTAGGTAACTTCTTCAATTTCTCTCTCCCCTCCTCCGAAGCAGTTTCCTCAGGTCTGGCCTCTTGCTGTTGAAGATGATCTAGCAGCTCATCAGTGGTTAGTTCGTCATTGTCCTCCTCCACCAGCTCTTCCACATCCTCCCCACTAACCTCACCAGTATGAGCACTAGTTCCAGGCATTTTTTCCTGTTCACCTGGGTGTTAGTCAATTGTTGTGGGTTGCATCCTGGGGGACAAGATTGAGGACCCCAATGGAAATAAGTTACAGTCCTCGATGATGCACTGACTTTCTTGGGTTATCCTGGGTGGCTAACCCTCTGGGGTTAATCGTTTCTCGGTAATTGTTTCATGTTAAGCCATACCAACAACACACACTCCACATCTTCGAGTAATACAGCTGATGGTGGTGCAGCAACAGCTGACTGTGATGCAACAACAGCTGACCATGGTGCAGCAGCAGCTGTGGTGCAGCAGCAGCTGACTGTAGTGCAGCAACAGCTGACTGTGGTGCAGCAGCAGCTGACTGTGGTGCAGCAGCAGCTGACTGTGGTGCAGCAACAGCTGACTGGTCCAGCAACAGCTGTCGGTGGTGCAGCAGCAGCTGACTGTGGTACGATAATATTTCTCACCCTTTTTACCACAGGGTTGGCACTAGAAGCTTTCTTGGGGCCCATGGTCACTTATTTTGCAGGTGAAATCACTAAAAACGCTGTGATAATGTGAAATGTTCCGATTGTATGCTTGGATGTGACCGTGGAGGCTGGCTTGTAAACACTGCCACCCACGGAACAAGTGAGGCTGGCTCAGGCCGCACGTGGACGCATCTTGGACGAATCGCATTGAGCGAGTTTTTTAGTGCTAGGCGAGGCAAAATTTTTGCATTAAAATGTATCACAAGGCGGATTTAACGTTATGCGATGCCATCGTTAGGCGAGGGTCCACTGTACCAACACTCTTATATGGGTGTGAAGTTTGGGTTGTGAATGCAGCAGCGAGGAGGCGGTTGGAGGCAGTGGAGATGTCCTGTCTAAGGGCAATGTGTGGTGTAAATATTATGCAGAAAATTCGGAGTGTGGAAATTAGGAGAAGGTGTGGAGTTAATAAAAGCATTAGTCAGAGGGCTGAAGAGGGCTTGTTGAGGTGGTTTGGTCATTTAGAGAGAATGGATCAAAGTAGAATGACATGGAGAGCATTCAAATCTGTAGGGGAAGGAAGGCGGGGTAGGGGTCATCCTCGAAAAGGTTGGAAGGAAGGGGTAAGGGAGGTTTTGTGGGCGAGGGGCTTGGACTTCCAGCAGGCGTGCGTGAGCGTGTTTGATAGGAGTGAATGGAGACGAATGGTATTTGGGACCTGACGATCTGTTGGAGTGTGAGCAGGGTAATATTTAGTGAAGGGATTCAGGGAAACCTGTTATTTTTATATAGCCGGACTTGAGCCCTGGAAATGGGAAGTACAATGCCTGCACTCTAAAGGAGGGGTTCAAGATATTGGCGGTTCGGAGGGATATGTTGTGTATCTTTATAGGTATATGCTTCTAAGCTGTTGTGTTCTGAGCACCTCTGCAAAAACAGTGATTATGTGTGAGTGAGGTAAAAGAGTTGAATGATGATGAAAGTATTTTCTTTTTGGGGATTTTCTTTCTTTTTGGGTCACCCTGCCTCGGTGGGAGACGGCCGACTTGTTAAAAAAAAAATAAATAAATAAATAATAATAATAGTTTATTAAGACATGATACATAGTTGTACAAGGAATTATAGTAGTTGGGTGTACATGCCAAAAGTCCTTTGTATGCAGAGTATCATGGGCAGGCTTAAAATTAACTTAAGATTAAGTAAGCTATAATAGATTCATTGGTAAAAATTACAGTAAAGAATTTACAGTATGAAGTACAATTGAGTACGTATTTTAAACAATTAAATTTCAGCATTTCAATTTTGAAGCATTATAATTGCATAAATTTGTAGCATTACAATGTATAATATAACAAAATGATCAATTTACTATATGTAGTTGTACAATTTATTAATGAGGCCAAATCGAATAAAATCAATGATGAAGAAAAAAAGGTGAGTGGTGCATTGAGGTATCTGTGGAGACAACGAACGTTATTCATGGAGGCAGAGAAGGGAATGTATGAGTATAGTGATACCAACACTCTTATATAGGTGTAAAGCATGGGTTGTAAATGCTGCAGCGAGGAGGCAGTGGAGATTATCATGTCTTAGGGCAATGTGTGTGGTGTAAATATTGTGCAGATAATTCGTAATGTGGAAATTAGGAGGACGTGTGGAGTTACTAAAAGTATTAGTCAGAGGGCTGAAGAGGAACTGTTGAAGTGGTTCGGTCATTTAGAGAGAATGGAACAAAGTAGAATGATTTGGAGACGTATAAATCTGTAGGAAAAGGAAGGTGGGGAAGTGGCTGTCCCTGAAAAGGTTGGAGGGAGAGGGGTAAAGGAGGTTTTGTGGACGAGGGGCTTGGACTTCCAGCAGATGTGCATGAGCGTGTTAGATAGGAGTGAATGGAGACGAATGGTTTTTGGGACCTGATGAGCTGTTGGAGTGTGAGCAGGGTAATATTTTGTGAAGGGATTCAGGGAAACTGGTTAGCCAGACTTGAATCCTGGAAATGGGAAGTACAATGCTTGCACTTTAAAGGAGGGGTTTAGGATATTGGCAGTTTTGGGGGGACGTCTAGGCTGTCATATCTGAGCACCTCTGCAAGTGATGGTGAAAGTGTTGAATGATTATGAAGGTTTTTTCTTTCTTTTTGGGTCAACCTGCCTTAATGGGAAATGGCTGATGTGTTAAAAAAAAATTTCCTCATGTTGCTGAGTATTCAGAGTTTCTCATTTTCCTTGATCAGCAATATACATTTTGTTAAAATTTAAATGTTTTTCCTGTTTTTACAACCCTAAATTTTTTTCTTACTTTATCTATTAACATATTCTAGTTTACAAGCACATATTTTTAGGATTTTTTTTTCTTTGCAATTATCCCACTCAAAAGCACTTCTGCCATTATTTTACAGCTTTTATTTTTTTTGCGGGGGCCCCCCCCCCCCAAAAAAAAAAAAAAAAAAAAAAAGCAGTGGTAGTGGGCAGAGCACAGCCAGTGCTAAACGTCTCACGGAATACCAGAGCCTGTGTAACAAAAGTGAAAACGAAAGATATAGAAAATGTTCATTTGTGTAAATCTGTTTAAACTAAAAAAAATTTCATTACTTCACATACCTTGCAAATAAGTTTGAAATTATCCTAATGCAAATGCCAGGAATTTTTTTTATAAAACTTATCCACTTGAAAAATTGATTAGCCCCCTTCCCAATAAAAATGTTCATATACCACTTATCATATCTTTCTTTTTGGATATTGTGTTGGAACTTCATCTTCATTGATTATAATATTACTGCTTACTAATTGTTTAAAATTTAAAAGCAGTCTCTTAGAAAACAATGCCTTGTGAATATATGTGAATCTGCTGCTTTTATTACTTGCAAAAATAGCCGTCATCAGGTTACGATTTTCTTTTCAGGTTTGATCTTTGGCATTTGGAACTCTCATACATCTGTAGGCAATATTCTTGGTACCCTGATTGCTGCAGCATTTGTAACTAAGAACTGGACACTATCATTCATCATCCCAGGAATAATTATTGCTTCAGTAGGAGTTTTGGTGCTTTTCTTCATGGTTCCTGAGCCATCATTTGTTGGCCTTCCCAACCCTAATATGAAGAAAGATGTAAGTTGCAAGTCTTGAGTTACATTTGCATGCCTGAATTTATGGGTATTTATTGGATGTTAAAGGGATTTCTGAAGTTTATTAATGACAGTGGGTAATGAGTTCAAATGAATTTTTAATTTCTTTACATACAGCAATACTGTACCTGTTAAGAAATTCAGCATTGGAGTGAGGTCTTCAGATCCTGGCAGCAGTATCCTGCAGTTAATCATTGTTTATATACATAGGTAAACTCATCTGGTACCCAAGCTGCAAATATGTGCTTAATTAACAGCCCATAGCTTGTCCGGGGAGGCATACCTACTTATTATTATTATTATTAACACACTGGCTGATTCCCACCAAGGCAGGGTGGCCCGAAAAAGAAAAACTTTCACCATCATTCACTCCATCACTGTCTTGCCAGAAGGGTGCTTTACACTACAGTTTTTAAACTGCAACATTAACACCCCTCCTTCTGAGTGCAGGCACTGTACTTCCCATCTCCAGGACTCAAGTCTGGCCTGCCAGTTTCCCTGAACCCCTTCATAAATGTTACTTTGCTCACACTCCAACAGCATGTCAAGTATTAAAAACCATTTGTCTCCATTCACTCCTATCAAACACGCTCACGCATGCCTGCTGGAAGTCCAAGCCCCTCGCACACAAAACCTCCTTTACCCCCTCCCTCCAACCTTTCCTAGGCCGACCCCTACCCCGCCTTCCTTCCACTACAGACTGATACACTCTTGAAGTCATTCTGTTTCGCTCCATTCTCTCTACATGTCCGAACCACCTCAACAACCCTTCCTCAGCCCTCTGGACAACAGTTTTGGTAATCCCGCACCTCCTCCTAACTTCCAAACTACGAATTCTCTGCATTATATTCACACCACACATTGCCCTCAGACATGACATCTCCACTGCCTCCAGCCTTCTTCTCGCTGCAACATTCATCACCCATGCTTCACACCCATATAAGAGTGTTGGTAAAACTATACTCTCATACATTCCCCTCTTTGCCTCCAAGGACAAAGTTCTTTGTCTCCACAGACTCCTAAGTGCACCACTCACTCTTTTCCCCTCATCAATTCTATGATTCACCTCATCTTTCATAGACCCATCCGCTGACACGTCCACTCCCAAATATCTGAATACATTCACCTCCTCCATACTCTCTCCCTCCAATCTGATATTCAATCTTTCATCACCTAATCTTTTTGTTATCCTCATAACCTTACTCTTTCCTGTATTCACCTTCAATTTTCTTCTTTTGCACACCCTACCAAATTCATCCACCAATCTCTGCAACTTCTCTTCAGAATCTCCCAAGAGCACAGTGTCATCAGCAAAGAGCAGCTGTGACAACTCCCACTTTGTGTGTGATTCTTTATCTGTTAACTCCACGCCTCTTGCCAAGACCCTCGCATTTACTTCTCTTACAACCCCATCTATAAATATATTAAACAACCATGGTGACATCACACATCCTTGTCTAAGGCCTACTTTTACTGGGAAATAATTTCCCTCTTTCCTACATACTCTAACTTGAGCCTCACTATCCTCGTAAAAACTCTTCACTGCTTTCAGTAACCTACCTCCTACACCATACACTTGCAACATCTGCCACATTGCCCCCCTATCCACCCTGTCATACGCCTTTTCCAAATCCATAAATGCCACAAAGACCTCTTTAGCCTTATCTAAATACTGTTCACTTATATGTTTCACTGTAAACACCTGGTCCACACACCCCCTACCTTTCCTAAAGCCTCCTTGTTCATCTGCTATCCTATTCTCCGTCTTACTCTTAATTCTTTCAATAATAACTCTACCATACACTTTACCAGGTATACTCAGCAGACTTATCCCCCTATAATTTTTGCACTCTCTTTTATCCCCTTTGCCTTTATACAAAGGAACTATGCATGCTCTCTGCCAATCCCTAGGTACCTTACCCTCTTCCATACATTTATTAAATAATTGCACCAACCACTCCAAAACTATATCCCCACCTGCTTTTAACATTTCTATCTTTATCCCATCAATCCCGGCTGCCTTACCCCCTTTCATTTTACCTACTGCCTCACGAACTTCCCCCACACTCACAACTGGCTCTTCCTCACTCCTACAAGATGTTATTCCTCCTTGTCCTATACACGAAATCACAGCTTCCCTATCTTCATCAACATTTAACAATTCCTCAAAATATTCCCTCCATCTTCCCAATACCTCTAACTCTCCATTTAATAACTCGCCTCTCCTATTTTTAACTGACAAATCCATTTGTTCTCTAGGCTTTCTTAACTTGTTAATCTCACTCCAAAACTTTTTCTTATTTTCAACAAAATTTGCTGTTAACATCTCACCCACTCTCTCATTTGCTCTCTTTTTACATTGCTTCACCACTCTCTTAACCTCTCTCTTTTTCTCCATATACTCTTCCCTCCTTGCATCACTTCTACTTTGCAAACCTACTTATAAATACCAAATGAATGCTGTACAGTACTTTTGAGCCACCACACTATAAAAGTAGTGGATAGTATATTCTAACTGATTTAACCCAGTGGTTGTATGCATTCAGGCCAGATTCATAGTTGTTTCTTTGCATCACACATTTTCTTTAGGCAACTGGGTGTGCAGTACAATTAGGTAAGCTTGATTGGGTCTTGAGCTGCCTTTATGAACCCATAAATCCTCTCAGGTGAACCTCTGTTTAACATGACTACCATGTGGATACTGTACCACTGTATTGTCACACTACAGTAGTGGACACTTTCTATCCACTACTTGGGTGCATTCAGATCAGTTTATTTGCATCAACAGTTTGAAGGCCTAAATGCAGTTGTTAAATAAGTGGAAATACATTGTCAACTACTTGTAATGTGATGGTTAACAGGTATGGTGTCTGCCTCGTGTTATGCTGGTCAGAATCTCTCTCCTGGGAATGGTTATGGATTGTTAAATATTCTCTATATTTCAGTACTGTATGTATATTTTTGGCATCTTTCTAGGAATTTTAAGCACCTTCCTTAAAAAGTGTGACCCGTTGTCTTCCAGATTTGAAAATTCCCTGTGGACTTATGCTACAGATACATCAGAAAACATGTATTGGCCCTCATTTCACTTGTACATCTATAACCGCCTCTAAAAAAATTCCCTGATAGGCTTTCATCTTTTAACTTTACAGTAGACAATTTCACCCTTTCACACATTCCAATTTCTCCTCTGATCAGTCCTATACTTTAAAGTTGATTCACAAAATTTTAATTAAGATTATACTGTACATGTTGCATCTGGTGTGCTTTTATATTGCCTTGCATTTTTTTACCATTGTCTCTGTTTGGAAACACACCAGTTCAGTCTAGTCCATTAGAAGGTGACTTCTCATCAGTCTTGTTTGATTGCTCTTCTATTTTTTTAAATGTTTTTATATGTCCTTAACCCTTTCATTGTCGGTCCCGTAATATTATGGCTTGAGAGCCAGTGTCAGCCCCGTAATACTATGCCAAAATTCTAGCGCCTTCCAATCTGGTAAGAGAAAGCTGGTTAGTCTACATGTGAGAGAAAGGGTCCTTGAGCTCAGTGTGCACAGTATAAAAAAAATCCTGCAGCACACAGTGCATAATGAGGAAAAAAACCTCCGACCGTGTTGTTGGTTTAAAACACTGACTTTACAGTGTATTTTCGTATGGTATTTATGGATGTACAGTGGACCCCCGGTTAACGATTTTAATCCGTGCAAGAGGGGTAATTGTTATGCGAAATAATCGTTATGTGAATGAATTTTCCCCATAAGAAATAATGGAAATAAAATTAATCCGTGCAAGACACCCAAAAGTATGAAAAAAAAATTTTTTTACCACATGAAATGTTAATTTTAATACACACAAACTGAAAAAGGCATGCACACTTACATGACACTTACTTTTATTGAAGATCTGGTGATGATTGATGGGATGGGAGGAGGGGAGAGAGAGTGTTAGTGTTTAGAAGGGGAATCCCCTTCCATTAAGACTTGAGGTGGCAAGTCCTTTTCTGGGGTTACTTCCCTTCTTCTTTTAATGCCACTAGGGCCAGCTTCAGAGTCACTGGACTTCTTTCGCACAAGATATCTGTCCATAGTGGCCTGTACCTCTCGTTCCTTTATGACTTGCCTAAAGTGTTTCACAACATTGTCAGTGTAATAATCACCAGCACGGCTTGCAATAGCTGTGTGAGGGTGATTTTCATCCATGAAGGTTTGCAATTCAAGCCACTTTGCACAGATTTCCTTAATCTTTGTAGTAGGCAACTTCTTCAATTTCTCTCTCCCCTCCTCTGAACCAGTTTCCCCAGGTCTGGCCTCTTGCTCTTGAAGTTGATCTATCAGCTCATCAGTGGTTAGTTCTTCATTGTCCTCCTCCACCAACTCTTCCACATCCTCCCCACTAACCTCCAACCCCAAGGACTTTCCCAATGCCACAATGGATTCCTCAAGTGGCATAATCATCTCAGGGTTAGCCTCAAACCCTTCAAAATCCCTTTTGTCTACACATTCTGGCCACAGTTTCTTCCAAGCAGAGTTCAAGGTCTTCTTAGTCACTCCCTCCCAAGCCTTACCTATAAGGTTTACACAATTGAGGATATTAAAGTGATCTCTCCAAAACTCTCTTAGAGTCAGTTGAGTTTCTGAGGTCACTACAAAGCACCTTTCAAACAGAGCTTTTGTGTACAGTTTTTTGAAGTTTGCAATAACCTGCTGGTCCATGGGCTGCAGGAGAGGAGTGGTATTAGGAGGCAAAAACTTCACCTTAATGAAGCTCATGTCCCCATAAAGTCGCTCTGCCACGTCTGTAGGATGACCAGGGGCATTGTCTAACACCAGGAGGCACTTAAGTTCTAATTTCTTTTCAGTTAGGTAATCTTTCACATTGGGGGCAAATGCATGGTGTAACCAGTTATAGAAAAAGTCCCTAGTGACCCATGCCTTACTGTTTGCCCTCCACAGCACACACAAATTATCCTTGAGGACATTCTTTTGCCTGAACGCTCTGGGAGTTTCAGAGTGATACACTAATAAAGGCTTCACTTTGCAATCACCAGTAGCATTGGCACACATGAGAAGAGTAAGCCTGTCTTTCATAGGCTTATGTCCTGGGAGTGCCTTTTCCTCCTGAGTAATGTAGGTCCTGCTTGGCATTTTCTTCCAGAACAGGCCTGTTTCATCACAATTAAACACTTGTTCAGGTTTCAGTCCTTCACTGTCTATGTACTCCTTGAATTCCTGCACATATTTTTCAGCCGCTTTGTGGTCCGAACTGGCAGCCGCACCATGCCTTATCACACTATGGATGCCACTACGCTTCTTAAATCTCTCAAACCAACCTTTGCTGGCCTTAAATTCACTCACATCATCACTAGTTGCAGGCATTTTTTTAATTAAATCCTCATGCAACTTCCTAGCCTTTTCACATATGATCGCTTGAGAGACGCTATCTCCTGGTATCTGTTTTTCATTTATCCACACCAATAAGAGTCTCTCAACATCTTCCATCACTTGCGATCTTTGTTTCGAAAACACAGTTAAACCTTTGGCAAGAACAGCTTCCTTGATTGTCTTTCTGGTGCCCACAATAGTAGCGATGGTTGATTGGGGTTTCTTGTACAGCTTGACTAGGTCGGCTATACGCACTCCACTTTCATACTTATCAATGATCTCTTTCTTCATTTCTATTGTAATTCTCACCCTTATTGGTGTAGGGTTGGCACTAGAAGCTTTCTTGGGGCCCATGGTCACTTATTTTCCAGAAACAGCACCGAAAACACTGTAATAATACGAAATATTCCGAGTGTATGCTTGGATGTTACCACGGAGGCTGGCTGGTAAACAATGGCACGGGCGGCACATGTGAGGCTGGCTGAGGGCGCACATTGGACGCGTCTCGGACGAAAATCGGTGAGCGGGTTTTTAATCGGTATGCGCGGCAAAAAATTTTGCGATTAAAGCAAGCGGTATGCGGATTAATCGCTATGTGATGCCATCGTTATGCGGGGGTCCACTGTATTCTCATTTTCTTGGTCTCATTTGATAGAATGGGAGATATATTACAGAAATAGAGATGATTTTGAATGGCTTTCGGACTAAAAGTACCTTGAAGTTGAGTTTAAAGTAGCGTAAATGTTCGATTTTTGCCTATGTTCAAGAGTAAACAAATCATGGCACATGTCCAGTACACGTCAACTGATGGGTCTAATATGCTTTAACAAATGCGGTTATATTATTTATACCATTTCTACAATAATGCAGTAGTCTGCATAACAATAAATCTTCTATTTTTTGTGTGAATAAAAATTCAAAATGGAAAGCAAGAGTGGCCTGGAGATGTGACTAATGAACAGAGAAAAATGTTATTTTAGTGTTAGGAATGTCTGCATTGTTTATTCTGACCCCTATTTTGAAATTGGCCTTGAATTGTGAATGAAATTAGCCATATTAGCAATTTCTGATCACTTTATTGGGTAGTTGAAATCAGTAAATGGGCTGTTTATTGTACTCAATCGATAGAACAAATAAAGTTCTAGCGAAATAGCTATAAGTTTGGTCGGCTGGAATAATGGGATTGGCCAAAAATAGGGCTCAAAGTGGGCAAAATTGGTGATGCGTAAATATCACTGAGAGCGCTAATTTCACAAGAGTGTAATTCCGTAAGTTTTACATCAAATTTCATTTTTTTTTTTGGTGTCATTACCATCAGGAAAAGATTCTCTATCATTTCATAAGAAAAATTAATTTTTTTTTTTTTAGAATATTTTTCGACACAAAACGAGAGTTTAGAATCGGGGGTCCTGTCAGTGAAAGGGGTTAATGAAAGGTTCCTTAAGCACTCTGAACATTTAATTTTTTTGTAAGGCTTTTTTTTTTATACTGCACTTATATCTCATTTAGCCTCCCTTTATGATTATGGTGACTCGTTTGCCATTGCCAAGGATATTTTCTATAATGCTGTCGTCTGACTTTTCTTCTACTGTACTGTCTTTATGCTTATTTCTAACCACCTGTTAGATCAAGCTTTGTAAATGTCTCGACTTCTCTCTTTTTCCCATCAACCGAGATATTCCTGTGGGTTCAGTATTGTACTATCCCCTCACTGTATTCTTAATAATTTCAAGATATGTTTAGGATATTCACTGTTGTCCATTGGTATGTGATAACTCAGTTTTATACTTTGTCACCTCTCATAATTACATCACTGTTGCTGTGCACTGCAGCCTAATTACATTGTTTTAATCAAGGCCAGCTTTTGCTTAATACAATAAGCAAAGCTCTGCTTGTTGCCAGCTTTACTTCTTTCCACATATAGGACTAAATTTACTGTTTCCTGCATTAGCATTTAAAACATGCACTGTTTTCATATCCTTTGCACCATCAGTTAAGTGTGAGGAAAATGGGGATAATGTTTGTATATACAGTGTTATGTATGTACGTATATAAATTGGTTGCTACCCTAGGAGGGACAGAGTTTGAACTTGTCTTTCAGAGAGGAGCATGCTATATTACTTACTGTACTTCCCACCACTTTTCCCCTCACCAGAGATGGATCCATTGCTTAGTAGAGGTACGTATAGTGTTATGCCTTCTTTTGATGAGTGCATAACAAAAAACATGAAAATTGAAAGGTAGAAATTTGAAAGTGAATATAGATAAGAGTAAGGTGATGAGGGTATTAAACAGTTTAGGTAAAGAAAAATTGGATATTACATTGGAGGGAGGGAGTATGGAAGAAACGAATGCTTTCAGATACTATTTGGGAATTGACTTGTCAGTGGATGGGTTTATGAAGGATGAGGTAAACCATAGAATTGACGAAGGAAAAAAGGTGAGTGGTGTGTTGAGGTATCTGTGGAGACAAAGAACATTATCCATAGAGGCAAAAAAGGGAATGTGCGAGAGTATAGTGGTACCAACACTCTTATATGGGTGTGAAGCACGAATTGTAAATGCGGCAGCGAGGAGGTGACTGGAGGCAGTGGAGATGTTGTGTCTAAGGGCAATGTGTGGTATAAATATTATGCAAAATTTCATTGTGTGGAAGTTAGGAGGTGTGGAGTTAATAAAAGTATTAGTCAGAGGGTGCTGAAGGGGAACTGTTGAGGTGGTTTGGTCATTTAGAGAAAATGGAACAAAGTAGAATGACTTGGAGAGCGTATAAATCTACTGGGGAAGGAAGGTGGGGGTAGGGGTCATCCCCAAGAAGGTTGGAGGGCTAGAGGGAGTGGGTAAAGGAGATTTTGTGGGTGAGGGGCTTGGACTGCCAGCAAGCATGTGTGAGCATGTTAGATAGGAGTGAATGGAGACAAATGGGTTTTGGAACCTGATGAGCTGTTGGAGTGTGAACAGGGTAATATTTTGTGAAGGGATTCAGGGAAACCGGTTAGCCGGACTTGAGTCCTGAAAATGGGAAGTACAATGCCTGCACTTTAAAGGATGGGTTTAGGATACTGGGAGTTTGGAGGGACGTCTAAATTGTCGTATCTGTGCACCTCTGCAAAGTCAGTGATTATGTATGAGTGATGGTGAAAATGTTGAATGAAAGTTTTTTCTTTCTTTTTTGGGTTTTTCTTTCTTTTTGAGTCACCCTGCCTTGGTGGGAAGCGGCCGATGTGTTAAAAAAAAATAATCATGTTGAACTATATCATTGAGACCAGGGTCTCTGATGTAGTTGTATGTCATGAGCTCAGCTCACTCAGATAATCTGTGAGCAGTAAATTTTGGCTTAGATAAGAGAGATTGGGTCTGCGGTGAGTGTGCACAGTATAAAAATCCTGCCCTATGTGGTGCATAATGGGAATGGTTTAAATAGCAACTTTAGGCTGTTTTCTTGGATAGTTTTTATAATTTAATTAACTGACTTTTTCTTGGTATCTTATGATGGAATGGAAGACATACTACTGAAATAAAAGTGATTTTTTTTATTGATTTCAAGACTGGGAGTAGCTTGAAATTGAGCTCAAAGTTGTGGAAATATTCTGTTTGCAAATATTCTGAAAATGAGTTTTTAATAGGTCTGATTAAATTATTGAGAAGCTGTGAATCATGGCCAATGTTTCCTGGTTATACAGGCAGCCTCCGCTTTACAGCGCTTCGCTTTACAGTGTTTCGCCAATACAGCGGCTTTCAGTTGTACCTAATCTTCATTTATTCAGACTTCCGACAATAAATGTATTCACCACTCATTATAGCTAAAGATGAAAAATTTTAAGGTAAGTTAACTTGTGTACTGTATAATTATATTTTTAAGCCTAGCTATATTGCTCATTTAATATATGACATTGTAAAATAAAAGCACTAATGATGCAATCATAAAAATGCTAGATCTGCTTTACACAGCATTGGAAAATAAGGAATATCCACTAGGAATTTTTATTGACCTAAGAAAAGCTTTTGACACAGTAGACCCCGGCATCCTACTCCACAAACTTGACCATTACGGTATAAGAGGCCATGCGCTTGCATATTTCAAATCTTACCTTACTAATAGGTATCAGTATGTCACCATTAAAGACACAGCATCAACAACACGGCCACTTGATACTGGAGTTCTGCAGGGAAGTGTCCTTGGTCCCCTGCTCTTCCTCATATACATCAATGATCTTCCAAACGTACCCCAACACCTGAAACCCATTCTCTTTGCTGACGACACGACTTATGTCATCTCTCACCCTAATCTTGCCACCCTCAACTCCATTGTTAACGAGGAGCTGATGAAAATATCGACTTAGATGACAGCCAATAAACTTACGCTTAACACTGACAAAACCTACTATATTATGTTTGGTAGCAGAGCAGGAGTTGCGCAAATTAACATTAAGATCGACAACACTCTAATTACCAGACATAATGAGGGCAAATTCCTAGGCCTATACCTTGACAACAACCTGAATTTCAGCACCCATATCCAACACATAACCAAAAAAGTATCCAAAACGGTTGGGATCCTCTCCAAGATTCGATACTACGTGCCGCAAAATGCCCTTCTCACACTATACCACTCGCTTATTTATCCATACCTCACCTATGCTATTTGTGCTTGGGGATCAACTGCAGCAACACACCTAAAGCCAGTAATAACCCAACAAAAAGCCGCAGTAAGAATAATCACCAAATCCCATCCCTGGCAAAACACCCCCCCACTCTTCATAGATCTAAACTTATTCCCTGTTCAGTACATCCACACTTACTACTGTGCAATCTACATCTACAGGACCTTAAATTCCAATATTAACCTTGACCTAAAATGCTTCCTTGATAGTTGTGACAGAACCCACAGGCATAACACCAGACACAAACTTCTCTATGACATTCCCTGTGTCCGACTAAACCTTTACACATTCATCACCTTCAAAACTACCATTAGAAAACATCTTATCTCCCTGATACACCCCGTCAACTAACAACATGAATACCACCTGGTGGTTCACACTTACACTCACTCACCCATTTAACCATAAACAGAAATATTAATCTCAATCTTAAAATAATGAATCCAAACTAGTCATAAGTTGGCCTGTGATACTCCAATACTGAATCTATGCACTATGCCAAAACAAAAGCATTCACATTGCTAAACTCACAAACTAGTATTTAGCCACTCAGCCATAATACCAACTTACCTCATAATTGGTAATATTTTAAAATTAAGAATTAAACTAAGTCTGCCCGAAATGCTTAGCCATGCTAGGTGTTCTAGTGGTACACAATGTAATTATTACTTTACTACATGTAAACCACACAATAACCAAATTCTGTAAACTCAGCATTGTAATCCTTATAGAGAATAAACTTTGAAATTGAATATATGCATTTGAAAGCGAAAGCTATGTTTCACTTTACAGCAGTAGCCCGGAATCTAACCTGCTGTATAAGCGGGGTCCACCTATATTTTATTATCCAAGAAATAGAGTAAATCTTCCATTTTTAGTTGTACTGGTTTAAGTTGTATTGGTTGAGTTGAAGTAGTTGTACTAGGTGTATAGCAGTAGTTGTACTGGTTGTGTAGCAGAAGTTCTACTGGTTTTTTAGTAATTGTACAGGTTGCATAGTAACATAAGAATTCAAAATGAAAAGCAAATGCAACATAGGAGATGCCTGGGGACATGACTAATGAACAGAGGACATGGTTTAGTGCCAAAAATGTCTACATTGTTAATTATGGACTGCAGTGGACCCTCGGATATCAGCCAAATCGCATTTCGGCTGCTTTTTTGGCAGAAATTCTATCATGGATTTCGGCTGGCAACTCGGAAATCGGCCGTGTTGGACTTGTCCGCCCGCCACACATTTTGTTATAATCCATTGTTTTTTGTGGTTGTTTATTGAGTGCAACTGCAAAATAAGTCACCATGGGTCCAGAGAAACACATTACATAATATATAAAACATGCTGTGTTTATATGCGATGTATGTTTAATAATAATCACTCTTGGGTGCATTAACTCTTTGACTGTTGCCAGCCCATTTCTGAAACTGTCATTCTGTGTTGAAAAATACTTAAAAAAAAAAAATTTCTTACCAAAATGTTAGGATTATTTTGCTAGGGTTTTAAGCCTAAAAAAAAAAAATTGTGGTCAGTACTTACCAGATATAGAGGCATAAAGTTGGCAGAAAATGAATGCCGCTCACCCGGTAAACTTGTTTATACTCTCATTCGAAGGTTTCTTGTTTTTTCCACTATATTTTTTCAGGTAACTTATGTGGCCTGTGAGACCAAAGTAAGGTGCAATGTGCATATACACACTCGTATACAACACAATAAGAACACAAACATAATTATCAATATATTGTTTACAAAACTTGTTTACACAAACAAACAATGCAAAAAATTGTTTATTACTATTGTTCTATAATATATATACAAATGTACAGTCACTGGACATGTTCCTAGAAGTTCTGCAGCTTGTGGAACTCTTTGAAACATGGTTTCATACACAATGGTGTTTTACACTCCTCACACATAAAACGAGTGTCTCTGCATTTTTGTGGGCTTTTTTTTTTTGTATGTGCACAGGCAAAACACCTCGTCTGAGCAGTTTTCTTCAAAGTAGTAGCAAGCAGTTGTGTTAGTTATTTTTTTTTTTATTATCACACTGGCCGATTCCCACCAAGGCAGGGTGGCCCGAAAAAGAAAAACTTTCACCATCATTCACTCCATCACTGTCTTGCCAGAAGGGTGCTTTACACTACAGTTTTTAAACTGCAACATTAACACCCCTCCTTCAGAGTGCAGGCACTGTACTTCCCATCTCCAGGACTCAAGTCCGGCCTGCCGGTTTCCCTGAACCCCTTCATAAATGTTACTTTGCTCACACTCCAACAGCACGTCAAGTATTAAAAACCATTTGTTTCCATTCACTCCTATCAAACACGCTTACGCATGCCTGCTGGAAGTCCAAGCCCCTCGCACACAAAACCTCCTTTACCCCCTCCCTCCAACCTTTCCTAGGCCGACCCCTACCCCACCTTCCTTCCACTACAGACTGATACACTCTTGAAGTTATTCTGTTTTGCTCCATTCTCTCCACATGTCCGAACCACCTCAACAACCCTTCCTCAGCCCTCTGGACAACAGTTTTGGTAATCCCGCACCTCCTCCTAACTTCCAAACTACGAATTCTCTGCATTATATTCACACCACACATTGCTCTCAGACATGACATCTCCACTGCCTCCAGCCTTCTCCTCGCTGCAACATTCATCACCCATGCTTCACACCCATATAAGAGCGTTGGTAAAACTATACTCTCATACATTCCCCTCTTTGCCTCCAAGGACAAAGTTCTTTGTCTCCACAGACTCCTAAGTGCACCACTCACCCTTTTCCCCTCATCAATTCTATGATTCACCTCATAGTTATCCTAGGTAAATGGTCGTGTGTCATTATTCCTTCCTACCTACCTTCCTTTCTTTCTTTGTTTCTTCCATCATTCTTTATTCTTTCATTCTTTTTTCATTATTTCTTTTTCTTCATTCTTTCTTTCTCCATTCTTTCTTTCTTATTCCTTCTTTCCTTCTTTATTCTTTCTTTCCTTCCTTCCTTCCTTCTGATTTCTATATTATATATACACATATGTAGTCACTGGACACTTGCATAGAACTGCTGTTATCTTCTGGAAGCTTGTGTGTTTGTGGGGGGGGGGGGCCTTCTAAATGTGCTGAGTCAGGGTGCAGCAGCTGTCAAAATGACATATTATACCATCACTCACTACCCTTACTGCCTGTCAACACCCATGGGGTCCCATGCCATTCTTCGCCACCGTCCATTCTACCTACCTTTCTTTCTTTCTCCTCCTTTCTTCTTTCTCCTGTCTTCTTTCTTCTCCTTTTTCTTTCTCTTCTCTTTTTCTTTCTCTTTCTTTTTCTTTCTCTTTTTCTCTTTCTCTTTCTTTCTATCTTTCTTCTGGTATCCTAGGCATTCCTTTTGGTCACAAACTTCTCAAAACCATGAAATTCATCTTCACTGACACTTCCATCTGTGTTAGATCTATCACTTTGGAAGGGAAGAGGCCCAGATTCGCCGGGGAGTCAGACATGTCTTACCGCTAGGCATGCTGAACAAGGACTGCTGAAATGGTGTTCCGACAATTCTCCACTGGCTCCCCGATTTCTTTTTATACTGCACACACTGACCATGGAGACCCATTCTCTCACATGTGGGAATACCAGCTTTCTCATGCTTGATTTGAAGCCGCTAGAATTTACATGTACAGTGGACCCTCGACCAGTGATATTAATCCGTTCCTGAGAGCTCATCGTTAATCAAAATTATTGTTAGTCGAGTTAATTTTCCCCATAAGAAATAATGGAAATCAAATTAATCCGTTCCTGACACCCCAAAGTATTGAAAAAAAAAAAATTTTTACCACATGAAATATTAATTTTAATACACACAAACTGAAGAAGACATGCACAGTTACATGACACTTACCTTTATTGAAGATCTGGTGATGATTGATGGGATGGGAGGAGGGGAGAGTGTTGATCTTCTTAGTGTTTATAAGGGGAATCCCCTTCTATTAGGACTTGAGGTAGCAAGTCTTTTTCCGGGGTTACTTCCCTTCTTCTTTTAATGCCACTAGGACCAGCTTCAGAGTCACTGGACTTCTGTCGCACAACATATTTGTCCATAGAGGCCTGTACCTCCAGTTCCTTTATGACATTTCTAAAGTGCTTCACAACATTGTCAGTATACAGGTTGCCAACACGGCTTGCAGTAGCTGTGTCAGGGTGATTTTCATCCATAAAGGTTTGCACTTTAAGCCACATTGCACAGATTTCCTTAATCTTAGAAGTAGGCAACTTCTTCAATTTCTCTATCCCCTCCTCCGAAGCAGTTTCCTCAGGTGTGGCCTCATGCTGATGAAGATGGTCTAGCAGCTCATCAGTGGTTAGTTCTTCATTGTCCTCCTCCACCAACTCTTCCACATCCTAACCACTAACCTCCAACCCCAAGGACTTCCCCAATGCCACAATGGATTCCTCAACTGGCATAGGATTCTCAGGGTTAGCCTCAAACCCTTCAAAATCCCTTTTGTCTACACATTCTGGCCACAGTTTTTTCCAAGCAGTGTTCAAGGTCCTCTTAGTCACTTCCTCCCTAGCCTTACCTATAATGTTTACACAATTGAGCATGGTAAAGTGATCTTTCCAAAACTCTCTTAGTCAGTTGAGTTTCTGAGGTCACTGCAAAGCACCTTTCAAACATAGCTTTTTTGTACAGTTTCTTGAAGTTGGAAATGACCTGCTGGTCCATGGGCTGCAGGAGAGGAGTGGTATTAGGAGGCAAAAACTTCACCTTAATGAAGCTCATGTCCCTAGAAAGTCGCTCTGCCAAGTCTGAAGGATGACCAGGAGCATTGTCTAATACCAGGAGGCACTTAAGACCTAATTTCTTTTCAATTAGGTAATTTTTCACAGTGGGGGCAAATGCATGGTGTAACCAGTCATAGAAAAAGTCCCTAGTGACCCATGCCTTACTGTTTGCCCTCCACAGCACACACAAATTAGCCTTGAGGACATTGTTTTTCCTGAACACTCTGGGAGTTTCTGAGTGATACACCAATAAAGGCTTCACTTTGCAATCACCATTAGCATTGGCACACATCAACAGAGTAAGCCTGTCCTTCATAGGCTTATGTCCTGGGAGTGCCTTTTCCTCCTGAGTAATGTAGGTCCTGCTTGGCATTTTCTTTCAAAACAGGCCTGTTTTGTCACAATTAAACACTTGTTCAGGTTTCAGTCCTTCACTTTCTATGTACTCCTTGAATTCCTGCACATATTTTTCAGCCGCTTTGTGGTCTGAACTGGCAGCCTCACCATGCCTTATCACACTTTGAATGCCACTACGCTTCTTAAATCTCTCAAACCAACCTTTGCTGGCCTTAAATTCACTCACATCACCACTAGTTGCTGGCATTTTTTTAATTAAATCGTAATGCAACTTCCTAGCCTTTTCACGTATGATCGCTTGAGAGATGCTATCTCCTGCTATCTGTTTTTCGTTGATCCACACCAATAAGAGTCTCTCAACATCTTCTATCACTTGCGATCTCAGTTTCGAAAACATAGTTGCACCTTTGGCAAGAACAGCTTCCTTGATTGCCGTTTTGTTGGACACAATAGTAGCGATGGTTGATTGGGGTTTACTATACAACCTGACCAGCTCGGAGACACTCACTCCACTTTCATACTTAGCAATGATCTCTTTCTTCATCTCCATAGTAATTCTCACCCTTTTTGCTGTAGGGTTGGCACTAGAAGCTTTCTTGGGGCCCATGGTGACTTATTTTGCAGGTGCAATCACTACAAAGGCTGTGATAATATGAAATGTTCCAATTGTATGTTTGGAAGTGACCGCGGTGGCTGACTGGCTTGTAAACAATGGCACCCATGGGACAAGTGAGGCGCGCTCAGGCCAAAGTGGACGCGTCTCGAACGGAACGAATAGTGTTGGTCGGGTTTTTTAGCACTAGTCGAGGCAAAATTTTTGCGTTAAAGTGTATCGCTAGTCGGATTTATCGTTAATCGATGCCATCGTTGGTCGAGGGTCCACTGTATTAATACGTGTGGCCAAAACAGTCAAAAGGTTAAATGTCTTATTTTTGGCTCGTATAGACATTTTCATTAATCCATCTACAGTGGACCCCCGCATAACGATTACCTCCGAATGCGACCAATTATGTATGTGCATTTATGTAAGTGCATTTGTACGTGTATGTTTGGGGGTCTGAAATGGACTAATCTACTTCACAATATTTCTTATGGGAACAAATTCGGTCAGTACTGGCACCTGAACATACTTCTGGAGTGAAAAAATATCGTTAACCGGGGGTCCACTGTATAATATTTTCTTCAAAATTATATAAGAAACAAGTTACGTAGCATATAGCATATAAACATGCAATGTTTGTGTGCTATTGAGTGGCGAGTTGGGTGGAGACTAAACATTACGTTTTCTCTGATTTGACGTTAGAGAAAATTGTAAATCTGGCATCTGGCCCAGTCGCTGCCCTTCATATGTGTTTGTTGACAATTTTCGGCATGAATTATTCATTACTTCTCCCTTTGTTTATGATGTCATCTAAATGTAGTTGTTAGAAACGATTAAACTCTGTGAACATGGTAATAATATGGCTGTGTAGTGTAATAATATGGCTGTGTAGTGTAATAATATGGCTGTGTAGTGTAATAATATGGCTGTGTAGTGTAATAATATGGCTGTGTAGTGTAGCCCAGGGGGGCTACGTACGTGTATGTACCTACATCTACTGCTGCCTACACTGACTTTCTACAAATATATACTGCTCACCTCTCGCCCTACATTAAGAATACAATTTTTTTTTTTTTCAATAAGTCGGCCGTCTCCCACCGAGGCAGGGTGACCCAAAAAAGAAAGAAAATCCCCAAAAAGAAAATACCTTCATCATCATTCAACACTTTCACCACACTCGCACATTATCACTGTTTTTGCAGAGGTGCTCAGAATACACAGTTTAGAAGCATACACATATAAAGATACACAACATATCCCTCCAAACTGCCAATATCCCAAACCCCTCCTTTAAAGTGCAGGCATTGTACTTCCCATTTCCAGGACTCAAGTCCGACTATATGAAAATAAATACAAATATTTTAAGGTAAGTAATGAATGTACTGTGGCAGCAAATGACAAAGAAGGGAAGTAACCCTAGAGAGGGTTTTGATACCTAATGGAGGGGGATTCCCAACTCCCTCTTCCCTCCTCACGTTTTTTCAATAGGGCAATGAAAGTCTTCAATAAAGGTATGTAATGTTCATTTATCATTAAAATTTGTGCTTTATGTTTTATTTCTCATTGTTTTCTGTATGTAAAACTATAGTTAATCTTTAACCCTTAAACTACGTCCACGCGGGGGGCTCCGAACGTAGATCAACGTTTTATTTTTCATGCTTTCAAATGGGGAAAATCAAGGTCGCAGCACTACGCACATGAACGTAGATCTGCGTTTGGACAATTTAAGGGTTAAAAAATGTATTTTTATTAATATTTTTGGGTGACTGAAATGGATTAATTGGATTTGCATTAATTCTTATGGGAAATATTTTTTCAGTTTTCGTCCTTTTTGAATTTAAGCCTACACTCTGGAACGGATTATGGCCGATAACCGAGGATCCACTGTGCAGTGGAACCTTGGTATACGACCAGCTCCCTAATTGAACAAAGCTCAGCACACGACCACACAAATATGACCTGCCAGTACTTCACTGTAAACTATTTCGTGTTTCTTCGCATTTTTTTTTTTTGTATTATGTGTGGAATAAGTGGAATAAGAATCTTTCCTCCGTAAGCCATGCGTGTTGTAAAAGTCAACTAAAATGCCGGGAACAATGGGCTAGTAACCCCTTTTCCTGTAAAGATTACTAAAAAGAATAAGAAGAAGAAAATTGTCAAAGTGGGAAGTCTGAATGTGCGTGGATGTTGTGCAAATGATAAGAAAGAGATGATTGTGGATGTTATGAATGAGAAGAAACTGGATGTCCTGGCTTTAAGTGAAACAAAGCTGAAGGGGGTGGGAGAGTTTCAATGGAGAGGAATAAATGGGATTAGGTCAGGGGTTTCAAATAGAGTTAGAGCTAAAGAAGGAGTAGCAATAATGTTGAAGGATAAGCTATGGCAGGAAAAGAGGGACTACAAATGCATAAATTCAAGGATTATGTGGAGTAAAATAAAGATTGGATATGAAAAGTGGGTTATAGTAAGCGTATATGCACCTGGAGAAGAGAGAAGTGTAGAGGAGAGAGAGAGATTCTGGGAAAGGTTGAGTGAATGCGTGGGGAGTTTTGAATCAAGTGTGAGAGTAATGGTGGTTGGGGATTTCAATGCTAAAGTGGGTAAAAATGTTATGGAGGGAGTAGTAGGTAAATTTGGGGTGCCAGGGGTAAATGTAAATGGGGAGCCTTTAATTGAGCTATGTGTAGAAAGAAATTTGGTAATAAGTAATACATATTTTATGAAAAAGAGGATAAATAAATATACAAGGTATGATGTAGCACGTAATGAAAGTAGTTTGTTAGATTATGTATTGGTGGATAAAAGGTTGATGGGTAGGCTCCAGGATGTACATGTTTATAGAGGGGCAACTGATATATCAGATCATTATTTAGTTGTAGCTACAGTTAGAATAAGAGGTAGATGGGAAAAGAGGAAGGTGGCAACAACAAGTAAGAGGGAGGTGAAAGTGTATAAACTAAGGGAGGAGGAAGTTCGGGCAAGATATAAGCGACTATTGGCAGAAAGGTGGGCTAGTGCAAAGATGAGTAGTGGGGGGGTTGAAGAGGGTTGGAATAGTTTTAAAAATGCAGTATTAGAATGTGGGGCAGAAGTTTGTGGTTATAGGAGGGTGGGGGCAGGAGGAAAGAGGAGTGATTGGTGGAATGATGAAGTAAAGGGTGTGATAAAAGAGAAAAAGGTAGCTTACGAGAGGTTTTTACAAAGCAGAAGTGTTATAAGAAGAGCAGAGTATATGGAGAGTAAAAGAAAGGTGAAGAGAGTGGTGAGAGAGTGCAAAAGGAGAGCAGATGAAAGAGTGGGAGAGGCACTGTCAAGAAATTTTAATGAAAATAAGAAAAAATTTTGGAGTTAAACAAGTTAAGAAAGCCTAGGGAAAGTATGGATTTGTCCGTTAAAAACAGAGTAGGGGAGTTAGTAGATGGGGAGAGGGAGGTATTAGGTAGATGGCGAGAATATTTTGAGGAACTTTTAAATGTTGAGGAAGAAAGGGAGGCGGTAATTTCATGCACTGGCCAGGGAGGTATACCATCTTTTAGGAGTGAAGAAGAGCAGAATGTAAGTGTGGTGGAGGTAAGTGAGGCATTACGTAGAATGAAAGGGGGTAAAGCAGTTGGAACTGATGGGATCATGACAGAAATGTTAAAAGCAGGGGGGGATATAGTGTTGGAGTGGTTGGTACTTTTGTTTAATAAATGTATGAAAGAGGGGAAGGTACCTAGGGATTGGCGGAGAGCATGTATAGTCCCTTTATATAAAGGGAAAGGGGACAAAAGAGATTGTAAAAATTATAGAGGAATAAGTTTACTGAGTATACCAGGAAAAGTATATGGTAGAGTTATAATTGAAAGAATTAGAGGTAAGACAGAATGTAGAATTGCGGATGAGCAAGGAGGCTTCAGAGTGGGTAGGGGATGTGTAGATCAAGTGTTTACATTGAAGCATATATGTGAACAGTATATAAATAAAGGTAGGGAAGTTTTTATTGCATTTATGGATTTAGAAAAGGCATATGATAGAGTGGATAGAGGAGCAATGTGGCAGATGTTGCAAGTTTATGGAATAGCTGGTAAGTTACTAAATGCTGTAAAGAGCTTTTATGAGGATAGTGAGGCTCAGGTTAGGGTGTGTAGAAGAGAGGGAGAATACTTCCCGGTAAAAGTAGGTCTTAGACAGGGATGTGTAATGTCACCATGGTTGTTTAATATATTTATAGATGGGGTTGTAAAAGAAGTAAATGCTAGGGTGTTCGGGAGAGGGGTGGGATTAAATTATGGGGAATCAAATTCAAAATGGGAATTGACACAGTTACTTTTTGCTGATGATACTGTGCTTATGGGAGATTCTAAAGAAAAATTGCAAAGGTTAGTGGATGAGTTTGAGAATGTGTGTAAAGGTAGAAAGTTGAAAGTGAACATAGAAAAGAGTAAGGTGATGAGGGTATCAAATGATTTAGATAAAGAAAAATTGGATATCAAATTGGGGAGGAGGAGTATGGAAGAAGTGAATGTTTTCAGATACTTGGGAGTTGACGTGTCGGCTGATGGATTTATGAAGGATGAGGTTAATCATAGAATTGATGAGGGAAAAAAGGTGAGTGGTGCATTGAGGTATATGTGGAGTCAAAAAACGTTATCTATGGAGGCAAAGAAGGGAATGTATGAAAGTATAGTAGTACCAACACTCTTATATGGATGTGAAGCTTGGGTGGTAAATGCAGCAGCGAGGAGACGGATGGAGGCAGTGGAGATGTCCTGTTTAAGGGCAATGTGTGGTGTAAATATTATGCAGAAAATTCACAGTGTGGAAATTAGGAGAAGGTGTGGAGTTAATAAAAGCATTAGTCAGAGGGCAGAAGAGGGGTTGTTGAGGTGGTTTGGTCATTTAGAGAGAATGGATCAAAGTAGAATGACATGGAAAGCATATAAATCTATAGGGGAAGGAAAGAGGGGTAGGGGTCGTCCTCGAAAGGGTTGGAAAGAGGGGGTAAAGGAGGTTTTGTGGGCGAGGGGCTTGGACTTCCAGCAAGCGTGCATGAGCGTGTTAGATAGGAGTGAATGGAGACGAATGATACTTGGGACCTGACGATCTGTTGGAGTGTGAGCAGGGTAATATTTAGTGAAGGGATTCAGGGAAACCGGTTATTTTCTTATAGTCGGACTTGAGTCCTGGAAATGGGAAGTACAATGCCTGCACTTTAAAGGAGGGGTTTGGGATATTGGCAGTTTGGAGGGATATGTTGTGTATCTTTATACGTATATGCTTCTAAACTGTTGTATTCTGAGCACCTCTGCAAAAGCAGTGATAATGTGTGAGTGTGGTGAAAGTGTTGAATGATGATGAAAGTATTTTCTTTTTGGGGATTTTCTTTCTTTTTTAGGTCACCCTGCCTCGGTGGGAGACGACCAACTTGTTGAAAAGAAAAAAAAAAATAAATAAGTCACCATAGGGCCTATGACAGATAGTGATAACAGCCAACCAAACAGAAAATTGGTTGGGAAGAACTTGTTCGATACTCAAACAGAGCAGCACTCAGCCTTCTGGAATGAATTAATGAGCATACTGAGGTTCCACTGTATTTTTTTTTTTTTTTAGTTTTGTGTAAAATTGGCCAAACTACCAAACTATGAACTTTATAGGGTAAAAATGGAATTGGTAAAATGGAATTGGCTTAAAATCACACTTGAAGTAGGTGAAATCATCTGTTGTGAATTGTTTTGGGATCCCTTACCTTTGTGTTTGTGGAATTTCGTAAATTTTCCATAAAATTTTCTTCTTTTGGAATCATTACTTTCATAAAAAGATTCTATATCATTTTAGAACCAAAAAAAAATTTATGTATATTTTTTTAAAAAGTCATCACCGAGAGCAGTATTAATTACGGGGATCTGGACAGAGAAAGGGTTAAACAGTGGCACTGTCTCTTGTGAAAGAAGAGAAGTCTGATGTGAAACACCTTCCAGGGGTGAGTATACCCAAGTTTTGAAATTGCTTATCTGGGGTATTATAGTCGTACAATCATCAAATTTAATTTTTGGAGGGTATACAGGCATTTTTGCTTTTTTTTAACCCTTTCAGTGTAAGTCCCATAGTAATACGGCTTTGAATCCAGCCATATTTATTGCTCACAGTTTATCGCTCGGATAAAACGTGAACGATAAATTTGGGCCTAGAGATGAGAGAGTGGGTCTATGCGGTAAGTGCACCATATAAAAAATCCTGCAGCATGCAGTGCATGCTGAGGGAAAAAAATACTGCGAAAGTCTTTTTACTTTAAAACAGAGACTTTGCAGTGTAATTTCTTGTGGTTTTTTTGGGTTGTATTCTTGGTTTCTTGATCTCTTTTGATAGAATGAAAGATAT
>NC_091301.1:26478043-26553256 GCF_038502225.1 Cherax quadricarinatus | reverse complement strand
ATAATAGACAAAGTCATGGCTCTACAACTGTTTAGAGGATTAAATTTTGCTGGTATTACCAAATCCTCCAACAAAAAAACTCAAATCTAATTGCTACCAAAACTTCACAATACAAAGCTTAAACACTTCAAACACTTTCGTAGACATACAACATATTGACACCTTTAAACAAACAGCAATTATAAAAGTTTTGCACCTATGTAGTAGGGTGGTAGATAGCAGCCACCCAGGAAAGTAGTACCTTTCTGCCAAGTGAGTGTGAAATGAAAACTTGTAAATATTTTACATGGTAGAATTGCTGGTCTCTCTTTTGTCTCATA
The DNA here is from genome assembly GCF_038502225.1 of Cherax quadricarinatus. Classification (NCBI taxonomy): domain Eukaryota; kingdom Metazoa; phylum Arthropoda; class Malacostraca; order Decapoda; family Parastacidae; genus Cherax; species Cherax quadricarinatus. The sequence goes on along the minus strand of NC_091301.1, from coordinate 26,552,936 downwards.
CACACGGGATACCAGGTATATCTTGCTACTTCTACTTACACTTAGGTCACACTACACAAGCATGTACATGCATATATATACATACCCCTCTGCGTTTTCTATTTTCTTAATAGTTCTTGTTTATGCCCTATCTCCATGGGAAAGTGGAACAGAATTCTTCCTCCGTAAGCCATACATGTCATAAGAGAGGACCAAAATGCAGGGAGCAAGGACCTAATAACCCCTTCTCCTGTATACATTACTAATTTTAAAGTAAGGAATTTTCATTTTTCTTTTTAGGTCACCCTGCTTCGGTGGGATATGGCCAGCTCATTGAGAAAAAAAAAAGCTGAAGGGGGTAGGGGAGTTTCGGTGGGGGGAAATAAATAGGATTAAATCTGGAGTATCTGAGAGAGTTAGAGCAAAGGAAGGGGTAGCAGTAATGTTGAATGATCAGTTATGGAAGGAGAAAAGAGAATATGAATGTGTAAATGCAAGAATTATGTGGATTAAAGTAAAGGTTGGATGCGAAAAGTGGGTCATAATAAGCGAGTATGCACCTGGAGAAGAGAGGAATGTAGAGGAGAGAGAGAGATTTTGGGAGATGTTAAGTGAATGTATAGGAGCCTTTGAACCAAGTGAGAGAGTAATTGTGGTAGGGGACATGAATGCTAAAGTAGGAGAAACTTTTAGAGAGGGTGTGGTAGGTAAGTTTGGGGTGCCAGGTGTAAATGATAATGGGAGCCCTTTGATTGAACTTTGTATAGAAAGGGGTTTAGTTATAGGTAATACATATTTCAGGAAAAAGAGGATAAATAAGTATACAAGATATGATGTAGGGCAAAATGACAGTAGTTTGTTGGATTATGTATTGGTAGATAAAAGACTGTTGAGTAGACTTCAGGATGTACATGTTTATAGAGGGGCCACAGATATATCAGATCACTTTTTAGTTGTAGCTACACTGAGAGTAAAAGGTAGATGGGATACAAGGAGAATAGAAGCATCAGGGAAGAGAGAGGTGAAGGTTTATAAACTAAAAGAGGAGGCAGTTAGGTTAAGATATAAACAGCTATTGGAGGATAGATGGGCTTATGAGAGCATAGGCAATGGGGTCGAAATGGTATGGGGTAGGTTTAAAAACGTGGTGTTGGAGTGTTCAGCAGAAGTTTGTGGTTATAGGAAGGTGAGTGCGGGAGGGAAGAGGAGTGACTGGTGGAATGATGATCTAAAGATAGTAGTAAGGGAAAAAAAAGTTAGCATATGAGAAGTTTTTACAAAGCAGAAGTGATGCAAGGAGGGAAGAGTATATGGAGAAAAAGAGAGAGGTTAAGAGAGTGGTGAAGCAATGTAAAAAGAGAGCAAATGAGAGAGTGGGTGAGATGTTATCAACAAATTTTGTTGAAAATATGAAAGTTTTGAAGTGAGATTAACAAGTTAAGGAAGCCTAGAGAACAAATGGATTTGTCAGTTAAAAATAGGAGAGGAGAGCTATTAAATGGAGAGTTAGAGGTATTGGGAAGATGGAGGGAATATTTTGAGGAATTGTTAAATGTTGATGAAGATAGGGAAGCTGTGATTTCGTGTATAGGGCAAGGAGGAATAACATCTTGTAGGAGTGAGGAAGAGCCAGTTGTGAGTGTGGGGGAAGTTCGTGAGGCAGTAGGTAAAATGAAAGGGGGTAAGGCAGCCGGGATTGATGGGATAAAGATAGAAATGTTAAAAGCAGGTGGGGATATAGTTTTGGAGTGGTTGGTGCAATTATTTAATAAATGTATGGAAGGGGGTAAGGTACCTAAGGATTGGCAGAGAGCATGCATAGTTCCTTTGTATAAAGGCAAAGGGGACAAAAGAGAGTGCAAAAATTATAGGGGGATAAGTCTGTCGAGTATACCTGGTAAAGTGTATGGCAGAGTTATTATTGAAAGAATTAAGAGTAAGACGGAGAATAGGATAGCAGATGAACAAGGAGGCTTTAGGAAAGGTAGGGGGTGTGTGGACCAGGTGTTTACAGTGAAACATACAAGTGAACAGTATTTAGATAAGGCTAAAGAGGTCTTTATGGCATTTATGGATTTGGAAAAGGCGTATGACAGGGTGGATAGGGGGGCAATGTGGCAGATGTTGCAGGTGTATGGTGTAGGAGGTAGGTTACTGAAAGCAGTGAAGAGTTTTTACAAGGATAGTGAGGCTCAAGTTAGAGTATGTAGGAAAGAGGGAAATTATTTCCCAGTAAAAGTAGGCCTTAGACAAGGATGTGTGATGTCACCGTGGTTGTTTAATATATTTATAGATGGGGTTGTAAGAGAAGTAAATGCGAGGGTCTTGGCAAGAGGCGTGGAGCTAAAAGATAAAGAGTCACACAAAGTGGGAGTTGTCACAGTTGCTCTTTGCTGATGACACTGTGCTCTTGGAAGATTCTGAAGAGAAGTTGCAGAGATTGGTGGATGAATTTGGTAGGGTATGCAAAAGAAGAAAATTAAAAGTGAATACAGGAAAGAGTAAGGTTATGAGGATAACAAAAAGATTAGGTGATGAAAGATTGGATATCAGATTGGAGGGAGAGAGTATGGAGGAGGTGAATGTATTCAGATATTTGGGAGTGGACGTGTCAGCGGATGGGTCTATGAAAGATGAGGTGAATCATAGAATTTATGAGGGGAAAAGAGTGAATGGTGCACTTAGGAGTCTGTGGAGACAAAGAACTTTGTCCTTGGAGGCAAAGAGGGGAATGTATGAGAGTATAGTTTTACCAACGCTCTTATATGGGTGTGAAGCATGGGTGATGAATGTTGCAGCGAGAAGGCTGGAGACAGTGGAGATGTCATGTCTGAGGGCAATGTGTGGTGTGAATATAATGCAGAGAATTTGTAGTTTGGAAGTTAGGAGGAGGTGCGGGATTACCAAAACTGTTGTCCAGAGGGCTGAGGAAGGGTTGTTGAGGTGATTCAGACATGTAGAGAGAATGGAGCGAAACAGAATGACTTCAAGAGTGTATCAGTCTGTAGTGGAAGGAAGGTGGGGTAGGGGTCGGCCTAGGAAAGGTTGGAGGGAGGGGTAAAGGAGGTTTTGTGTGCAAGGGGCTTGGGCTTCCAGCAGGCATGTGTGAGCGTGTTTGATAGGAGTGAATGGAGACAAATGGTTTTTAATACTTGACGTGCTGTTGGAGTGTGAGCAAAGTAACATTTATGAAGGGGTTCAGGGAAACCAGCAGGCCGGACTTGAGTCCTGGAGATGGGAAGTACAGTGCCTGCACTCTGCAGGACGGGTGCTAATGTTGCAGTTTAAAAACTGTAGTGTAAAGCACCCTTCTGGCAAGACAGTGATGGAGTGAATGATGGTGAAAGTTTTTCTTTTTCGGGCCACCCTGCCTTGGTGGGAATCGGCCAGTGTGATAATAAAAAAATAATAATAATAAAATAAGAGAGAGAAGCTTACGACGACGTTTCGGTCTGACTTGGACCATTGACAAAGTCACACTAACAGAGGTGGAGCAGGACGGCTATATATAGGCAGGAAGAGGTGGTAGTAGTAGTAGTAGTACAAGAATTGTATATAATACCGACAGGATGAAATTAAGACACATGCACAACACCCGGGCATCCCCATCGTAGACATTTTGCCATCCAGCCAGCCACTGGATGGCGAAATGTCCACAACAAAGACAACCAGACGCCGCACATGTGTCTTAATTTCAACAGTAGTTGTAGTAGAAGAAGAGGTAGTAGAGTGGTAGCGGAAGGACTGGGAAATAAGGAAGACGAGCCAGTCAAATACAAAGGAAGGGGAGCACTGCAAGAGAGCTAGATACCCACAGAGGGAGAGCAAGCGCACAGAGGTGCGTGAAAGGGGAAGTGGTGAAATAAAATAAATGAAGAAGGAACAGAAACACGAGACAGGAGAGAGAAAGACAACCCAGAGGAGAAAAGGAGAGAGGAAAGGGGAAGAGGAAGAAGAAAAAGAAAAAGTGAGGATTCAGGTTAAGTCACGGGTGTTCTGAAGTTTGGAGCATTTTACAATGTAGTGGGAGAGGAAGGCATCTACAGAGACGAAGCCAGGGCTAAGGTTCATACAAGGAAAGTTGTGTACATTAGAGATTCAACTAGACGGCGACTGTTCGAGTTGGAAGTAGGGAAGACAGTTTTAGCAGAAGACCAGTCAATAGGATGGCTATGATCTCTGACGTGACAGAAAAGAGCATTGTTAGTGTCGGCAAGCCTAACACTATTTTTGTGCTCCCTAAGTCTGTCAGAAAGAGAACGACCAGTTTCTCCGAAGTATTGAAGAGGACAGGAGGAGCAAGAAATAGAGTAGACACCAGGAACATCTGTAGAGGGAGGAGAGGTATGAACGAGATTAGTGCGAAGAGTGTTAGTCTGGCGGAAGGTAAGCTTAATGTCTAAGGGACGGAGAGAATTGTTGAGATTAGAAAGACCGGAAATGTAGGGAAGACAGAGGATAGAAGAGTTCCCATGAGTAGAGAGTTTGGGAGAGAAGAAATTGCATTTAGCACGTGAGAGGGCAGAGTCTATGAAATGGGAAGGGTAGCCAAGACGGGAGAACGAATTATGAAGTGGAAATTTCTGCTGGAAGGAACTGAGGATCACAGATGCGGAGGGCACGGAGAAAGAGGGAGATAAGAACACTTTTCTTGACAGGGGAAGCATGATAGGAAAAGTAGTGAATGTACATGCCACTGTGCATAGGTTTACGGTAAACGGAAAAGGAAAAACCTGTATCTGAGCGGTGGACATGGACATCAAGGAAAGGAAGTAAGGAATTAGATTCCCATTCAGCTTTAAACTTAATGGAAGGGGCAAGATTATTAAGAGCTTCAAGAAAAGGTTGGAAGAGACTGGAGTCATGAGGCCACAGAGCAAAGATGTCATCCACATAGCGGAGCCAGAGTGAAGGTTGCACATCGAGGGTAGGAAGAAGAACAGTCTCGAAGTATTCCATGTAAAGATTAGCAAGGACAGGAGAGAGAGGAGAGCCCATAGCGACACCGAAGGTTTGAGAATAATATTTCCCTTGGAAGGAAAAGAAGTTAGAGTCCACACAGAGGCGGATCAGATCAAGAAAGACATCAGTGGGGATAGGGAGATGAAGAAACCCTTCATGGGCCTTCTCTCTAAGGAAATCAAGGACATCATCAAGAGGGACATTGGTGAAGAGGGACTCAACGTCAAGACTAAGCATCTTACAGGTTGGGAGAGAGCGAACCCGTTCAATGAAGTCTTGAGAGTGACGGAGGTGGGCAGGAGAAAAAGTACCAAGAAAGGGAGTGAGGGTTTTGGCCAGCCAAGAAGCAAGAGAATAAGAGACAGAACCTCTAGAGGATATGATAGGACGAAGAGGAATATCAGGTTTATGAGTTTTGGGAAGGCCATAGAAATAGGGAAGAGAGGGACAGATGACACGAAACCGTTGAACAAGGTCAAAGTCAGGAGGACAGAGGTCGGAGAGAGTCCTTAGTTTTTTGTTGAAAGTTCTCTTGATGCGATCAAGAGGGTTGGAAACGAGAGGAGTGTAGGTGCGTGAGTCAGAGAGCAAGACATCAGCTTTATGGAGGTAATCCTCGCGATCAAGGATAACTACCGAAGTACCTTTGTCAGAAGATAGTATGACAATGTTAGTGTTGGATTTAAGAGAAGAAAGGGCAAGTTGGTAATGGCGTGGAAGGTGGTGATTCTTGGAAAACAGACTAACAAGAGCGGGAAGGAGAGCACCACGAAAAGTGGACAAGTCAGGAAGATTACGGAAGCGAGATTGACGGAAGGAATCAAAAGAGCTAATCAGGGAAATACCAGCGCGAGGAGTAGGCGAAGTGGCAAAGGAAAGACCAAAACCAAGAAGTTCAAGCTCATATTGAGAGAGTGAGACAGAAGACAGATTAGTAACACAGTCAGTGAGGGAGAATTTAGACCAAGGGCTAGCTGAGATGAGACGTTGAAGTTTATTTTGTAGTTTGGAAGAATGAATTTGTGCATTTCGGCGAGCAGTGTCAAAGGCAATGGTAGAGAGAAGGTTACAGAGATCCTGTGGTAGAGCCGCAAAGAGAGCACGTTGACGTTGACGGAAAGTAAAGAAGGCATCTTCAACCTGTGATTTAGTAGAAAGAATGAGCTGTTGAAGTAGGAGACGGGCATGATCAGGAAAAGGAGTGCCCAGTGGGTTGGTTTTCAGGAAGTGGGAGAAGGAAGGTGGCAGAACTTGTTCAGCAAGACAGTCACGTAGGAAGCGAAGCTGATTCTTACGACGCCGGGTAGCAATAAGAGCAGCCTCATAAGATCGAAAGAGGGGTTTAAAAGAGGGAAGAACATTAAAAAAGTTGGAGAGAATATGACGCTTAACTGCGGGGTCCATAAATAACAAAAAGGCACAATACCATGACTGGAACAATACACAAATAACCCGCACATAAAAGAGAGAAGCTTACGACGACGTTTTGGTCCGACTTGGACCATTGACAAAGTCACACTAACAGAGGTGGAGCAGGACGGCTATATATAGGCAGGAAGAGGTGGTAGTAGTAGTAGAAGTACAAGAATTGTATATAATACCGACAGGATGAAATTAAGACACATGCACAACACCCGGGCATCCCCATGCGGGTTATTTGTGTATTGTTCCAGTCACGGTATTGTGCCTTTTTGTTATTTATGGGGGAGATAGCCTGTAAATGAGGGTGTGTACATGCACCGAATAAAGGTTACGTGCTCTTTGCATGCCACACCCCCACCCCGAGAAGGCTCAGGATTAGGCTGCCACCTCCCAGTGGTAACAGTGCTGCCATGGCACAAAATAATGGGACTGCCTTTCCTCTCCACCATCCAACTCTTAGACAGAGCTCAGCTTTTCTCGTGACAAAAAGCCAAACCCTAAACTCAGAGTGAGATAGCAGTCAGTCGGGCTAGCATAGGTCCAAGATACAGGCGGACGGTAGCCCGCATCCCCTCACTAAAAAAAAACCCCACAGACTCCAGCAGGTTATCAATCAGAATAAGCTGTACCAGCTCCTCAAAGGTAGACACACCACTTGCTTTATACCAGCTGGCAAAAGCTTTGGTTTGCTGTCTTACAAAATCCATGAGTGATTGACCAAGCTGCCGCCTGCTTAGTTTGAAAAGTTTTTTATACTTGGCTGGGATACATGTATATGCTCCCAACACTGTGGTCTTCACTACTTGATAATCAGAAAATTCAGTGTCATTTAATGCTGATGTAAATTCCTGTGCCTTACCAAACAATGCTGTATGAACCAACGATGCCCAATGCTGTTCCGGCCACCTCAAGGCTCGAGCCTGATTTTCGAAGCTTTCGAAAAATTATTCTGGTTCGGCCTCATTGAAGCGGGGAACAAGCTGTACTGCTTTCTGTAAACTAAAATCATTTACAGAATGCGAAAACTGCCTCCTTTCTCTTTCCCTATCAAATTCTTCCCTTGCGAATGCTCTCTGTTTCCTAGTTTGCTCAAGATTGATTTTTGCCAGCTCAAGTGCCAACGACGCTGATTCACCTTGAGACAACCCAGCTGCACTATACTGACCATTTTGCTCCATAGGTGTATCATCCTCCTCCTGCGAAAACATAGTAGTTTTTGCCCTAGCTCTAGTAGAGGGAGGAGTCTGATGTGCCATCTCTTCTTCTGTAAGTTTGTCAGCAATCAGTGAACGCAGTTGCGCAGCTGTGAGAGTGCATTTGTATTTAATGCCAATGGAACGAGCAATTTGTCAACAACACTGTAGGGACAATTTAGGTAGGTTATGCAAAGTATATGCCGACACCAGACGTCTGACTCGTCTAGGTGGCATAAGTTATTCGCTATGCACAGTACAATTGCAGAATACCCCAACCTAACACGTTAATTTGCAGAACACGCTAAGCTATGCACAGTACGATTGCAGAATACGCATACAAGCAAAGCTGACTGCAAAATTCTCCACACCGAACAGGCTAGCAACAACTGACAGGCAAAATTTGTAAAGCAATGCCAGACAGCTACACTGTTCTAGAAGATTGACCGTAGCGAAGCGACCACACCGAACAAGCTAGTAGCGAGCTGTTGAACGATCACACAATAGCAAGGCTGACCATAACAAAGCAACTGACATGCAAAATTTGTAAAGCGTAGGCAAAGCTAATGCAATGCCAGACGGCAAGCTGCATAATGTTCCAGCTACGAGCTTCACCCTAAGCTCAACCGTTTCTCTAAGTCCAGCTCCAGCTCTCGGACAGGCTACCCATATTACAACCCAGGAATCCAAATGGCCTGTTATCCTGGGTGTAAAGGGAGCAAAATAAACACAGCAGAAAAAGTTTAGACTTATATTATCCTTCACCAATTCAGAACAGCAATATGTACACTATGTACAGTGATAAGTATAGTGCACTCCACGGTAAGCAAGGCAGAAATAGAAGCCACAAGATAACAGACCGTGCTTCAACCAGCTCTAGAATGGGAATGACAAGGGCAGACAGGAGAGTGGTACCCACATAACCTCTGCGATTGCCAAAACCATCTTCTTATTGGCTAGAACCTGGTCACTAGTAGAACGACGGGGCCCCATCATCAACTCTTAGCAACCTGGTTCGCTGGTTGGGGGAGATAGCCTGTAAATGAGGGTGTGTACATGCGCCGAATAAGTAAGGGGCATACAGGTCTCCCTCAACATTCACGAGGGTTAGGGGATCAAGAGCCTCGCGAATGTTTGGTGCCCCAATATATTGTAGGGAATTATAATACAATACTGCTTCCTTAACTTGTTGAACCATGAACAATCATAAAATACATGAAAACGTCGTAAATTGTACTAAATACATATGTTATGCCTTAACAACATGTATGTTATTAAATACCACTGCCTCCACCACTGCAAGTCCCTACTACCCTCCCTCCGACCCCCCACAACTGGCAGCCAGCCCTCCCACCACTGTGTGGTGAGTGTTTTGTTTGTTTATTATTTGCTATTAAACTACAGTATAAATAATGTAAACCCATCCATGACTGCATATTAGAATGGCTATTCAGACAGGTATTGGAAGGTGACATCATGTGTTTACTCTTGAACACAGCCAAGAATCAAACATTTGTGCTACTGCTAATAATAATAATAATAATAATAATAATAATGATAATATAAAAATAATAAAATAAAAATAATAATACATTAATAATAAAAATAATACATAATAATAATAATAATAATAATAATAATAATAATAATAAATACGATAGAACTGAAGAAGGAAATTGTACAAAAATACGAGGGCTGAAGCAGTGGTGGAGGAAGTGGTTGACGCAGCATCAGTGTGGCTTTGTTTATGCTGGAGTATTAGTCTCCCTGCTCTTCCAAACATTTCACAATAATTCATTGTATTTGGTGCTTGTAGATTGTGTGTGACTGGAGTGGTTGAGGCAGTGGTAGAGGCAGTGGTAAAGGCAATGGGTGAGGCAGTGGTAGAGGCAGTGGTAGAGGCAGTGGGTGAGGCAGTGGGTGAGGCAGTGGGTGAGGCAGTGGGTGAGGCAGTGGGTGAGGCAGTGGGTGAGGCAGTGGGTGAGGCAGTGGGTGAGGCAGTGGGTGAGGCAGTGGGTGAGGCAGTGGGTGAAGCAGTGGTATTTACTAACATATATGTTATAAATAATAACAGTACATGTTAATATTAATAGCATTTATAATAATAATAATAATAATAATAATAATAGTTATTCATAATGTACTATTATTATTTATAACATATATGTTAGTAAATATCACTGCCTCTACCACTGTCTCACCCACTGCCTCAACTGCTGCCTCACCCACTGCCTCAACTGCTGCCTCACCCACTGCCTTTACCACTGCCTCTACCACTGCCTCAACCACTCCAGTCACACTCAATCTACAAGCACCAAATACAATGAATTATTGTGAAATGTTTGGAAGACCACGGAGACTAATACTCACTCCAGCATAAACAAAGCCACACTGAGGCTGCGTCAACCACTTCCTCCACCACTGCTTCAGCCCTCGTATTTTTGTACAATTTCCTTCTTCAATTCTATCGTATTTATTATTATTATTATATTAATATTATTATTATTATTATTATTATTATTATTATTATTAGCAGTAGCAGAAATGTTTGATTCTTTGCTGTGTTCAAGAGTAAACACATGATGTCACCTTCCAATACCTGTCCGAATAGCCATTCTAATATGCAGTCATGGATGGGTTGACATTATTTATACTGTAGTTTAATAGCAAATAATGAACAAACAAAACACTCACCACACAGTGGTGGGAAGGCTGGCTGCCAGTTGCAGGGGTCGGAGGGAGGGTAGTAAGGACTCGTGGCGGTAAACTTAAATATGATTTGGCAGCTGGGAATTTGGCGGTTGGGAATTCGTGAATGTGTGAAGCCCGTGAAAGTTGAAAACACGAATGTTGAGGGAGACCTGTATATTATATACTGATAACTGGTACACAAGCCCCATACTCAGTGATTTCTTGCGAGTAAACCTGACAGACGTGTGTGGCACAGGAAGTGGTAATCGTAAACATATGCCAAGGTTCGACGCTGGCACTCGCAGAGGTGAGGTGCAGGCTTTTGCTGCCAATGACATCATTGCATTTCGGTGGCATGACAAACGTGATGTCACATTGTTAACATCAGTTCACTGAAACAAAATGGCACACACTGGCAGGCACAATAGAGAGACCAATGAACCCATTCTAAAACCTGCAGCTGTCATGGACTACAACCTCAATATGCGCTTTGTGGACATGTGTGACATGCTGATTGTGTACACAAGAGTTATAAGTGGTATATGAAATTTTTTCTCCATCTTCTTGATATTTCCATGCTAAATGCTTATAACATATACAAGTTGAGGACCAACAACAAACCAAAATATGGTGAATTTTGTTTGTCAGTCATCAGACAAATAATCGCCAAATACCAAAGAGCAACACCTGCAATAGACCAGCGCCCACGAAATTACCAACACACGCCACCTCGTTTGAGGCCTGGTGATCACTACCCCATACAACTGCCTCCTACTGCTTTCAAGAAAAGTGCTCAGAAGAGGTGTTTTGTATGTGGACATACCACAAAATGCCCACAAACACACAGACACTCGTTTTATGTGTGAGGAGTGTCAAGTGCCACTCTGCATATACCCATGTTTCAAAGAGTTCCACAAGCTGCAGCAGTTCTAGGAAAATGTTCAGTGACTGTACATATGTATATATATTATGGAACAATAGTAATAAACAATGTTTTGTATTGTTTGTGTAAACAAGTTTTGTACACAATCTAATAGTGATAATGTTTGTTCGGTTATTGTGTTGTAAACAATGAGTGTATATTTGAACAATGCACCTTACTTTGGTCTCACAGGCCACCTAAGTTGCTAAGAAAAATATTGGAAAATATAAGAAACCTTTGAATTGGAGTAAATAAAAGAATACCGGGTGGCGGCATTCGCCGCTGTTGCCATACGCCACTCATTTTCTGCCAACTTTGCGCCTCTGTATCTCGGTGAGTATTGATGGCAAAAAAATTTTTTTTTACACTTAACCCTTTCAGGGTCCAAGGCCCAAATCTGGAGTCACGCACCAGTGTCCAAGAATTTAAAAAAAAAAAAAAAATTTATTTTTTCTTATGAAATCATAGAGAATCTTTTTGTGAAGGTAATAAAACAAAAAGTACGAAATTTGGTGGAAAATTGACGAAATTATGCTCTCGTGAATTTTGATGTGTCAGCGACATTTACGAATCGGCGATTTTGCCGACTTTGACTCCCATTTTAGGCCAATTACATTATTCCAATCAACCAAATTCTTAGATATTTCACTAGTATTACTTCTATTCTATCGATTGAGCACAAGAAATCGCCAAGTCAACTGTTTCAACTACAAAATAAAGTGATCGGAAATTGTTAATTTGGCCAATTTAACACAAAGTTCAAAATATTCCAATTTCAAAATAGGGTCCAGAATAAACAATGTAGGCATTCCTGGCACTAAACTAACGTTTCCTCTGTTCATTAGTTATGTTTTGAGGCTTTACAAATAAATTCCATTTTGATTTTTTATTCACATAATGAATTTTTATTCACACCAAAAAATAGAAGATTTACTGTTATGCAATACTGTAATAATTGTATAAATATCATCACCATATTTGTGAATGTATATTAGACCCACCAGCTGACGTGTATTAGACGTGTGAGGTCGTTTGTTTACTCTTGAATATCGGCAAAAATTTAACATTTCCGCTACTTTGAGCTCGGTTTCAAGCCATTTGCAGTGCTAAAACCAATCAAAATCATCTCTATTTCTTTAATATGTCTTCCATTCTATCAAATGAGACCAAGAAATCGCAAATACAACTATAAAAAACATACGAAAAAACACTGCAAAGTTGCTGTTTTAATCGAAAAATCATGATTTAAGTTTTTTTCTCTCATTATACACAGTGTGCTGAAGGATCTGTTTTATGTGGTGCACACATACCACATAGATGTATTCTCTCATATCTAGGCCCAAATGTACCACTCACAGTTTATCAGAGTGAGCTGAGCTCATGGCGTAGATCTACGGTTTGGACCCTGAACGTAAAGCCGTAGATCTACGGGACGGACCCTGAAAGGGTTAAAACACTCAGTAAAATAATCCTATTATTTTGGTAAGAAAAAACAGTTTTTTTTTTAATATTTTGCAACAAAGAATGACAGTTTCAGAAAGCGGCCTGCTACAGTCAAAGAGTTGAGTGAAACAAAGCTGAAGAGGGTGGGAGAGTTACAGTGGAGAGAAATAAATGGGATTAGGTCAGGGGTTTCAAATAGAGTTAGAGCTAAAGAAGGAGTAGCAATAATGTTGAAGGATAAGCTATGCCAGGAAAAGAGGGAGTATAAATGTATTAACTCAAGGGTTATGTGGAGTAAAATAAAGGTTGGATGTGAAAAGTGGGTTAAAGTAAGCATATATGCACCTGGAGAAGAGAGAAGTGTAAAGAGAGAGAGATTTTGGGAAATGTTGAGTCAATGCGTGGGGAGTTTCGAACCAAGTATGAGAGTACTTGTGGTTGGGGATTTCAATGCTAAAGTGGGTAAAAATGTTGTGGAGGGAGTAGTAGGTAAATTTGGGGTGCCAGGGATAAATGAAAATGGAGAGCCTTTAATTGAGCTATGTGTAGAAAGAGGTTTGGTAATAAGTAATACATATTTTATGTAAGAGTACAGTGGACCCTTGAGTTTCGGCAGCATCGACTTTTGTGAAATCCGCCTTTTGGCAAGTTTTTTCGGCAAAATTTGGCCTCGCGGTTCGTGATTAGACTCGTGATTTGGCGACTGTCCGGTACCCGTCCGCCCGTCACCGCGCACACACAGCCAGTCTCCCACGCCATTCACACTCAGCGTGCCATTGTTTACCAACACTTGACCATCACCCCGCGGGTTCATACGTAATAATCCATTGTTTTATGTGATTGCAACTGCTAAATAAGTCACCATGGCCCAAGGAAAGCTAGTGCAAGCCCTTTGGTAAAGAACGTGAGGAACACGATCAAATTCAAGAAGGAAATAATTGAAAAATACTAGAGTGGAGTGCGTGTTACAGAGCTTGCCAGGATGTATGGCAAACCCCATTCAACCATCACTTCGATTGTGGCGAAAGGAAAGGAAATAAAGTGTGCTGTTGTTGCAAAAGGGGTAGATATGCTGACAAAAAGGAGATCACAAATCCTCGAAGAAGTGGAGAGGTTATTGTTGGTGTGGATTACCGAAAAACAGTTAGCAGGAGATAGTGGTATGCAGTCGATAATATGTGAAAAGGCAAGGCAGTTGCATGACGATCTCAAAAAAAATGCCTGCAACAAGTGGTGATGCTTGTGATTTTAAGGCCAGCAAAGGTTGGTTTGAGAGATCTAAGAAGCATAGTGGCATTCACAGTTTGAAAAGGCATGATGAGGCTGCCAGTTCTGACAAAATTGCAGCTGAGAAGTTTGTACAGGAGTTTAAGGAGTGCGTAGACACTGGAGAATTCAAACCCCAACAAGTGTTTAATTGTGACGAAACAGGCCTCTTTTGGAAGAAAATGCCAAAGAGGACCTACATCACGCAGGAAGAAACGGCACTCCCAGGACACAAGCCTATGAAGGATAGGCTGCCTCTCATGTTTTGTAGTAATGCTAGTGGGGATTTTAAAGTGAAGCCTTTACTGGTGTATCACTCTGAAAATCCCAGTGTGTTCAAGAAAAACAGTGTTGCCAAGTGTAATTTGTGTGTGATGTGGAAGGCTAACAGTAAGGCATGGGTCACAAGGGATATTTTCCTAGACTGGTTTAATGAAGTGCTTGGCCCCAGTGTGAAGAAATACCTCCTGGAAAATAAACTGTCACTCAAGTGCCTCCTGGTAATGGACAATGCTCCTGCTCATCCTCCAGACTTGGAAGACCAAATAGTGGAGGAGTTTAGTTTCATCATGGTGAAGTTCTTGCCCCCTAATACAACTCCTCTCCTCCAGCCCATGGACCAGCAGGTCATTTCAAACTTCAAAAAACTCTACACAAAAGCAGTGTTTCAGAAGTGCTTTGAAGTGACCTCAGACACAGAATTGACCCTAAGAGAGTTCTGGAAAGATCACTTTAATATCCTCCATTGCATAAACCTTATAGGTAAGTCTTGGGAGGGAGTGACTTTCAGGACTTTGAACTCTGCTTGGAGAAAATTGTGGCCAGAATGTGTAGAAGAGAGGGATTTTGAAGGGTTTGGGGCTGACCCTAAGGAGGCTATGCCAGTTGTGGAATCTATTGTGGCATTGGGGATGTCCCTGGGGTTGGAGGCGAGTGGTGAGGATGTGGAAGAGTTGGTGGAGGACCACAGGGAAGAGCTAACCACTGAAGAGCTGCAAGAGCTTCATCTGCAACAGCAACAGGTCACAGCTCAGCAAACTGCTGCAGAGGAGGAGGAAGAGAGATGGAGGAAGGTGCCTTCTTCAAAGATTAAGGACATTTGTGCAAAGTGGACTGAAGTGCAAACATTTATGGATGAACTTCACCCTGACAAAGCTGTTGCAGGCCGTATTGGCAACATGTACAATGACAGTGTTGTGTCCCACTTCAGACAAATCTTAAAGAAACGCCAGAAACAGAGCTCTCTGGACAGATTTTTTGTGCGACAGGGTTCCAGTGACTCAAGTTGTTCCAAGTGCCAGTGTCTTTAAAAAACAAAGAAGGGAAATAACCCCAGATAAGAAGTTCATACCTGAAGTCCTAATGGAAGGAGATTCTCCTTCCAAACAATAGTGTACACCTTCCACCTATCCCCTCCTCCCGTCTTCCATCCACCCAGAAGTCTTCAGTAAAGGTAAGTGTAATGTTATTATTATTTTTTATATGCATGTACTTGATTTCTCATTGTTTTCAGTATGTAAATCTTTATTTAATTTGAAAAAAAAAAAAGATATTTTATTTTAATATTTTTGGGTGTCTGGAACAGATTAATTTTGTTTCCATTATTTCTTATGGGGAAAATGGTTTCGCCATTCGGCAATTTCGACTTTCGGCAGGCTCTCTGGAACGGATTAATCATGAAACTCGAGGGTCCACTGTATAAATAATATACAAGGTATGATATAGCATGTAATGAAAGTAATTTGTTGGATTATGTATTGGTGGATAAAAGGTTGATGGGTAGGCTCCAAGATGTACACGTTTATAGAGGGACAAATGATATATCAGATCATTATTTAGTTGTAGCTACAGTTAGAGTAAGAGGTAGATGGGAAAAGAGGAAAATGGCAACAACAAGTAGGAGGGAAGTGAAAGTGTATAAACTAAGGGAGGAGGAAGTTCAGGTGAGATTTAAGCAACCATTGGCAGAAAAGGTAGGCTGGTTCAAGTATGAGTAGTGGAGGGGTCAAAGAGAGTTGGAATAGTTTTAAAAATGCAGTATTAGAATGTGGGGCAGAAGTTTGTGGTTATAGGAGGGTGGGTGCAGGAGGAAAGAGGAGTGATTGGTGGAATGAAGTAAAGGGTGTGATAAAAGAGAAAAAGTTAGCTTATGAGAGGTTTTTACAAACCAGAAGTGTTATAAGAAGAGTAGAATATATGGAGAGTAAAAGAAACGTGAAGAGAGTGGCAAGAGAGTGCAAAAGGAGAGCAGATGATAGAGTGGGAGAGGCACTGTCAAGAAATTTTAATGAAAATAAGAAAAAATTTTGGAGTTAAGCAAGTTAAGAAAGCCTAGGGAACGAATGGATTTGTCAGTTAAAAACAGAGTAGGGGAGTTAGTAGATGGGGAGATGGAGGTTTTGGGTAGATGGTGAGAATATTTTGAGGAACTTTTAAATGTCGATGAAGAAAGGGAGGCGGTAATTTCATGCACTGGCCAGGGAGGTATACCATCTTTTAGGAGTGAAGAAGAACAGGATGTGAGTGTGGGGGAGGTGCGTGAGGCATTACATAGAATAAAAGGGAGTAAAGCAGCTGGAACTGATGGGATCATGACAGAAATGTTAAAAGCAGGGGGGGATATAGTGTTGGAGTGGTTGGTATTTTTGTTTAATAAATGTATGAAAGAGGGGAAGGTACCTAGGGATTGGCAGAGAGCATGTATAGTCCCTTTATATAAAGGGAAGGGGGACAAGAGAGATTGTAAAAATTATAGAGGAATAAGTTTACTGAGTATACCAGGAAAAGTGTACGGTAGGGTTATAATTGAGAGAATTAGAGGTAAGACAGAATGTAATATTGCAGATGAGCAAGGAGGTTTTAGAGTGGGTAGGGGATGTGTAGATCAAGTGTTTACATTGAAGCATATATATGAACAGTATTTAGATAAAGGTAGGGAAGTTTTTATTGCATCTATGGATTTAGAAAAGGCATATGATAGAGTGGATAGGGGAGCAATGTGGCAGATGTTGCAAGTACAGGTACCATCTGGCTTACGACCAAGCTGGGTTCCAACCAACCGGTCTTAAGTCAAAATGGACGCAAGATGAACCTTTGAAAATTGCCGACATATTGGGTAGGGCATAATGTCAAACCTTTCCTATATAAACTACCTACATAGTCATGTACAATCATTATTTCATTCTTTTTACCATAATTTACTTCCCTTGTTATATTTTAATTATTTATATACTGTATATAATGTATACATGGTAGTGAACTGTATTGTAAATTTTACATCGTATACAGTATCATATGTTACTATTATCTTTATGTATTGTCGACACAGTGGAATGGGAGAATACCACTGGTAGTGTCATCCTGCCAGAATGTAGTATAACCTATACCCTAAGTAAAGAGAAACAACTCTGGAACATGTGTAATATGTATCCGGCTGGCTGGCCGGGTGGGTGGCCGGGTGCTTGGTTGGCTGACTGAATGTGGCTCTCTCTCTGTATCTCTACCTCTCTCTCTCTCTCTCTCTCTCTCTCTCTGTATCTCTCTCTCTCTCACAAGTACATGTAAGTGAAGTTATTATACATAGTATAAATTACCTAAGATAACCCAAAAAATCCAGACAAAGTGCTATACAGTGGATCTATGCTCCAGTGCCCTAAATTAATAAGAATATAAATAATAATAATTATTATTACAATAATACATATGTACTAATATTAATATTATTATTATTAAGCTATAATATAATAATCGTGTTCACTCATTACTTACCTTAAAATATCTGTAGTCTTAATGTAGAGTGAGAGGTGAGTAAACAAGATTAAATGAATAAACAAGAGAGAATAAGTCTAGAAGGTTCATGAGTTATGTAAACAAACGTTGTTGTTGTTGTTACCAGCACGGACACGAATGGTTTTTGTTCATTCTGTCAAGTCAACCAGAAAAACATCTCATATTTGTTAATTTGTATGTTTATATGTTATGTAGCATGTTTATTATATAATTTTGAAAAAAAAAATCATAGATGGATTAAGCAAAATGTCTATATTAATGTTTTATACACATATAATGCACCTCAGTGATTATTATTGTGTTGTTATTATTAATATGGCATCTTCAAGACCAATTACACTCTTAATGATTGGCTCTGAGACAGACAAGCAGACAGAAAGACACACACAGGTAGACAGAAAGACAGACACACAGGTAGACAAAAAGACACACAGGTACACACACAGGTAGACAAAGACATACAAGTAGACAGAAAGACACACACACACACAGGTAGACAGACAGATAAACAGACACTCAAGAGATACACACACACACAGATATGCAGGCAGACAGATACAGACAGGTTTATGTGCAACAGTGAAAACAAATAGAGAGTTCGAGAGTAAGAGCCTTTCTTGCCACAATCTCCAGTGCTAGATTCAGACTTCATCTTAGGGGCCATGGTGAAATTTACTGTCCAGTTAGCACAGTTCATACAGTATGATGCTGCTGATAGGGCAGGGTTACTCAAACTGATGCTGCCTGCATGACACATTGCCACCGTGAGTATTGTCAAATATTGTACAGCAGTGTGCACCAGCTGGCCCAGCCCAGCTGCAGGGTCGTAAGTCGAGTGGACGTATGTCGAGCAGGTCGTAAGTCAGATGGTAGGTGTATATGGAATAGGTGGTAAGTTACTAAATGCTGTAATGAGTTTTTATGAGGATAGTGAGGCTCAGGTTAGGGTGTGTAAAACAGAGGGAGACTACTTCCTGGTAAAAGTAGGTCTTAGACAGGGATGTGTCATCATGGTTGTTTAATATATTTATAGATGGGGTTGTAAAAGAAGAAAATGCTAGGGTGTTTGGAAGAGGGGTGGGATTAAATTATGGAGAATCAAATGCAAAATGGAAATTGACACAATTGCTTTTTGCTGATGATACTGTGCTTATGGGAGATTCTAAAGAAAAATTGCAAAGGTTAGTGGACGAGTTTGGGAGTGTGTGTAAAGGTAGAAAGTTGAAAGTGAACACAAGAAAGACTAAGGTGATGAGGGTATCAAATGATTTAGATAAAGAAAAATTGGATATCAAATTGGGGAAGAGCAGTATGGAAGAAGTGAATGTTTTCAGATACTTGGGAGTTGACGTGTCGGTGGATGGATTTATGAAGGATGAGGTTAATCATAGAAGGATGAGGTTAATCATAGAATTGATGAGGGAAAAAAGGCGAGTGGTGCGTTGAGGTATATGTGGAGACAAAAAAACGTTATCTATGGAGGCAAAGAAGGGAATATATGAAAGTATAGCAGTACAACACTCTTATACGGGTGTGAAGCTTGGGTTGTAAATGCAGCAGCGAGGCGGCGGTTGGAGGCAGTGGAGATGTCCTGTCTAAGGGCAATGTGTGGTGTAAATATTGTGCAGAAAATTCAGAGTGTGGAAATTAGGAGGTGTGGAGTTAATAAAAGTATTAGTGAGAGGGCTGAAGAGGGTTGTTGAGGTGGTTTGGTCATTTAGAGAGAATGGATCAAAGTAGAATGACATGGAGAGCATTTAAATCTGTAGAAGGAAGGCGTGGTAGGGTCGTCCTCGAAAAGGTTGGAGGGAGGGGGTAAAGGAGTTTTTGTGGGGGAGGGGCTTAGACTTCCAGCAAGCGTGCATGAGCGTGTTAGATAGGAGTGAAAGGAGACGAATGGTATTTTTGACCTGACGAGCTGTTGGAGTGTTAGCAGGGTAATATTTAGTGAAGGGATTCAGGGAAACCGGTTATTTTTATATAGCCGGACTTGAGTCCTGGAAATGGGAAGTACAATGTCTGCACTTTAACCCTTTAGGCCCTCTCCTAAACTCGTTCTCAGAGTTGAAAATTTTTCGGGAAAAAAAAAAAAATTCTTATGAAATGATAAAGAATCTTTTCCCGATCATAGTGACACCAAAAAAAAATGAAATTTGATGAAAAACTTACGGAATTATGCTCTCGCAAAGTTAGAGGTCTCAACGATGTTTACGCATCGGCAATTTTGCCCACTGAGCCCTATTTTCGGCCAATTCCTCTGTACTAGTTGCTAGAACTCCATTTTTTCTATTGAATGAGTACAAGAAACCACCCATTTACCAATTTCAAATATCCAATAAAGTGGTTAGAAATTGGCAATTTTGCCAATTTCACACAAATTTCAGAAGATGCCAATTTCCAAATAGGGTCCAGAATAAACAAGACAGACATTCCTGGCACTAAAATAACAATATCTTGGTTCATTAGTCATGTCCCCAGGCCCCTCTTACATTTCTTTTGCTTTCCACTTTGAATTTTTATTCTCATAAAAAATAGAAGATTTACTGTTATGCAGACTACTGCATTAGTGTAGAAATGGTATAAATAATATCAGCGCACTTGTGAAAGAATATTAGATTCACCAGTTGACATGTATTGGACACTTGGCACGATTTGTTGACTTTTGAACTTCGGTAAAAATCCAACATTTCTGCTATTTTGAGCTCAATTTCACGGTACTTTTCATTGTGAAATCAATCAAAATCATCTCAATTTCTGTAATATATCTTCCATTCTATAAATTGAGAGCAGGAAAACTAGAATAGAACCAAAAATACTATAAGAAAATACAGTGCAAATTCGCGGTTTTAATCCACAAACACGGTCGAAGTTTTTTTTTTCTCATTACGCACTGTGTGCTGCAGGATTTTTTTATACTGCGCACACTGACCACATTGACCCATTCTTTAATATGTATGCCTACCAGCTTTCTCTCGCTAGATTTGAAGGTGCTAGAATTTAGGCGTTCTAGTACATCAATAACCCTGGTGCGTAAGCCATACTAGTACGTCGGAAACCCTGAAAGGGTAAAAGGAGGGTTTTGAGATAGTGGCAGTTTGGAGGGATATGTTGTGTATCTTTATACGTATATGCTTCTAAACTGTTGTGTTCTGAGCACCTCTGCAAAAACAGTGATTATGTGTGAGTGTGGTGAAAGTGTTGAATGATGATGAAAGTATTTTCTTTTTGGGGATTTTCTTTCTTTTTGGGTCACCCTGCTTTGGTGGGAGACGGCCGACTTGTTAAAAAAAAAAAAATCATAACTAAGCACTAAATCAACAAGGGTCCCATCCTGCCTTGGTGGGATATGGTCGGTTTGTTGGAAAAAAAAAAATATATATAATACATAATACAATGCAAAACAATCACTGTGAAAGAAAAGTGAAATTCCAAGTGCTTTCGTGACTTCTCACATTATCAAGGAACTACAAATACAATACATCAAAGGAAGGCATATAAAATGTCGAGACCACACCTCACCATCACATCTCACAACAAAGCAACACCTGATGCACGATGACAACCGACTCGTAAGAAACACTCCAGGCCTGCTGGCCCCAACTAGTCATGTCCTTCACGACATACCACTAACAAAATATTTGCCCAACCCAAGTACTCTATCCAAGAATTAAGATTTATTATTTGTCTAATGTATTATTAACCCTTT
Organism: Cherax quadricarinatus; assembly: GCF_038502225.1. NCBI lineage: Eukaryota > Metazoa > Arthropoda > Malacostraca > Decapoda > Parastacidae > Cherax > Cherax quadricarinatus. The sequence goes on along the minus strand of NC_091301.1, from coordinate 26,531,563 downwards.
CAGGGTCCGTCCCGTAGATCTACGGCTTTTCGGTGAGTGTCCAAACCGTAGATCTACGCCAAAATTCTAGCGCCGTCAAATTTAGCGTGAAAGCGCTCATAGGCCTACATGTGAGAGAATGGGTCTGCGCCGTGGGTGTGCGCCATAAATAAAAAATCTAGGCGCCTGCATAGCATTGTGTGAACGCCGGCTCATTCACCCTTGTTCACCATGCCTCGTCGCAAGTCAGCTCTCACTCCCCGGAAAATTGGGACTCTCCTCTTCCTGTCTGATAGTTCTGACACTGATGGAAGTGCAAATGAAGACGAATTCTACGGCTTTGATAAGTTAGTGACCGAAAATAACGACCAGGATATGGATAATAGTGCAGAAAACCCCGACGATCCTCGACCTTCTACCTCTGGTGTGGGCACTCGTGACTCATGGTCGGGTGTTCCTAAACGTAAGAGAAAACTAATATTTTCCCGTGGCCAGGCCTCTGACTTCAGTAATGACGATGATTCTGACGTGGATTGTGATTTTATTGCGCTCGACGATCATTCGAGTAGTGATAGTGAGGAAACATATTCACCAGTGAAGCGTCGGTATGTTCGCCGCCGCATGCGCTCGGGTAGTGTACCCTATGCTGTGCCCAGGGGACGGAGTACATCCCGGAGTACATCCCGTGGCCCTACACCCGTTTTAGGTACTGATAGTGAGGATGATGTGGCTACACTTGGCATGGATGGGCCACAGGCATCAGTGGATGGTGTTAGTGGTGCTGGTGGTGGTAGTGGCACCGCCATGCGTGACTCACTGTGCCACGCGGGGACCCACGCTGCTGACTCGTCAGTTCAAGGACAAAGCGGAGCGTCAGCCACCAGCCCGCCACAACCACAACCACCCGTACAACCAGCCTATGATGTCCAGTATCCACCAGCAAACCGTATCTGGGATTGGCAGCAAAATCCCAATTTTGTTCCCAGCCCTCACCACTTTGATGACTCTCAAAGTGGAATTCTACCTACCTGTCCCCTTGGAACCACGGCCAATGAACTGGAATTCTTTGAATTATTCTTTGACCAGCCATTGATGGAAATTATTGCCAGGGAAAGTAATAAGTATTTTCAGTACACCATGGCAAATACGATCTTATCACCACAGTCAAGACTACACAGGTGGAAAGAGACGACTGTTGCAGAAATGTATTTGCTTTTTGCAACAATAATGCTTATGCCTCACGTCTATAAGCATAATATAAAAGCATACTGGTCCACAGATCGGCTAATTTGTACCCCATCCTTCAGTGAAATAATACCAGTGAACAGATTTATCTTACTGTTACGTATGTTGCACTTCTCTGACAAAACCAGGCCTGACAGAAGTGACAGGTTATACAAGATTAGAAATGTTTTCATGTATCTCAAACAAAAGTTCAGGATATACTTTTATCCATTCAAGAATCTTGTAATTGACGAGTCTTTGATTTTGTTCAAAGGTAGACTGTCATTCAAGCAGTATATACCGAGCAAGAGGAACCGCTTTGGTATAAAATTGTTTGTACTCTGTGATTGTGACAGTGGCCTGGTGTTGGATATTGTTGTATACACGGGTAGTAAAACATTGAAAGATACCAAGATGTTATTGGGTATCTCAGGTGACGTAGTGAGAAACATGATGGCACCTTATCTTGGTAAGGGCCATACATTATATACCGATAACTGGTACACAAGCCCATTACTCAGTGATTTCATGCGAGTGAACAAGACAGATGTGTGGGGCACAGTGCGTTCTAATCGTAAACATATGCCCAGGCTCAACGCAGGTGTTCGTGGTGATGACGTGCAGGTGTTTACTGCCAATGACATCATGGCATTACGGTGGCATGACAAACGAGATGTCACATTGTTGACAACCATTCACCGTAATGAAATGCAAGACAGTGGCAAAGTTGATCGAGTGACTAATGAACGTATTCGAAAACCAGTGTCAGTGATTGATTATACACAAAACATGCGCTTGGTTGACAAGTGTGACATGCAGATTGGTTTTGTTGACTGTGTTCGTAAGAGTTACAAGTGGTACATGAAACTTTTCTTCCATCTCATGGACATTTCAATGCTGAATGCATATAATATGTACCAAATAAAGACTGGTAACAGACCACCGTATGGTGAATTTTGTTTGTCTGTTGTCAGACAACTCATAATGAAGTACCAGGTAACAACACCTGCAATACAACATGGTCCTCGAATTCATCACAATATACCCAAGCGTTTGAGGAGAGGTGATCATTTCATAATACAGCTTCCTTCAACTCAAAAGAAATTTGCTCAGAAGAGATGCATTGTGCACAAACAAAACGACGGCAACAAAGACGCAAAGACACTCGGTTTGTGTGTGAGGAATGTAAGGTGCCTCTGTGCATGGTGCCTTGTTTCAAGGAGTTCCACAAGCTCCAGCAGTTCTAAAACCATGTCCAGTGATTGTAAATATGTAAATATATGATAGAACATTAGTATTATACAATATTTGTGCATGTTTATTGTAATAAACAACAGTGGTAAACAATAATATGATAATAACTTTAGTGCAGTTGTGTTCAATACAGTGAGTATATATACAGTGGACCCCCGCATAGCGAACGCCTTGCATAGCGAACATTCCGCATAGCGAACGCTTTGATCGCTAAAATTTTGCCCCGCATAGTAGACAAAAACCCGCTCAGCGAACTTCGTCCGAGACGCGTCCAATGTGCGGCCTCAGCCAGCCTCACATGTGCCGCCTGTCCCATTGTTTACCAGCTAGCCTCCGCGGTAACATTCAAGCATACACTCGGAATATTTCGTATTATTACAGTGTTTTCGGTTCTGTTTGTTGAAAATAAGTGACCATGGGCCCCAAGAAAGCTTCTAGTGCCAACCCTGTGGTAAAAAGGGTGAGAATTAGTATGGAAATTAAGAAAGATTTTGAAGGGTTTGGGGCTAACCCTGAGAAGCCTATGCCAGTTGTGGAATCCATTGTGCCTACTTCAAAAATTAAGGAAATGTGTGCACAGTGGGTTGAACTGCAAACCTTTATGGATGAAAATCACCCTGACACAGCTGTTGCAAGGCGTGCTGGTGACTATTTCAATGACAATGTTATGGCCCATTTTAGACAAATCGTAAAGGAACGGGAGGTACAGAGCTCTATGGACAGAAAGAAGTCCAGTGACTCTGAAGCTGGTCCTAGTGGCATTAAAAGAAGAAGGGAAGTAACCCCGGAAAAGGACTTGCCTCCTCAAGTGTTAATGGAAGGGGATTCCCCTTCTAAACACTAACACTCTCTCTCCCCTCCTCCCATCCCATCAATCATCACCAGATCTTCAATAAAAGTAAGTGTCATGTAATTGTGCATGCCTTTTTCAGTTTGTGTGTACTAAAATTAACATTTTTTTGTGGTAAAAAAAATTTTTTTTCATACTTTTGGGTGTCTTGCACGGATTAATTTTATTTCCATTATTTCTTATGGGGAAAATTAATTCGCATAGCGAACATTTCGCATAACGACCAGCCCTCTTGCACGGATTAAGTTCGCTATGCGGGGGTCCACTGTATATCAATTATATACAGTATTGGTCTCTCAGGCCCCAAATGTTAGTGGGAATAGAAAAAAATTGGAAAAGAAAAGTAAAAACAACTAAAACAACAAAATAATATAATACGCGTATGTGGAATTCGTCGATGTTGCCACCACCACATCATTTTCTATAAACTTCTTGGCACTGTATCTCGGTAAGTACTGATCAGATTCTAATTTTTTTTGTTTTATTACCTTCACAAAAATATGCTCTTTAATTCTGTAAGAAAAAATAATTTTTTTTTTTCAAAATTTCTTGGACACTGGTGCGTGACTTCAGATTTTGGCCTTGGACCCTGAAAGGGTTAAATTCTTCCAAAATTTTATTAATTATAAATTAATCCTTGATAATGTGATAAGTCACAAAAGAGCTTGGAATTTCACTATGTATTCTTTTACAGTGGTTGTTTTGCATATTCTGATATCACCTGTTTACTGTGATCTTACTGCACATAACACAATAATTATGTAGTAGGTTGGTAGACAGCAACCACTCAGAGAAGTACTACCGTCCTACCATACGAGTGTAAAATGGAAGCCTGTATTTGTTTTACATGATGGTAGGATTGCTGGTGTCTCTTTTCTCTCATAGACATGCAAGATTTCAGGTACATCTTGCTACTTCTATTTACACTTAGGTCACACTACACATGCATGTACACATTTATGTATACACACTCATCTGAGTCTTCTTTTATTTTATCTTAATAGTTTTTGTTATTGTTTTTCCTTTCATATCCATAGGGAAGTGGAATAAGAATCTTTCCTCTGAAAGCCACGCGTGTTGTGAAAGTCAACTAAAATGCCAGGACCAGTGGGCTAATAACCTCCTTTCCCGTAAAACTTACTAAAAAGAAAAAAAAAGAGAGAGAAAAAAAAAAAGTCAAAATGTCTGAATATGCATGCTTGTTGTGCGAATGATAAGAGATAATTGTGGATGTTATGAATGAAAAGAAGCTGGATATCCTGGCTTTAAGTGAAACAAAGCTGAAGGGGGTAGGAGAGTTTCAGTGGGGAGAAATAAATGGGATTAGGATAAGTTATGGCAGAAGAGGGAATATGAATGTATATATTCAAGGATTATGTCGAGTTAAATAAGGGTTGGATGTGAAAAGTGGGTTATAGTACGTGTTTATGCCCCTGGGTAAGAGATAAGTATGGAGAGAGCAATTTTTAGAGATTAGTGAGTGCATGGAGAGTTTTGAACCAAGTGGGAGAGTACTTGTGGTTGGGGATCTTAATGCTAAAGTGGGTAACAATGTTGTGGAGGGAGTAATAGGTAAATTTGGGGTGCCAGGGGTAAATGAAAATGGGGAGCCTTTAATTGAACTATGTGTAGAAAGAGGTTTGGTATTGAGTAATTTTTTTTTTTTTAACAAGTTGGCCATCTCCCACCAATGCAGGGTGACCCAAAAAGAAAGAAAAAATCCCCAAAAAGAAAATACTTTCATCATTCAACACTTTCACCTCACTCATACATAATCACTGTCTTTGCAGAGGAGCCCAGATACAACGGTTTAGAAGCATATATAAAGTTATACAGTACGCCGTCATTTAGCACGAGTTTATTTGGCACGATTCGGGTACAGCACGATTGAAGAATTGTGGCACGATATTATTTAGCACTTTGTAAAATTAATTTAACATGATTCAGTTTGCAGGAGGAGAAAAAATTTTGAGCCGGCGGTCGCCCACGGGATTGGCTGTGGGCTACGCCACTGAGTCAACGGGGGAGGCCTACTGCCAACCCCTCCACCCTGAGCCAACCCCCCTCCCAGCCTTCAGTCCGGTTCATACTCATGTAGGATGATCTTCTGGGAGCTCGATGTGTTTGTTTAGATACTTATTTTAATTGCCGTATCTTAAATCTGCCAAGCAATCATGGCACCTAGTAGGCATACGAGTGCTGCTGAAAGTAGCAAGAAAAGGTTGAAGTGTGTAAGTCTAGGAATTACGAAGAAAATCGAGATATTAGATAAGCTTAAGAGTGGCTCGTGTTGTGGATATAGTTAGGGTCTATGGCCTTAATGAAGCGTCAGTTCATACAATTAGAAAGAACGAGGTGAATATACAAGCTTGTGTAATGAATAACCCAAGATGTCATCTCATGAAAAGAATGCCACGTAGATCACAAATAAATCAGAAAACTTGTTGCTTGAGTGGATTGAGCAAAGGACAAAGAAAGGTGCACCACTTAGTTTCAACCTAATTAGGAAAAAGGCCTTACAGTTGCTTAAAGCAGTGTATGAAAAGGAAGGAAGGCCTGAAAACGAGTGCATGTTTAGCACAATTTGGTTCCAAAACCAAGTTGCATAATAAATTACATAATATTAAGTTTTCTGGTGAAAGTGCTTCACCTGATAATACAGCAGCAAGCAATTTCCCTGCTGAATTGCAGAAAATTATTTCTAAGGGTGGCTATGAGCCACATCAAGTGTTTAATGCTGATGAGACAAGTGTTTTTTGGAAGAAAATGCCAACATGAACTTATATCAGTCAGCAAGAGAAAAAGGCAGAAAAAGGACTGCTTCACCTTGCTTCTTTGCTGTAATGCTTTCAAGTGTAAGCCGATGGTTATTTACAGCTCTAAGAATCCTCTTGCTTTGAAAGGTGTAGATAAAAACACCTACCAGTAATCTGGAGGTCAAACCAGTCAACATGGATGACAGAGGAAATATTTATTGACTGGTTTAAGCTTCACTATTCCTGAAGCCAAGTTTTACCTGCACAGTAAGAACCTTGCATTCAAGGCTCTCTTTATTCTTGATAATTCCCGTACTCATCCACAAGCTTTGCTGGATGTGACCCCACATGTAAAGTTGTATTTTTACCTCCAAATACATTTCTAATTCAACCACTGGATCGGGGAGTTATTAAGTCATTCAAGTGTAACTACACAAAGTCATGAAAAAACTAGTTGCATCAATGGACTGACTCTAACTTGGCAGTACCAAGCTTCTGGAATAAATTTAACATTGCAGATGCTATCAGCTATGCTAGAAGTGCATGGAATGAAGTGCCCCAATCAACATTAAATGCAGGCTGGGGAAAGTTATAGCCTTCTGTAGTTAATTCTTTCACTGTTTTTTTCCCTTGCTTGAGAGTCAGGTTCAGGAAATTGTTCAGATGGCAAGGAGATTACCAGGTGATGGTTGTGAAGATATGAATGAAGAAGATATGAATGAGCTCTTAGAAGATAGTGATGATGAAGACAAGAGTCCAGAGGAAATACTGGCAGAGTTTGATGTACAGATTCAAGGGAAGGAGATAAGATAAGATGAAGAAGAACCTGAAGAAAAACAGTTAACATTGCAGCAGTTTTGTGAGCAGTTCCACATTATTGGTAAATTTGTAGACTTTTTCACTGAAGAGGACCCTGACAAATCTAGAAGCAGTGCTTTGAAACAGGGTCTAGACCAGCTGATGATGCCTTACCATCAACTAAATAATGTACTGCAGGGTGAAAGAGCTAGAGATCCATTACAGAATTTATGCACACTCCGATACAACTATCTACTTCATTACCAGAACCTAAACCATCCACTTCTGGCGACAACCAACAACCATCCACTACAGCCCAGTAGGGCCACACCATGCATATCCACTCTCTTCACAATCATCTATAAACACTATTACCCACAATTTAAGGTAAGAAATACTATTATTTCTAATGCATTTGTAGTCTTAAGCAGTAATATATCACAACAATGAACTACAATTACATATTCACTTTTATTTTTGTAAGATCTGTTAATCTAAAAGTAAGTTGTTTGTCTCTTTCGGGGGCTCCCAGGAACGTAACCTTATTTTTCCCAAAAGTTCTTCAGTTCATCTAACACGATTTTACCAAGCATAGCGTTTTCAGTAACGCAATTACCATGTTAAACAACGGTCTACTGTGTAACATATCCCTCCAAACTGCCAATATCCCAAACCCCTCCTTTAAAATGCACGCACTGTACTGTACTTCCCATTTCCATTACTCAAGTCTGGCTATATAAAAATAACAGGTTTCCCTGAATCCCTTCACTAAATATTACCCTACTCACACCAAAACAGCTCGTCAGGTCCCAAAAACCATTCGTCTCCATTCACTCCTATCTAACACGCTCACGCACATTTGCTGAAAGTCCAAACCCCTTGCCCACAAAACCACTTTTACACTGTCCCTCCAACTTTTTTGAGGACGACCCCTACCCCGCTTTCCTTCCCCTACAGATTTATATGCTCTCCATGTCATTCTACTTTGATCCATTCTCTCTAAATGACGAAACCACCTCAACAACCCCTCTTCAGCCCTCTGACTAATACTTTTATTAACTCCACACCTTCTCCTAAATTAGGAATATTACATATTTTAAGAAAAAAAGGATAAATAAGTATACAAGGTATGATATAGCACATAATGAAAGTAGTTTGTTAGATTATGTACTGGTGGATAAAAGGTTGTACATGTTCATAGAGGGGCAATGGATATATCAGATCACTATTTAGTTGTAGCTACAGTTAGAGTAAGAGGTAGATGGGACAAAAGGAATATGGCAACAGCAAGTAGGAGAGAGGTGAAAGTGTATAAACTAAGGGAGGAGGAAGTTAGGCTGAGACATAAGCAACTATTGGCAGAAAGGTAGGCTAGTGCAAGTATAAATAGTGGGGGGGGGGGGGGGGGCTTTGAAGAGGGATGGGATAGTTTTAAAAATGCAGTATTAGAATGTGGGGCAGAAGTTTATGGCTATAGGTGGGTGGGTGCAGGAGGAAAGAAAAGTGATTGGTGGAATGATGAAGTAAAGGGTATGATAAGAGAAAAAGGTAGCTTATGAGAAGTTTTTACAAAGCAGAAGTGATATAAGAAGGGCAGAGTATATGGAGAGCAAAAGAAAAGTGAAGAGAGTGGTGAGAGTGCAAAAGGAGAGCAAATGATAGTGGGAGAGGCAGTCAAAAAATTTTGCTGAAAATAAGAAAAAATTTTTGGAGATAAACAAGTTTAGAAAGCCTAGGGAATGCATGGATTTGTCAATTAAAAACAGAGTAGGCAAGTTAGTTGATGGGGAACTGGAGGTATTGGGTAGATGGCAGGAATATTTTGAGGAGCTTTTAAATGTCGATGAAGAAAGGGAGGCAGTAATTTCATGCAGTGGCCAGGGAGGTATAACATCTTTTAAGAGTAAAGAAGAGCAGGATGTGAGTGTGGGGGAGGTGTGTGAGGCATTACATAGAATGAAAGGGGGTAAAGCAGCTGGAACTGATGGGATCATGACTGAAATGTTAAAAGCAAGGGGAGATAGTGTTTTTTTTTTAATAAATGTATGAAAGAGGGGAAGGTACCTAGGGATTGGCAGAGAGGATGCAAAGTTCCTTTATATAAAGGGAAGGGAGACAAAAGAGATTGTAAAAATTATAGGGGAATAAGTTTACCGAATCCTAGGTAGTAAGTCTGTAGACAGCAACCACTCAGGGAGGTACTACTGTCCTGCCAAGTGAGTGTAAAACAGAAGCCTGTAATTGTTTTACACGATGGTAGGATTGCTGGTGTCTTTTTATTCTGTCTCATACACATGCAAGATTTCAGGTATGTCTTGCTACTTCTACTTACACTTAGGTCACAATACACATACATGTACAAGCATATATACACACACCTCTCTGGGTTTTCTTCTATTTTCTTTCTAGTTCTTGTTTATTTCCTCTTACCTCCATGGGGAAGTGGAACAGAATTCTTCCTCCGTAAGCCATGTGTGTTGTAAGAGGCGACTAAAATGCCGGGAGCAAGGAGCTAGTAACCTCTTCTCCTGTATATATTACTAAATGTAAAAGGAGAAACTTTCGTTTTTCCTTTTGGGCCACCCCGCCTCGGTGGGATACGGCCGGTGTGTTGAAAGAAAGAAAGAAGAAAAGGAGAAACTTTTGTTTTTCCTTTCGGGCCACCCCGCCTTGGTGGGATACGGCCGGTGCATTGAAAGAAAGAAGTTTACCGAGTCCTAGGTAGTAAGTTTGTAGACAGCAACCACTCAGGGAGGTACTACTGTCCTGCCAAGTGAGTGTAAAACGAAAGCCTGTAACTGTTTTACATGATGGTAGGATTGCTGGTGTCTTTTTTTTCTGTCTCAAACATGTAAGATTTCAGGCATGTCTTGCTACTTCTACTTCCATTAAGGCCACACTACACATGCCTGTACAAGCATATATATACACACTCTTCTGGGTTTTCTTCTATTTTTCTTACTAGTTCTTGTTCTTGTTTCTTTCCACGTATCTCCATGGGGAAGTGGAACAGAATTCTTCCTCCGTAAGCCATGCATGTTGTAAGAGGCGACTAAAATGCCAGGAGCAAGGGACTAGCAGCCCCTTCTCCTGTATAAATTACTAAATTTAAAAAGAGAACCTTTCGTTTTTCTTTTGGGGCCACCCTGCGTTGGTGGGATACGGCCGGTTAAAAAAAAAAAAAAAAAAAAGAGAAACATTCGTTTTTTTCTTTTAAGCCACCCCATCTCCCATCTCAGTGGGATATGGCCGGTGTGTTGAAAGTGGTAGTAGTTTACCAAGTATACCAGGTAAAGTGTACGAAAGGATTATTATTGGAAGAATTAGAGGTAAGACAGAGAGTAGGATTGCAGATGAGCAAGGAGGCTTTAGGGTGGGGAGGGGATTTGTAGATAAAGTGTTTAAAAAAAAAAAAACTACCACGGGGGGGGGGGGGGATAGAACCCGCGATCAGAGAGTCTCAAAACTCCAGACCGTCGCATTAGCCACTGTCTGGAGTTTTGAGACTCTCTGATCGCGGTTTCTATCCCTGCCCGTGGTATGGTTTGTTTGCAATTGTGTCATTACGATTTCATGAGTCATGATAAAGTGTTTACATTGAAGCATGTATGTGTACAGTATTTAGATAAAGGCAGGGAAGTTTTCATTGCTTTTATGGATTTAGAAAAGGCATATGAGAGTGGATAGGGGAGCAAAGTGGCAGATGTTGCAAGTGCATGTAATAAGTAGTAAGCTACTAAATGCTGTAAAGAGTTTTTATAAGGATAGTGAGGTGAGGCTCAGGATAGGGTGTGTAGGAGAGAGGGAAATTACTTCCTGGTAAGAGTAGGTCTTAGACAGGGATGTGTAATGTCAACACGGTTGTTTAATATATTTATAGATGGGGCTGTAAAAGTAAATGCAAGGGTGTTGGGAAGAGGGGTGGGATTAAATTATGGGGAATCAAATACAAAATGGGAGTTGACACACTTTTTGCTGATGATACTGTGCTTATGGGAGATTCTAAAGAAAAGTTGCAAAGGTTAGTGGACAAGTTTGGGAGGGTGTGTAAAGGTAGAAAGTTGAATGTGAACATAGATAAGAGTAAGGTGATGAGGGTATCAAATGATTTAGATAAAAAAAAAAATTGGGTATCTCATTGGAGAAGGGGAATATGGAAGAAGTGAATGTTTTCAGATATTTGGGAGTTGACTTGTCAGCGGATGGGTTTATGATGGACGAGGTTAACCATAGAATTGATGAAGGAAAAAAGGCAAGTGGTGCATTGAGGTATCTGTGGAGACAAACCACATTATCCATGGAGGCAAAGAAGGGAATGTACGAAAGTACAATAGTACCAACACTCTTATATGGGTGTGAAGCTTGGGTTGTAAATGCTGCAGCGAGGAGATGGCTGGTGGCAGAAGAGATGTGTCTAAGGGCAATGTGTGGTGTAAATATTATGCAATGAATTCATTATTAAAAGTATTAGTCAGAGGGTTGAAGGGGGATTGTTGAGGTGGTTTGGTCATTTAGAAAGAATGGAACGAAGTAGAATGATTGGAGAGCACATAAATCTGTAGGGGAAGGAAGGCAGGGTAGGGGTCGTCTTCGAAAAGGTTGGAGGGAGGGGGTAAAGGTTTTATGGGCTTCCACCAAGCATGCGCGAGTGTGTTAGATAGGAGTGAATGGAGACGAATGGTTTTTGGGACCTGACAAGCTGTTGGAGTGCGAGCAAGGTAATATTTTGTGAAGGGATTCCAGGAAACTGGTTAGCCGGACTTGAGTCCTGGAAATGGGAAGTACATGCTTGCACTTTAAAGGAGGGGTCTGGGATATTGGCAGTTTGGAAAGACTCCTAAACTGTCCTATCTGAGCGCCTCTGAAGAGACAGTGATTATGTATGAGTGATGGTGAAGGTGCTGAATGATGATTAAAGTATTTTTCTTTCTTTTTGGGTCACCTTGCCTTGGTGGGAAATGGCTGACATGTTAAAAAAAATACAATATATTATTACAGCTTGTACATGTTCGATTTGCAGTCAAAAGAAATGTAAACCTACATAAAGATGCAATAGTAAATCATAAATATGAATCTTTTTCATATCTCTATTTTTTATGTCTAGTGTTAGTAATACATATAGCATCTACAGTGTTTTGTATCCTATAAGACAGTATTCATGTAGGTACTGACAGACAGAAGATTCATCTTGTAAACAGATGCTGTAATCTTATGGTACCGATAAACACAGTATAGTACTGCAAATGTATTTTCTCTTCATTATGATTTAACATTTTCTTTACTCGAGCTAATTTTATTGTAAGAATACAATACATAAAACATGTACAGTGTGTGTTAATTGACTACTTATGTTATCGGTAAGGCTTCCGGTCAACAGTAGGCCATTAGTAGTTCAGTTTTTAAGGCATTAAAAGTTATACACAGATTTTCGACCACGGAGGGGGTTGGTGCCCCTAACCTCCACATTGTTCAAGGGTTAACTGTATTTTTAAATGTACCAGTAAAATTTTACCTTTCCTTTCCGAATACATAAAAGCTGTACAAGTCTTTCTGGAGCTGATGTTACGCTCTCCCAAAGTCTGGAAGCTTGTTGACGAGACTTGGATTTAAACAGATCTCGTGTTGGGCAGTCGGGTAAATGACGAATTTTGCGCTCTAAGTCATCTAATTCCATCATCACATTGAATAACTATAAAATAGAAAAGAAAATTTAACAGTTTATAAAGTAACATTTATGCTCAAAGCAACAAAAACTAAAATAATATATAGATAGCAAAACAGAATACCTTTTTGGATGCACTCATGACATGTCCCCTTTGTCTCTCAATCTCCACTAGTGATGCCCTATCAGTTTTTTCCATTTCTAAATCACCTATATTACGCATCCTCTTTCCCCTTTCCTTGCCTTTATTTCACTTGCCTATCCCTTCCTTTACTGTCATTTCTACATTTACTTATATATTTATGCATAAACTTGATAAGACAATCATTTCTTCATTATGGTTACCAGTAAAAGTGGCAGGCACACAGACAAGGTTACTCTGAGAAGGTTGAGTCAAATTAACTTCTGCAGAGGTAGGGTAGCTCTTTTAATGATTCTTCCTTCCCCCCCCCCTCCTCCCTATTTTTTGAGTACAGGTTGACCATCACTAATCCAGCATCATTGGGACCTATAGGGTGCCGGATTACAGGTCTCCCTCCACATTTGCAAGTTCCACTTTCGCGGGCCTCAAACATTTGCGAATATCCAGCCGCCCAATCATATTTAAAATGTCATTATGTACGTTAGGAATTGTGGCGGCGGCAGAGTTTGTTTGGAGGAAGGACAAGATAATCCTTCAATATAACACTAATATCAACTCTAGTGCTTATTTACCTATCACAATTGTTCTAATATGACATAATAAACAATATTAATAACAGTAATAACAACTTGTTACTATTACTAATATTAACAATAATAACGAGTGATGTTATGTTGTTGTTGGGTTTATAAGGGACACTGAGAGCGTAAGCTGTACATAGTGGTGGTGAAGGCCAGCAGAGGCGGAGGTGTTCTCAGTAGCCCTATATAACTCCAACAACATTGAAAGAGTTAGGTTCATGCTGTCCTTTTTCTATCAATTAATCGTTTAACTTACTTGCTACACTGTTAATGCTACACTTTATTGCTGGCTGGTGCTATAGCCTTTATCAACTAGTGCTGCTTTAGTATCGTACATATCACAGAATCATTGAACCACTGAAGAAGGCACATTCTCCCCTCTCTCTTCCTCCTCCACTTCGATATTTTGCTACAAGTTCTTTCTTGAATTCTATAGTCTTTCTCACCTTCTCTACCAAAGGGCTGGCACTAGTGTAATATTTTACAATGTTTTCATGTTTTTATGATTGTTCATGGTTCAATAGGTTAAGGAAGCAGTATTGTTAGGTTAATACTATTATTATATTTCCCTACAATATATTTGTGCACCAAACATTCGCAATGTTTCCACATTCGAGAGGTTCTTGATCCCCTAACCCTCACGAATGTGGAGGGAGACCTGTAGTAATTTGGCCGGATTACAGAGTATTTAGGTTAGAATACACATAACCGAACGGCAATATTTACGCATCGACAATTTCACTCATTTTATACCCTACTTTTGGCCCATTCCATTGTTCCAGTCTACCAAACTCATAGCTATTTCACTAGTATTCCTTCTATTCTGTCAACTGAGTACAAGAAACTTCCCATTTACCTATTTCAACTACCCAATAAAGTGGTCTGAAATTGGTAATTTGTCCCATTTCACACAAATTTCATGAGATGCCAGTTTCAAAATAGGGTTCTGAATAAACAATGCAGACATTCCTATCACTAAGATAACATTTTCTCTGTTCATTATTCACATCTCCAGGCCTCTCTTATATTACTCTTGCTCACTATTTTGAATGTTTATTCACACAAAAAATAGAAGATTTACTGTTATGAAGACTACTGCATTATTGTAATAATTGTATAAAAATGTCAACCCATTCATATATGCGTATTAGACTGGCCAGTTGGACACGCATTGGATGGTGACATCACTCGTTTACTCTTGAACATCAGCAAAAATCCAACATTTCCACTACTTTGAGTTCAATTTTAAGGTACTTTCCAGCATGAAACTAATGAAAATTTTATCTATTTCTGTAATAAATCTTCTATTCTATCAAATAAGACCAGAAAAACAAGAATACAACCATACAAAAATACACAGCAAAGTTGCTTTTACACCAGCCCAAATTTACCGGTCACAGCTTATGTGAGTGAGCTGAGCTCATGGCGACCGACAGTGGCTTCAAAGCCACGGTGTATGCACTTTACACAATGAGAAACCTTTCTTTTATCTGTTGGAACCACGGCTAGGGCTAAAAGTGAGAAGGTTATAATAATAAATGGAGAAACAAACTGGAATGGTGGTGTGGCGACCCTGGCAATTTTAAATTATGCTAGCCGAAATTAGTGCCTGATTACTGATTGCTGGATTAGTGATGACCAACCTGTATTCTGTGCAACTCTCAGCACATTTTGATTATAAATAGTATATGTTTACCTTTTCAATATACAGGAGAAGATGTCTGTGTTTCCTCATCTCACGTTGCAAAGGTGTTGTGGGATGTGATGGGTCAAGATGTACAACTTGCAGGTCAATTATCCTTCTCGGGGCATTAACACTTACTACTTGCAGTTTCCCTAGAGAGTTTTCTAATCGTGGAGGTTCATATTCTCTGCCACCATCTTTGCCACGATCCGATAAAAGTAGCTGGAGACCATCAATCTCTATCACTTCTTCTTCCCTTTTGCGTTGCTGCTTAACACTATACATCTAGAATTAGAAATGTTTTTTTTTAATAAGAGCAAACTATTATGATATAGCTTATATTTTGAGGTACAATAAGAAAACAATGAGATCCACAACTTTCTACCAGCAAATAATAAAGGTCAACATTTTCAAGAGAAAACTAGATAATGTGGTGTAGATGCTGCCTTATCAGTCAGGTTGTGATTCCAGGAAAGCCTAGCATTAGGAGAAATCTGCACCTAGACAAACTAAAACAGTCCCAGTTAATATATACAGTCGGCCCTATGTATCCAGGAATCAAACAACCATGGATCGAAAATATTCGGGAGGATGGGGGGGGGGGGGCAAAAAGTTCCAAAAAGCAAAATTTCAATTTGCCATGCACCAATCACTATACTGAATCCACACGAGTGAAATGATGTGTAGGCAAACAATGCTTGTCGTCTGACTCGTATCTCGTCTGTGTGTGTACCCATTGTGGAAAAATGTTTCCGAAAAAAGCAATTATTATTATTAATAGTAGTAGAGTGGACCCTCAGTTAATGATATTAATCGATTCCAGAGAGCTTGTCCTTAACTGATTTTATCATTATCCAAATTAATTTTCCCCATGAGAAATAATGGAAATCCAATTAAACCGTTTCAGACATCCAAAAGTATTAAAATAATTTTTTTATATGAAATATACATTTCCCTACATAGAAAACTGATACATGAAGGACAAAACAATAACAACATCACACTTACCTTTATTGAAGACATGGTGATGCATGGAAGACGGGAGAAGGGGAGAGGATGGAGGAGTTTACAATTGTTTGGAAGGGAAATCCCACTCCATAAAGACTTTAGGTACCAAGTCCTTATACCTGGGTTACTTCCCTCTTTTGCTTTTTAATGCCACTAGGACCAGTTTGAGAACCACTGGACCCCTGTTGCTCAAAAAAGTTTTCCAGAGAGGTTTGTTTCTGGCGTACATTAGGAATTGTGTTGAAAGACACAAGATAGTCCTTCAATATGACACTAATATCAGTTCTATGGCTTATTTATCCAGCACAATTCATCTAATATGACCTAATAAACTATATTAATAACATAGAAACATGACTTATACTCTAGAAAGAATAAAATATGTCATTATGTCACAAGTGTTGCTGTGTTGTTGTTGTTGGGTGTACAAGGGCCACTAAGAGCATAAGCCATACATAGTGGTGGAGGGAAGCGGCAGCAGAGGCGGTAGAGACGGGGGTGTTGTCAGTCGCCCTACATAACTCCAACAACATTGGCGGAGTTAGGTTCGTGCTGTCCTTTTTCTATCGATTAATCGTTTAACTTACTTCCTACAGTTAATGCTACACTTTATCGCTGGCTACTGCTATAGCCTTTATAGACTCCTGCTGCTTTAGTATCATACATATTGCAGAATAACTGAAAAAGGCACATTCTCCCCTCTCCCTCAGCTCTTTACCAAAGGGTTGGCTGAGACTAGAAGCTTTCTTTGGGCCCATGGTGGCATTTTTAGCAGTTACAAGCACTAAAAACAATGGAATACAAAATGTATTGCATGTATGTGTGGAATCATCCACAGTGACTTGTAAACAATGGCACACTGGCCACACTGGAGTGGTCGGGCGGCTCAAACCGCGCAGACACGTTCTGGACAAATGTCCTTAACTGAGTTTATCGTTAGCCGAGCTGATATTTTGATGCAAAAACACATCAATATCCGATTTTATTGCTATCCGATGGCATCATTAACTGAGGGTCCACTGTAGTGGTATTAGTGGTTGTGAGGGAAAAGTTCAATAGATAGGAGTAGAGAGGGAGTATATAGTAACAATAGTTTCATTGCAGGCTGCTTGTTAGGGTAGGGTAAGTCAAGCTCCCACTATTCCCGCCTTTTTTCCCCCACCCTGAAAGTGATAGTTTGACTGCCGGCTGCTTGTTAAGGCAGGGTCAGTCTAGCTCCTGCTATCCCTTCCCCTCCTCCCCCCCCCAAAAGGTGACGTGTGGGGCTCCGGTCCAAACAGTAATCACTAGACTCACAGCTCCCAGCACTACTGTAAGTACATGCCTGCCTTGTATTCTAGTGGATTTATTGGTTGAAAGCTTCACTTTTGACCAATAATAAACTTAGTCCTTTCAGTCTTGCTCTAGGTTGACTGTTGTAATAATCACCACATCTTTTAGGTATTGTACTTATCATGGAGAGTAATTTCTTAAGCAGTGGGTAACCTGTCTATCTTTCCAGCTTGGATGACAGAGAGGGTCACCTGCCAATCAACGAGCAGAACTGAAGGAGATGGACTAACGTCCTGAGACTTCCCCTTTTTGGATTTAATTACCTGTGCACCTGTATGAAATTGCAGGACGTAACCCCTCATCATTGCAGCGGTCAAGAACCTGCTTTCCTGTCATCGGGATAGAATACTCAAGGCTATACTGTGAAGAACGAACCGGTGGGTTGTAACCAATACCTGCGCCCCCCCCCCATCATCAGCAACTGTTACGATTTCAACAACACTCAGTGTCACCAACACCAGACACCCCTATATATATTAGCATTGAATTCAGTTATCATTTATATTTTTCATTTTTTATTTTTAATGTAGGATTAATATTTCATATTTAAGTGTTATATATTTTCTATATAATAAAGTGTATGTTTGTCTGTTATCATTTCTTTTTCTATTCACTAATTTTCCTGAGGAGCCAGCCTTGGTAATACTGTCTGAAGTTGTTACAGGGCTGAGTAAGCCTTCACAAGTGGTGACCTTGCCAGGATCAACTCTACTGAATCAAGATTCAACTCCATCTCGAATCTACCATTGGAACTTCAACACCGCATACCACAGACGGTTACCACCAGCCATGAGTAATCATTCTCTATGGTAGGACTACAGTACAGGTATTTAAAAGATTTGGTGATTGTTAGTCTCAATTTATTGTAAGTCAAGTCAAGGCAGGAATACTAGTTAATTCTGCCATCTATTTTTGTGTGAGCTTGAAACACTTTGGAGGATTAGACTCTAGGGACCCGAGATTTTCCAGTGACAATTTGTTTCATTGAGCTCTTTATTATATCAAGGGAACTGTCATAGGGCACTCTTGATTTGTTGGTGAGAAGATTGGATGGTCAAGTGACCCCATTCTACTTACTGTTTGCTCGGAGCCGGCATAGAACTCTTCGTTTTAATTAACCCTTTGACTGTTTCCGACGTATAAATACGTCTTACGAGCCAATGTTTCTGACGTATTTATATGCACAAATTCTAGCGGCTTCAAATCAAGCGCCAAAGGCCTGGTAGGCCTACATGAGAGAGAATGGGTCTCAGTGGTCGGTGTGCACCCTGTGAAAAAAATCTGGGACCCAGTGGTGCATTGTGGGAACGCCATGTTGTTAGTCCATTTTCACCATGCCTCTCGGTAAGAAGTTCCTCACTCCTCGGCGGATTGGAGGTCTTTTGTTCCCAAGTGATAGCTCTAACAGCGGTGAAAATGTCAGTGACAGTGAATTCCAGGGTTTTGAAGTGAGTGTTACCGGAAAAAGTGCCCAGGATAATGTAATTAGTGATGAAAACCCAGATGACCCACAACCTTCCACCTCTGGTGCTGTGCCGGCTTGTTCACGTTCACGTTTGCCTGTACAAGGACGAAAGAGGAAACTATTTGGTCGTGTACAACACCCAGATGATAGCAGTGATAGTGATTTCAAGGTCATTGAAAGCAGTTCTAGTGACAGTGAGAGTGAATATTCCCCAGTGAAGCGGCAGTATGTACGACGTAGCATGCGGTCTGGTAGTGTTTCATATGTTGTTCCAAGGGGAAGGAGAAACTCTGGGAGCACATCCCGTGGCCCTACACCACGACCTGATAGTGAAGATAACGATATTGTAACGCTGGGTATGAATGGTGACAGTGAGGGAGGAGGCAGTGGTGGTGATAGTGAGGGTGGCACGGCCCATGTGGCACCATCAGTGGGCCACGCTACTACCCACGCTGCTGACTCAGCACAACAACCAGCCTCACCCTACCCCACACTCCCACAACCTGCACCACCACAACCTGCACAACCACAACCTGCACAACCACAACCTGCACAACCACAACCACGGTACAATATCCAGACACCACCAGCAGACCGCATCTGGGATTGGCAGGACGGTGACGAGTTTGTTCCCAGTCCCCATGGCTTTGATGAAACACAAAGTGGAATAAAGCCATCTTGTCCACTTGGGAACAATGCCAGTGAACTGGACTGCTTTGAGTTATTCTTCGATGAACCCCTGATGGACATCATTGTCTGGGAAACAAACACATACTGTGATTACACCATGGCAAATACAATTCTCTCACCAAAATCATGGCTACACAAGTGGAAGGAGACAACTGTGGCAGAGATGTACCTGTTTTTTGCCACAATAATGCTTATGCCACATGTGTATAAGCACACTGTCACCACATACTGGGTAACAGAACGCCAGATTTCAACTCCAGGTTTTAGTGACATTATAGGTGTCAATCGTTTCCTGATACTGTTACGTATGTTACACTTTTCAGACAAAACCAGGCCTGACAGAAGCGACAGGTTATGTAAGATCAGAAATGTGTTTATGTACCTGAAACAAAAGTGCTGCATGTATTTTTATCCCTTCAGGAAGCTTGTTATTGATGAGTCCTTGATTTTATTCAAAGGAAGACTCTCATTCAAGCAATATATACCAAGCAAGAGGAAACGCTTTGGTATAAAGCTATTTGTACTGTGTGATTGCAGAAGTGGTCTAGTTTTGGATATCATTGTGTACACAGGCAGTAATACTTTGAGAGATACCATGAAGTTATTGGGTATCTCTGGTGATGTGGTTCGAACAATGATGGAACCATATCTTGGTAACTGGCATATGTTATTTACTGATAACTGGTACACAAGCCCCTTACTCAGTGATTTCTTGCGAGTGAACTTGACAGACGTGTGTGGCACAGTGCGTGGTAATCGTAAACATATGCCAAGGTTCAACGCTGGCACTCGCAGAGGTGAGGTGCAAGCCTTTGCTGCCAATGACATCATGGCATTTCGGTGGCATGACAAACGTGATGTCACATTGTTGACATCAGTTCACAGAAACGAAATGGTACCCAGTGGCAGGGACAACAGAGAGACCAATGAACCCATTCTAAAGCCTGCAGCTGTCATGGACTACAACCTCAATATGCGCTTAGTGGACAAATGTGACATGCAGATTGGGTTTGCAGACTGTGTACGCAAGAGTTATAAGTGGTATATAAAACTTTTTTTCCATCTTGTTGATATCTCTATGCTAAATGCTTATAACTTATACAAGTTGAAGACCAACAAAACACCAAAATATGGTGAATTTTGCCTGTCAGTAATCAGACAAATAATTGCAAAGTACCAAGGAGCAACTCCTGCAATAGACCAGCGCCCACAGACGTCATCTCGTACGAGGCCTGGTGATCACTACCCCATACAACTGCCTCCTACTACTGCCAAGAAAAATGCTCAGGTGTTATGTATGTATGCATACCACAAAACGCCCACAAACACGCAGAGACACTCGTTTTATGTGTGAGGAATGTGAAGTGCCCCTCTGCATATACCCATGTTTCAAAGAGTTCCACAGCAGTTCTAGGAACGTGTTTAGTGACTGTACATATGTATATATATTATGGAACAATAGTAATAAACATTGTTTTGTATTGTTTGCTTGTGTAAACAAAGTGTATACACAAACTAATAGTGATAAAGTTTGTTCTGTTATTGTGTTGTAAACAATGAGTGTATATTTGAACAATGCACCTTACATTGGTCTCACAAGCCACATAAGTTACCTGGAACAGAAAAATATTGAAAAATGCAAGAAACCTTTGAATTAGATTATGTATTGGTGGATAAAAGGTTGATGGGTAGGCTCCAGGATGTACATGTTTATAGAGGGGCAACTGATATATCGGATCATTATTTAGTTGTAGCTACAGTTAGAGTAAGAGATAGATGGTACAAGAGGAAGGTGGCAACAACAAGTAAGAGGGAGGTGAAAGTGTATAAACTAAGGGAGGAGGAAGTTCGGGCGAGATATAAGCGACTATTGGCAGAAAGGTGGGCTAGTGCAAAGATGAGTAGTGGGGGGGTTGAAGAGGGTTGGAATAGTTTTAAAAATGCAGTATTAGAATGTGGGGCAGAAGTTTGTGGTTATAGGAGGGTGGGGGCAGGAGGAAAGAGGAGTGATTGGTGGAATGATGAAGTAAAGGGTGTGATAAAAGAGAAAAAGGTAGCTTACGAGAGGTTTTTACAAAGCAGAAGTGTTATAAGAAGAGCAGAGTATATGGAGAGTAAAAGAAAGGTGAAGAGAGTGGCAAGAGAGTGCAAAAGGAGAGCAGATGAAAGAGTGGGAGAGGCACTGTCAAGAAATTTTAATGAAAATAAGAAAAAATTTTGGAGTGAGTTAAACAAGTTAAGAAAGCCTAGGGAAAGTATGGATTTGTCAGTTAAAAACAGAGTAGGGGAGTTAATAGATGGGGAGAGGGAGGTATTAGGTAGATGGCGAGAATATTTTGAGGAACTTTTAAATGTTAAGGAAGAAAGGGAGGCGGTAATTTCATGCACTGGCCAGGGAGGTATACCATCTGTTAGGAGTGAAGAAGAGCAGAATGTAAGTGTGGTGGAGGTACGTGAGGCATTACGTAGAATGAAAGGGGGCAAAGCAGCTGGAACTGATGGGATTGTGACAGAAATGTTAAAAGCAGGGGGGGATATAGTGTTGGAGTGGTTGGTACTTTTGTTTAATAAATGTATGAAAGAGGGGAAGGTACCTAGGGATTGGCAGAGAGCATGTATAGTCCCTTTATATAAAGGGAAAGGGGACAAAAGAGATTGTAAAAATTATAGAGGAATAAGTTTACTGAGTATACCAGGAAAAGTATACGGTAGGGTTATAATTGAAAGAATTAGAGGTAAGACAGAATGTAGGATTGCGGATGAGCAGGGAGGCTTCAGAGTGGGTAGGGGATGTGTAGATCAAGTGTTTACATTGAAGCATGTATGTGAACAGTATTTAGATAAAGGTAGGGAAGTTTTTATTGCATTTATGGATTTAGAAAAGGCATATGATAGAGTGGATAGAGGAGCAATGTGGCAGATGTTGCAAGTATATGGAATAGGTGGTAAGTTACTAAATGCTGTAAAGAGTTTTTATGAGGATAGTGAGGCTCAGGTTAGGGCGTGTAGAAGAGAGGGAGAATACTTCCCAGTAAAGGTAGGTCTTAGACAGGGATGTGTAATGTCACCATGGTTGTTTAATATATTTATAGATGGGGTTGTAAAAGAAGTAAATGCTAGGGTGTTCAGGAGAGGGGTGGGATTAAATTATGGGGAATCAAATTCAAAATGGGAATTGACACAGTTACTTTTTGCTGATGATACTGTGCTTATGGGAGATTCTAAAGAAAAATTGCAAAGGTTAGTGGATGAGTTTGAGAATGTGTGTAAAGGTAGAAAGTTGAAAGTGAACATAGAAAAGAGTAAGGTGATGAGGGTATCAAATGATTTAGATAAAGAAAAATTGGATATCAAATTGGGGAGGAGGAGTATGGAAGAAGTGAATGTTTTCAGATACTTGGGAGTTGACGTGTCGGCGGATGGATTTATGAAGGATGAGGCTAATCATAGAATTGATGAGGGAAAAAAGGCGAGTGGTGCGTTGAGGTATATGTGGAGTCAAAAAACGTTATCTATGGAGGCAAAGAAGGGAATGTATGAAAGTATAGTAGTACCAACAGTCTTATATGGATGTGAAGCTTGGGTGGTAAATGCAGCAGCGAGGAGATGGTTGGAGGCAGTGGAGATGTCCTGTCTAAGGGCAATGTGTGGTGTAAATATTATGCAGAAAATTCGGAGTGTGGAAATTAGGAGGTGTGGAGTTAATAAAAGCATTAGTCAGAGGGCACAAGAGGGGTTGTTGAGGTGGTATGGTCGTTTAGAGAGAATGGATCAAAGTAGAATGACATGGAAAGCATATAAATCTATAGGGGAAGGAAGGAGGGGTAGGGGTCGTCCTCGAAAGGGTTGGAAAGAGGGGGTAAAGGAGGTTTTGTGGGCTAGGGGCTTGGACTTCCAGCAAGCGTGCATGAGCGTATTAGATAGGAGTGAATGGAGGCGAATGATACTTGGGACCTGACGATCTGTTGGAGTGTGAGCAGGGTAATATTTAGTGAAGGGATTCAGGGAAACTGGTTATTTTCATATAGTCGGACTTGAGTCCTGGAAATGGGAAGTACAATGCCTGCACTTTAAAGGACGGGTTTGGGATATTGGCAGTTTGGAGGGATATGTTGTGTATCTTTATACGTTGGTTTAGAAAGACACGTAAGCAAACACTATAACATATTTATAGAAAACATTTCGGTCCTGGGACCTTGATCAGAAGTGATCAAGGTCCCCGGACCGAAACGTTTTCTATAAATATGTTACAGTGTTTGCTTACGTGTCTTTCTAAACCAACTTGTCGGTGTTTATTACCAAGGTTTATACCATCTTTATACGTATATGCTTCTGAACTGTTGTATTCTGAGCACCTCAGCAAAAGCAGTGATAATGTGTGAGTGTGGTGAAAGTGTTGAATGATGATTAAAGTATTTTCTTTTTGGGGATTTTCTTTCTTTTTTGGGTCACCCTGCCTCGGTGGGAGACGGCCGACTTGTTGAGACAAAAAAAAAAAAAAAAAAAAAAAAAAATAATAGCGGGTGGGCGGCAGTCGCCGCTGTTGCCGTACGCACGTCACTTTCTGCAAACTTTGCGGCTCTATATCTCGGTAAGTACTGATGGCAAAAAAATTTTTTTAGGCTTAAAACACTACTAAAAGTATTCCTAACATTTTCATAAGAAAATTTTTTTTTTTTTTTCGAATATTTGGCGACATAGAATGAAAGTTTCAGAGAGGGGCCTGAAACAGTCAAAGGGTTAATACATATTGTTTAATTGAAGTAGGGATCGAGCCCTCTGGTTTATTTACAGTTTGAGCGGAGCAGGAATTGAACCCTCCGTTTCCTTTAATACCTATTTCATTTCCCCTGATAGTTTAAGTTATTCTTGCAAGTATGGATGAATACCAGTTTTGGATGAACGCTGGAAGTTAGGAATAACAGGGAAAAATCTAGAATCTTTCATTAGTGCTAAGATCCAGGAAAGACTTGAAAGAGAGAGAAGACAGTTAGAAAGGGAAAGAGAAGAAGAAAAGGAGAGAGAGAGAATCGAAAGAGAAGAGAAAAAGGAGAGAGAGAGAATTGAGAGAGAAATCCAAGACAGACAGAAAGAGAGAGAGAAGACAAACAGGAGCATGATAGACTTGATCGTGAGGAGAGAGCTGGAGTACGTGAAGAACAAGTTAAATTAAGAGAACTTGAGGAAAGAGCAAAGGATAGGGAACATGAGGAACAAGCTAAAATACATGAGGAACAAGCTAAGATATGTGAGGAACAGGTTAAATTAAGAGAACTTGAGGAAAGAGCAAAGGATAGAGAAGTTGAGGAAAAAGCTAGAGAACATGAGTTAATAGAGAGAGAAAAGGATAGCGAGCTCGAAAAATCTCGCCTTGAATTAGAGAATAAAAAGTTAACTTTTACACAACAACAATTAGAGGAAGGAGTAATGGAACAATGTGCAGTCAGTGCACATATTCCAACACCTAATTTACCTCCCTTCACAGAGGGGAAAGACATAACTTCATACATTATCAGGTTTGAAAATACCGCTACCCTCTGTGAATGGCCTGCTGACACCTGGGCTACCAGGTTTGGAATGTTATTTTCTGGTACAGCCTTGAATATCTATGCAACTTTGTCGCAGGATATCATATGTAATTATAACCTACTGAAGAAGGTAATCCTTAAAGCATATCAAAAAACCACAAATTCTTACAGGAAAAGATTTCAGGTATGCCACCTTACAGCCTGGCCAGAACTTTCAGCAGTTACAAGTAACACTCTTTCGTTTGTTCAACTTTTGGATCGAGAGTTCAGGAATTGATCACAGTTATGAATCTCTTAGAGACTTCATGGTTGCTGACCAGTTCCTGACAGCTCTTCCTCATCAGATACGAACATTCATCAGAGAACGTAACCTGATTAAAGCTGAGGAAGTTGCTGAGGCTGCTGACCTGTATGTTGAGGCTCACAATTCCTATAAAGACCTAAAGGGATCGAACCCTAAGGGCAAGGGTTCATCAGACCTTAAGAAATCAAAGCCTCCAGTGGAAAGTAAAATGACTTCTTTTATTCCTGTTTGTCATTTGTGTGGTGTTAAGGGACATAAACGTCCAGATTGTCCTTCTAAGAAGGTCCAAAAAGTTGGAAGATGTTTTAAAGACTGTAATGACCAAGCACCCTTCTGTTCAGGAACAGTTAATGGACTTAATGTATCTACCATTTTACGAGACACTGGATGCACATGTATAGTCATTTCTGATAAGCTGTTCCCTAACCTTAAAGAAACTCATTCCTCTGCTATACTTTCAGACTACTTGGGCCGTACGGACACTTTTCCTACTATCCATTGTTACATTAGGTCTAAATGGTTCACAGGTTGGTCTGAAGCCGTACTAGCTCCCATTACTTCTTGCTCCGTACTAATAGGTAATGTAAAAGGTGCCATTCTTCCTTCTGAGGTTGACCTTTCATCACCAAAGATGGACATAGGTGTTTCAGATCCTCTTTCTGAAGAGTCAGAGAAGTCTCTCGAAAGCTCAGATGAGACAGTGTCTCGTGAGATTCATGTGGGATTAAAAACCAGTGATGATACTCTCGAAAGCGAGGTAGTAGGATCACCGGTTCACTTGTTAGATGAAAGTGAAGATATCACTTCCGATACCATAAATGTCTTGACTAGGGCTCAGACCAAAGCCCAGGCTTCTTCTACTATCCATCCTTTGATTTTCCCTGACTTTAAGCCTTTAGATATATCGAAGAACTCCTTTGTCAATTTACAACGTAATTGCCCTTCTCTTCAGAATTGCCATAATGCCACTAAACAAAATCAAGTTATCTAAAGGAAAAACTTTTCATATAAATTTGAATATATAAAAGGTATCTTGTACAAGTCAGTATTCAAATTAAATTCAGACGAGACAGACTATTCCATCTTAGTTGTTCCAAGTCAATGCAGAGACACTGTTCTTAAAATGGCTCACGACCTGCCAGTGGCCGGACATTTCTCGCATCGTAAAACCTTAAATAAAATTAGGGAAACCTATTTTTGGCCAAAAATGTCCTCAGATATCACTACCTATTGTAGATCGTGTAAAGTTTGCCAACTGTCATCCTCCCGAGGTACCAGGCGAGTACCTATGGTCAAAATGCCAGTCTTTACGGTACCTTTTGAAAGAGTAGCTATTGACATCGTTGGTCCTTTATCTCCACTTTCATCTGGGGGACATAGATATATATTAACATTAGTTGATTATGCTTCGAGTTTCCCTGAAGCCATACCCTTAAAGACCATAACCACTACAGAGGTGGCTGAAGCCCTTTTGTCCATCTTCTCCAGAGTGGGCATCCCTAGAGAAATTTTGTCTGACCGTGGGACACAATTCACATCTGACTTAATGCAACATCTATACCAACTTCTGGGAGTGAAGCTACTCTTCACCACACCCTATCATCCCAGCTGTAATGGGAGGATTGAGCGCCAGCATTCGATTCTCAAGTCCATTTTAAGGAAACTTTGCTCCCTTAAACCTAAGGAGTGGCATCGTTACCTACCCTGTGCTTTGTTTGCCATGAGGGAAGTTCCCAGTGACTCTTTGGGGTTTTCACCTTTTGAACTTCTCTATGGTAGACAGGCCAGAGGCCCATTGTCCATCCTTCATGACTTATGGACTAATGAGGAGGTAAATGCTGAGGTTCAGTCTTCTTACCAGTTTCTCCTTGACCTAAGATCCAAACTTGAGGAGACCTCTGACATAGTTTCGAAAAACCTAAGCTTGTCAATGGACCAGTACAAAACCTATTTTGATTCCAAAAGTCAGAGGAGAAGTTTTAAAGTAGGGGATGAAGTTCTTGTACTTTTGCCGATCAAGTCAAATAAATTATTAGTAGCATGGAAAGGTCCATATAAAGTATTAAAAATTTGTGGGAAAGTTGACTACCTCATAGAAGTCAAGGGGAAACCTAAGCTTTATCATATCAACATCCTTAAGAAATATTACCGAAGAAATTTGGTTAACTGCCTTAATAACTTTGACTTAGTTTTTCCACACGAACTTGATACGACAACTGAAGAATGTAAGGTGTGCATAATTGACACCTCTAACTTAGACTATGATGAAGAACTACATGACTTGGTGACTCTTGACCACTCGGGCACAACCAACATTAATATTAATGAATCTTTGGATGACCATAAGAGACATGAACTACTTCAATGTGTAACTTTTCAGACGTCTTTACTGATATTCCAGGTGTTACCTCCACGGTAGTCCATAAGATTGACTTAGTGACGGACAATCCTATCAAACGAAAATTATACCCAGTTCCAGTTCACCTTAGGGATGCATTTGACCGAGAGGTAGACAAATTATTAAAACTAAAGATCATTGAACCTTCAGTATCTTCATATTGTTCACCAGTAGTCATGGTTAAGAAGGAGGATAATTCATATAAACTTGCTATTGACTTCAGAGGCCTTAATGCTATAACTCGGTGGGATGCTGAGCCTATGCCCTTAATAGATAGCGATCTACACAAATTTTATGACTCTTCCTTCTTTTCAGAGATTGATATTGCGCAGGCATATCATCAAGTAATGTTAGATCCTTCTTCTAAGCAGTACACCGCTTTTCCTACACACCAAGGACTGATGCAGTATAAAACTATGCCCTTCGGTTTGGTAACTGCCTGTGCTACCTACGTGAGACTGATGAGAAAGGTCGTGGGTAATATGCCAAATGTTTCAGTTTATTTTGATAACATTTACATAATGACATCCACGTGGGGCGAACATATCCAAACATTAACATCAGTTTTGCGTAGGTTACACTCACATGGCCTCACTGCCAAGCCAAAGAAATGCTTCCTTGGGTATAACAAGATTAGATATCTTGGACTGATACTTTCTAATAACTCTCTGCAGCCTCTCCCCAGTAAGATCAAAGCTTTATTAGAATTTAAATTCCCCAAAACCAAGAAGCTCATGCGTAGCTTTCTTGGTTCTGTAAATTTTTATCCACGGTTTATCCCGAACCTTACTGATCTTACAGGCATCTTATCCGACTTCCTTAAAAAGTCTGTGAAGGAACCTCTTGAACTTTCCGACGTAGCTCGGGGAAAGTTTAATGAGATTAAAAGTATCTTTTCGAAAGACCCTATACTTAAGATTCCAGATATTAACCCTTTGAGGGTTTCGGACGTACTAGTACGGCTTACAACCCAGGGTTTTTGACGTACTAGTACGCCTAAATTCTAGCGCCCTCAAATCTAGTGGGAGAAAGCTGGTAGGCCTTCATATGAAGGAATGGGTCTATGTGGTTAGTGTGCACAGTCTAAAAAAAATCCTGCAGCACACAGAGCATAATGAGAAAAAAAAACTTTGACAATTTTTTTGGAATAAAACAGCGACTTTGCACTGTATTTTCGTATGGTATTTATTGTTGTATTCTAGTTTTCTTGGTCTCATTTTATAGAATGGAAGACATATTACAGAAATTGAGATGATTTTGACTGGTTTTACAATGAAAGGTGCCTTGAAATTGAGCTCAAAGTAGCAGAAATGTTCGATTTTTACCAAATTTCAAAAGTAAACAAATCGTGCCAAGCGTGCAATACACGTCAACTGGTGAGTCTAATATTCTTTTACAAGTGCACCAATAATATTTATACCATTTTTTACACTAATGCAGTAGTCTGCATAACAGTAAATCGTATATTTTTTGTGAGAATAAAAATTCAAAGTGGATAGCAAAAGAATATAAGAGGGGCCTTGAGACGTGACTAATGACCAGAGGAAATGTCATTTTAGTGCCAGGAATGTCTTTCTTGTTTATTCTGGACCCTATTCGGAAATTGGCATCTTTTGAAATTTGTGTGAAATTGGCAAAATTGCTAAATTCTGACCACTGTACTGGATAGCTGAATTTCATAAATGGGTGGTTTCTTGCACCCATTCGATAGAAAAAATGGAGTTCTAGCGAAATATTCATGTTTTTGTCGACTAGTACTGTGGAATTGGCTGAAAATGGGGCTCAAAGTGGGCAAAATCGCCGATGCGTAAAAATCGCCGAGACCGCTAACTTTGCGAGAGCATAATTCCGCAAGTTTTCCATCAAATTTCAAACTTTTGGTGTCCTTATGATCGGGAAAAGATTCTCTATCTTTTCATAAGAGAAAATAATTTTTTTTTTAAATTTGGCCGACCCTGAGAACGAGTTTCGGAGAGGGCCTGTCAACCCTCAAAGGGTTAATAAAACATTTTGTTTAAGAACTGATGCCTCCAATACTGGCTTAGGTGTGGTGCTACTACAATACCATGATGGTACTCCCTTCCCTGTATGCTTCCTAAGCCGGAAACTCCTTCCCGCAGAAACGAGATACTCCACCATAGAAAAGGAATGTTTGGCCCTTGTGTGGGGAATCTCCAAACTTAAATTTTATTTGCTGGGAAAAGAATTCATTTTAGAAACGGACCACAAACCTTTGATATACCTAGAAACTTTTAAGGGAACCAACAGTCGCCTCTTGAGGTGGACATTGGCACTCCAGGCTTTTAAGTTCCATATTGTGCATATCAATGGTTCATCCAATTATTTCTCTGACTGGTTAAGTCGTGACAGTCAGTAGATTTCTTGCCTTACGCGACTTCCATATGTTAGAACTTTTTCCTCGCCTATTCTTCTTATACTCCTTGACTATAAGTCTTGGTATGGGGGAGTGTGAGGGAAAAGTTCAATAGATAGAAGTACAGAGGGAGTATATAGTAACAATAGTTTCATTGCCGGCTACTTGTTAAGGTAGGGCAAGTCAAGCTCCCGCTATTCCCGCCTTTTTTCCCCCACCCCAAAAGTGATAGTTTGACTGCCGGCTGCTTGTTAAGGTAGGGTCAGTCTAGCTCCCACTATCCCTTCCCCTCCATCTCCCCCCCCCCCCTCCGAAAGGTGACGTGTGGGGCTCCGGTCCAAACAGTAATCACTAGACTCACAGCTCCCAGCACTACTGTAAGTACATGCCTGCCGTGTATTCTAGTGGATTTATTGGTTGAAAGCTTCACTTTTGACCAATAATAAACTTAGTCCTTTCAGTCTTGCTCTAGGTTGACTGTTGTAATAATCACCACATCTTTTAGGTATTGTTCTCATCATGGAGAGTGATTTCTTAAGCAGTGGGTAACCTGTCTATCTTTCCAGCTTGGATGACAGAGAGGGTCACCTGCCAATCAACGAGCAGAACTGATGGAGATGGACTAACGTCCTGAGACTTCCCCTTTTTGGATTTAATTACCTGTGCACCTGTATGAAATTGCAGGACATAACCCCTCATAATTGCAGCGGTAAAGAACCTGCTTTCCTGTCATCGGGATAGAATACTCAAGGCTATACTGTGAAGAACGAACCAGTGGGTTGTAACCAACACCTGCGACCCCCCCCCCATCATCAGCAACTGCTTCGATTTCAACAACATTCAGTGTCACCAACACCAGACACCCCTATATATATTAGCGTTGAATTCAGTTATCATTTATATTT
The DNA here is from genome assembly GCF_038502225.1 of Cherax quadricarinatus. Classification (NCBI taxonomy): domain Eukaryota; kingdom Metazoa; phylum Arthropoda; class Malacostraca; order Decapoda; family Parastacidae; genus Cherax; species Cherax quadricarinatus. The sequence continues at coordinate 26,500,629 of NC_091301.1, read as the reverse complement.
TTCATTTTTCATTTTCTTTAATGTAGGATTAATATTTCATATTTAAGTGTTTTATATTTTCTATATAATAAAGTGTTTATGTTTGTCTGTTATTATTTCTTTTTGAACATTAAAATGGTATAAAATGGTATATTATTTCTTTTTCTATTCACTAATTTTCCTGAGGAGAAGCCAGCCTTGGTAATACTGTCTGAAGTTGTTACAGGGCTGAGTAAGCCTTCACAGTGGTAGTGGTGCAATTTGGACACTTGAAAAATCTGCAGCAGTTTTTCAATAAACGCAAATGCTAAAGGATATGATCCTGGTGTACGATCCTTCGGTGGAATGAAGCATCTGTGTCACATAAGGGATAACAACATGCCTACAACCACTAAGATTTGTTTGATGCAAAGAAAAAGAAATTGCAGCTTCCTATAACAATGTTTCTAAAGCATCTACAATTGTGAAGCCTCAACCTTCATGCTTAACCCTTTGACTGTCGCGGCCGTATATATACGTCTTACGAGGTACCCTGTTTGACGTATATACACTCAAATTCTAGCGGCTTCAAATCAAGCAGGAGAAAGCTGGTAGGCCCACATGTGAGAGAATGGGTCTGTGTGGTCAGTGTGCACCATATAAAAAAAATCCTGCAGCACTCAGTGCATGAGAAAAAAAAAAACTCCGACCGTTTTTTTTAATTAAAATGCTGACTTTGTGGTCTATTTTCGTATAGTATTTATGGTTGTATTCTCGCTTTCTTGGTCTCATTTGATAGAATGGAAAACATATTATAGAAATAGAGGTGATTTTGATTGCTTTTACTATAAAAAGAAGCTAGAAATGGAGCTCAAAGTAGGGGAAATGTTTGATTTTTGCCAATGTTCAAAAGTAAACAAATGATGCCATTGTGCAATAAATATCCAACTAGCCATTCTAATATGCAGTAATGAATGGGTTGATGTTATTTATACAATTATTACAGTATTGCAGTAGTCTGCATAACAGTAAGTCTTCTATTTTTTGTTTGAATAAAAATTCAAAATAGAAAGCAAGAGTAATATCAGAGGGGCCTGGAGATATGACTGATGAACAAAGAAAATGTTATTTTAGAGCCAAATTATGTCTGCATTGTTCATTCTGGACCTTAATTTGAAATTGTCATATTTTTTAGTTTTCGTGAAATTGGCCAAATTGCAAATTTCTGACCACATTATTAGGTAGTTGAAATCGGTAAATAGGCAATTTCTTGTACTCAATCGATAGGAAAAATGGAGTTCTAAAGAAATAGCTATGAGTTTGGGCGACTGGAACAACGGAATTAGCCGAAAATAGGGCTCAAATTGGGCGAAATCGCCGATTTGTAAACAGCGCCAAGGACTCTAACTTCGCGAGAGCATAATTCCGTCAGTTTTCCATCAAATTTCGTTTTGGTGTCATTACAATCGGGAAAAGATTCTCTATCATTTCATAAGAAAAAATAATTTTTTTTTTTAAATTTTGCGACACCAGGAGACACCTCAGGATTGGGGGTTGCGACAGTCAAAGGGTTAAGGATCCTCAGATCTCAACCTCCACAGATCCTAACATTAATATTATTGATCCTCCTCCGAAGCATCAGCCTCTGCAATTGGAACCTGGTTCTTCCAACATAGATGATCTTTCTGACATCCTGTCAGAAGGTCAAGCTAGCCTGATGCCTAACTGCTTACCTACAGTGCCACACATCTCTGCCTCAACACATCAGCATTGCAGGCTGTGGCATGCAAAGAGTATTTACCCCATATTCGGCACATGTACACACCCTCATTAAAAGGCTACCTCTGCAACCAGCAAACAGGGTGCTAAGGGTCGGACGATGGGGCCCCACCGTCACATCAGTACCTAGGTTCAGCCAATGAGAAGGTGGGTCTGGCAATTGTGGAGGTAGCGTGGTCACCACTCACGTTTCCACCCTTGTCATTTCCATTCTAGAGCTGGTTGAACACGGTTGTCCATTCTGTCTCCAGGCTGTGTCTTTGCCTCTTGATTTACTGAGTGGTACACATTTCCAACTGTACATAGTATACATACTTGTAAATACTTACAACTGCACTTGAAGGAAAATATAATTCAAAGTCATTCAGCTGTCTTTGTTCTACTCCTTGCTCCCCTTTACACCCAGGATAACAGGCCTTATTGTTCCTGGGTTGTAATATGGGTAGCCTGTCTGAGAGCTGGAGCTGGACTTAGAGCAGGAGTTGAGCCTAGAGTTGAAGCTGAAGCAGGAACATTGTATAGCTTGCTGTCTGGCATTGCATCAGCTCTGCCAACACTTTACAAAACTTTGCGTATCAGCTTTGCCTTTTTCTCTCTATATGGTCAGCCTGCTATTTTGTGATCGTTGATAGCTTACTATTTTGGCGTGTTAATTGTGCTCACTTTGCTATGGTCAATCTTGCTGTTGGCATATTGCTCGATCTATTGGCATTGATTATCAAAGAACTCTAACTGCGGCACAATTTCATAATCTTATTTGCAGTAAATTAAAGACAGAAGCAGACATGGTGCACCAGCTTGACATGTCCCCAGCTACAGGAGCTATTAATAGATCTCCACTTAGGTTTCTGTAGAATGGTGGAGATACACCTGAGCAAAACCAGCAGCCTGGTGAAGCAAGAGGTGTGTCGAGTTTGGCTCAGGGTGAGTCTGCTTCATTGGCAGTCGAGTTAGCCAGACTCAATCTTGAACAAACTAAAGAGCAGCGTGCTTTTGCTAGGGAGGAATTTGATAGAGAGAGGAGAGGAGGCAATTCAAACAGACTATAGAAGAAACCATACGATGGGTAGGGTTTGAACCCGCGGTCAAGAGTCTCAAAACTCCAGACCGTTGCGTTAGCCACTGGGCCAGCTAGCTTCAATAAGATTTATCCAACTAGGTATATTTCTACACCATAGGAAGATTAGCATAGGCACCACTGTGACCACAAATGCAAGTTTTTAAAGACGAATCTCCCGCTAGCATGGCAGTGACAAACTCTAGCTCAAGTCCCCTCAAAGCTATCAACATGACTTGCATTTGTGGTCACAGTGGTGCCTATGCTAATCTTCCTATGGTGTAGAAATATACCTAGTTGGATGAATCTTATTGAAGCTAGCTGGCCCAGTGGCTAACGCAACGGTCTGGAGTTTAGAGACTCTCTGACCGCGGGTTCAAACCCCATCCGTGGTATGGTTTGTTTGCAATAGTGTCATTACGATTTTGTGAGTCATAGAGACTATAGAAGACTTTAGTTTACAAAGGGCAGTACAGTTTGTTCCTCGTTTCCTTGAAGCCGAACCGGGAACAGTTTTTCGAAGCTTTCGAAAACCAAGCTCGAGCCTTGGGGTGGCCCGAACAGCATTGGGCGTCATAGGTTCACACATCGTTGTTTGGAAAGGCACAAGATTTTACATCAGTGTTAAATGACACTGAATTTAGCAACTATCAGGTGGTGAAATCCACAGTTCTTAATCCATATCAATGTGTTCCTGCCAAGTACAGAAAGGCTTTTAAAGTCAGTAATCGACAACTGGATCAGTCTTATGTTGACTTTGTAAGGCAACAGGCCAAAATATTTACCCAGTGGTACAAAGCCAGTAGGGTCACTAACTTTGTGGAGTTAGTCCAACTCATACTGGTGGATAACCTGCTGGAGTCTGTTGGACTAGAGGTTAGAGTCTGCAGGATCATGTGTTGACCACTGTATTTGTGTATACCTGAATAAACTTACTTACTTACACTGCATTGGAGGCAGCCAGGTTGGCTGATACTTTTGAAACTAACCGCTCCTTGTCCGAGCGGTCCCACCTCTCTTTTCAACAGCCTGGCATGAGCAGAGACCGTCAACGAAAAGTTCCCGAGTGGAGAATGAAGTGCCAGCAGGAAGAAGAATGACGATGTCAGCCAACTAAGTCACTTGGTGAGCCATGCTACTCAACTAATGGTCAACCTGGTGAGCGACAAACCACTCAACATGGTGTATCCTGACAACAGTACCCAGAGAGAGACCAGTCACAACGTCAAGCCTGTCCTTTGCTTTTGTTATAAATCAGGCCACATTTGCCCAAACTGTCCAAATAAACCCCAACCATTAGGGAAAATTTATACTGTCCCTAGTAACATGTCCCTGAAAGAAGTAGAGAAAGGGATGGCCCCTTATTATTGTACGAGTCAAATATCCCTTCAGGAAAACTACAAGAAAACTGAAATCAGAACCTTTAGAGATACTGGAGCATACTGCTCACTTATAAGAGAGGGAGTACTTCCCCTTTCGGAACATACTGCATTATAATCCTCTGTCCTGTTAGAAGCTTTTGGAGGAGCAATTTTTTCTCTCCCCTTGCATAAAATATACAGTGCAGATGTATTACACTGGATATTTGACTAAGTGTATCTGATGGACTTCCTATGAAAGATGCCATGTTACACAAATAACCCGCACATACAAGAGAGAAGCTTACGACGACGTTTCGGTCCGATTTGGACCATTGACAAAGTCACACTAACAGAGGTGGAGCAGGATGGCTATATAGGCAGCGGCGGCGGCAGCGGCAGCAGCAACAGCAGCAGCAGCAGAAGAAGTAGTAGTAGTAGTAGTAGTACTAGTAGTAGTAGTAGTAGTACTACTAGTAGTACTAGTAGTAGTAGTACTAGTAGTAGTAGTACTAGTAGTAGTACTAGTAGTAGTAGTAGTAGTAGTACTAGTAGTACTAGTACTAGTAGTACTAGTACTAGTAGTACTAGTACTACTACTACTACTACTAGTTGTAGTAGTAGTAGTAGTAGTACAAGAATTGTATATAATACCGACAAGATGAAATTAAGACACATGCACAACACCCGGGCATCCCCATCGTAGACGGGTGTTGTGCATGTGTCTTAATTTCATCTTGTCGGTATTATATACAATTCTTGTACTATTACTACTACTACTACTACTACCTCCACCTCTTCCTGCCTATATATAGCCGTCCTGCTCCACCTCTGTTAGTGTGACTTTGTCAATGGTCCAAGTCGGACCGAAACGTCGTCGTAAGCTTCTCTCTTTTATGTGCGGGTTATTTGTGTATCGTTCCAGTCACGGTATTGTGCCTTTTTGTTATTTATTTATTTATTTATAGATGCCATGTTATTACTGGGTAATAACATTACCACTTCTAGTGTGTCTCCCGAACCAATAATGATTAACCCTTTGACTGTTTCGGTCATATATATACGTCTTACGAGCCAATGTGTTTGACACATATATACTCAAAAATTCTGGTGGCTACAAATAAAGCAGGAGAAAGCAGTAGGCCCACATGTGAGAGAATGGGTCTGTGTGGTCAGCGTGCACCATATAAAAAAAAATCCTGCAGCACGCAGTGCATAATGAGAAAAAAAAAAAAACTCAGAGTTCTTGGATTAAAATGCCGACTTGGTGGTATATTTTTGTAGTATAGTATTTATGGTTGTACTCTCATTTGATAGAATTGAAAACATATTATAGAAATAGAGTTGACTTTGATTGGTTTTACTATGAAAAGGACCTTGAAATGGAGCTCAATGTAAGGTAAATGTTCAATTTTTGCCGATGTTCAAGAGTAAACAAATGATGTCAATGTCCAATAAATGTCCAAAAAGCCATTCTAATATGCAGTCATGAATGGGTTGACATTATTTATACAATTACAATATTGCAGTAGTCTGCATAACAGTAAATTTTGTATTTTTTGTTTGAATAAAAATTCAAAACAGAAAGCAAGAGTAATATAAGAGAGGCCTGGAGACATGACTGATGAACAAAGAAAATGTTATTTTAGAGCCAGGAATGTCTGCATTGTTCACTCTGGACCCTATTTTGAAATTGGCATATTTTTTTAATTTGCATGAAATTGGCCAAATTGCAAATTTCTGACCACACTATTGGGTAGCTGAAATTGGTAAATGGACAGTTTCTTGTACTCAATCAATAGAACAAATGGAGTTCTAAAGAAAAAGCTTTGACTTTGGTCAACCAGAACAATGGAATTAGCCAAAAATAGGGCTCAAAGTGGGGGAAATCGCCGATTCGTAAATATCGCCGAGGTCACTAACTTTGCAAGAGCTTAATTCCATAAGCTTTTCATCAAATTTCATTCTTTTGGTGTCATTAATATCGGGAAAAGATTCTCTATCATTTCATAAGAATTTTTTTTTTTCAAAAATTTTTCGACACCAGGAGACACCTCAGGATTTGGGATTGCGACAGTCAAAGGGTTAATTCTTCTCCAATGTTGGCGATAACTCGGGCAAAAATCCCAAGGGATATCTGGCGAGAATGCTAACCTATCCTTGGACAACACTGATCTCGGAATAGCCAATTTGTTTTACGAGGAAAATTGGCCAGGGCCTCGTAAATTTAGTGAAGTGACCCAGATCAAGCCTTCCTGTTCCAGGGTTGCAGGATTCCCAGATGTCTGTTTCCATGCCCGAGGGACTGTTCTTCCGAGAGGAACAGCGAAAAGACCCTTCACTGAATTTTGCTTTTCAGGCAGCCATGGGTAAATCCTTTTCAGATCACCCGGTCAAATATGAACTTAAAAATGACTATTTCATCTGCACTGAGAATGGTAAGGAGATAGAGGGTAGACAACAAAGTTTAGACCTCAAATATTAAATATAGCTCATAACACTTCATTAGGAGGTCACTTAGGAATTACTAAAACCTTATATAGGATATTAAAAGAATTTTATTGGCCAAAATTAAGACAAGATGTGAAGACTCATATCCACTGTTGCCGAGAATGTCAGCAACTAGGGAAACCTGGACATTCCATTAAACCTGCACCTCTCCAGCCTATACCTGCTGATGGAGAACCTTTTGCAGAGTTAATTATAGACTGTGTAGGTCCACTACCTAAGTCCAAGTCAGGGAATCAGTACTTATTTACCATTATGGATAGAGTAACTAGATACCCAGAAGCAATTCCCATGCACAGTATTAATACTAAAGCAATCCTTAAAGCTTTAACCGAGCTCATCTCTTGCTTTGGCATTCCTAAATCTATTCAAAGTGATCAAGGTACAGTACTAACTTTGCTGCCAAAGCATTTAGGGAAGCATTAACTAGGTTAGATATAAGCCACAACTTATCCACTGCCTATCATCCTCGGTCCCAAGGCACCTTGGAAAGATTCCATCCGATGTTAAAAACCATGTTAAGAACTTTTTGTATGCATTTCCCTACAGACTGGGATGAATCACTACCTTTGTTGCTGTTTTCAGTAAGGGAAAATGTGCAGAAGTCTACCGGGTATAGTCTGTTTGAGCTGATCTTTGGGCACAATGTACAAGGTCCTCTTCGGGTGCTCAAGGAAGGATGGATGGGAGATGTTTGCTCAACACTCCACAACCCTTCTTCAAGGTTGCAGGTGGCATGTCTGTTAGCCAAGGCTAACTTAAAGGCAGCTCAAAACAAGATGAAACAGAGGTATGACAGAAATTCACAGTTTTGCTCCTTCCATCCAGGAGACAAGGTGTAGGCACAGGAACCTATACTTGGCCACACCTTAAAAGCTAGATTTATGGGACCTATGCAAATTGTAAGTAAATTATCTGATGTAAATTATGTGGTGTCTCCTCTTGACAAGACCTCAAAAACTAAAACTTACCACATTAATCAAATTAAAGCATTTAATACACCAGATGAAGTGCCAGTAATGATGACTGTCCTCTGCCTCTGAGGATGACTCTGACTCTTTGCACTCTAATTCTGAAATTAATGTCAAGCTTCCAAATTCTGTCCTCAAGGACCCTAGCCCATTAATGGTGGGGCTATCTAAGACTCGAGTAACAAGTTTAACTGCGCTCCTACAATCTTACCCTGATATCTTTTCGGATGTTCCGAAAAAATGTACATTAGGATATCATGACGTATATGTGGGAAACTTTAGACCTATTAAACTCTCACCCTACAGAGCTAATCCTGAAAAACAGAGGTTACTTCAGAAGGAGGTAGAATTTCTGTTATAGCATGGGTTAGTGGAGGAATCGTCTAGTCCATGGGCTTCACCGTGCATCCTTGTTAAAAAAGCTGATCGAGGTTTTCGAATGTGTACAGATACCGTAAGGTGAACGAGGTCATAATTGCAGATGCTTACCCTCTGCCACGTCTGGATGATGTAATCGACTTTGTGGGTAAGGCTACTTTTGTGTCCAAGTTAGATCTCCTTAAAGGTTACTATCAGGTACCTTTGACGGATAAGAAGAAGGAAATCTCTGCCTTCGCAATTCCAGGTCATTATCAATATGCAGTTACCCCCTTCGGAATGAAAAAAAACTCCCGCTTCATTCCAGAAACTTATCAATCAGACTATTAAAGGACTTGAAGGAACAGCAGCTTACCTAGACGACATAGTTGTTGTGTCTGATACAGTAGGGCCCCGCTTTACGGTGTTTCGCTTTACGGCATTCCGCTAATACGGTCATTTCAAATTATGACCAAAACTCGCTATACGGCTCCCCCCACCTGACTTTCTAATATGGTCACCGTGCCCCACCCGGTTTGTTTACATTCTCTGTGAGATCCGTAAGCACTAAGTCTCCATTATGTCTGGAAACTCCAAAATTTTAAGTGTTTTTAAAAGTTATTTCATATTTTATATATACTCTGATAATTATACTTATGTATACCTGTACTTAAATAAACTTACATACTGTGCTGGCATGCAGGTACACATTAAAATCAGGAAGAGTGTCTCAGGTCTCCAGACGTCATATTAGTAATGATAATAATCACCGAGTCTCATTTAAATGTCGTATATTACGTTAATATACACATTTTCATTAATCCATCTATGATATTTTTTCAAAATTATATAATAAACACAATATATACATATAAATATGATAAATACACCCCACAGTAGAATAAATAAACAAATATGAGATGTGGTAGCAGACGACTTGCACAAGTGACGCCATATTAGAAATTATAATAATAATAATAATAATAATAATAATAATAATCACCGAGGCTCATTAAATGTCGTATATTACGTTAATATACACATTTTCATTAATCCATCCATGATATTTTTTTCAAAATTATATAATAAACACGATACATAACATATAAAGATGATAAATACATCCCACAATAGAATAAACAAACAAATATGAGATGTGGTAGCCAGATAACTTGTACAAGTGATGCCAAGAATAACATTTTCTCTATTCTAACATAAGAGAAAATGTGTTACTGGGGGTAACTGTAGGAAATTATACCTTTCGTATGTATGTAAGTTTATTCAGGTATACACAAATACAGTGGACCCCCGGTTAACGATATTTTTTCACTCCAGAAGTATGTTCAGGTGCCAGTACTGACCGAATTTGTTCCCATAGGAATATTGTGAAGTAGATTAGTCCATTTCAGAACCCCAAACATACACATACAAACGCACTTACATAAATACACTTACATAATTGGTCGCATTCGGAGGTAATCGTTATGCGGGGGTCCACTGTACAGTTACATAGATTATCATACATAACAGCATATGTGTAGAGAACCTAGGATAACCCAAAAAAGTCAGACAGAATGACTTATTTCCATTGCCTTCACTCAGAGCGTCATTTCTTCTAAAAATGGTGTTACATGAGAATGGGAGTGTTCTTCTTTGTTTATTCTACCGTATCAATGTAGAGACAACTTGTTCACAATGTAACTTGTACACAAACCAGATGTGTACACTTTGTCTGTTTACAAAACTTACCTTTGCCTGGTTTGTTTACATAACTCTGAGCCTGTCCTCTCTCATGCACTCATTCTTTCTCTCTCTCATTTATTCGTTTTATCTCATTTACTTACTCCTGACCCTACATTAAGACAACAAATATTTTAAGGTAAGTAATGAGTGAACTGTATATACATTTTATCGCTCTGGGATGCTTAAATATCATAGAATAGTATGTGTGGGTGGGTTGGCCTGGTATGGTAGCCCGGCTGACTACCATACATACAACACTTGATTTCTTACAATAAATACTACTCATCTCACCCTAGATTAAGACTACAAATATTTTAAGGTAAGTAATGAGTAAACTGTATATGCATTTTATCACTCTGGGATGCTTAAATGTAATAGAATATTGTGTGTAGGTGGGGTGGCCTGGTATGGTAGCCCGGCTGACTACCATACATACCACACTTGATTTCTTACAATAAATACTGCTTGTCTCACCCTAGATTAAGACTATAAATATTTTAAGGTAAGTAATGAGTGCACTATGTGTGTATTGTACTTTTTTATTGTTTTTTGATGCCCAGTTCTATTGCTAACTTAATGTATGTTATTGTAAACTTGTTATCTAGTATTTGTATGCATTTATAAGTGGAAAAAAAGGGTGTTCCACTTTACGGCGATTTCCGCTTTATGGCGGTAGCCTGGAACCTAACCTGCCGTATAAGTGGGGCCCTACTGTACTTGGGATCAACACATGCTTAGGTTTAACCCTTAAACGGTCCAAACAGATCGACGTTCAAATCCGTAGTGCTCCAAAAGTAGATCTACTTTTTTTTTTTTACATATTTTCAAACAAAAAAAAATGTAGATAAAAGTTTTTTTTACACACTTTCATATGTAAAACAAGAAAGAAGATCTACATTTTTTTACATACTTTCAGATGCTGAAAAAACGTATATATACGTTTGGACCATTTAAGGGTTAAGGCTCTCTGAGACCTTCCAGAGTTTCCACTTAACTATTAATTTGTCCAAGTCTTCCTTTGGCCAGGCTACTGTGACTTTTTTGGGGCCATGAAGTAGGTAGTGGCAAAGTCGCCCCTAAATTTGCTAAAGTTCTTGCCATTAAAAATTATCCAGTACCTCATGATAGGAAATCCCTTCAACGTTTCCTAGGTATGGTAGGATTTTATAGAAGATTCTGTAAAAATTTCTCAGATATTGTAGCCCCTCTAACCTCGCTTACTAGTCACAAAGTTCCCTTTAACTGGACCCCAGAATGTCAAAATGCTTTTACGAAAGCAAAAAGATGACTTTGTGCTGCACCCATTCTTGTGTCTCCACACTTTTCCAAACCTTTTTCATTACAGGTTGATGCTTCTGATTCTGGGGTTGGGACAGTGCTTTTGCAAGCCGGCGACGATGGGTTACAGCCTGTTGCTTACTGTTCAGCCAAGTACCAGCCGCACCAGAGGGCCTACTCTACAATTGAAAAAGAAGCCCTCGCTCTGGTACTAGCTGTGGAGCACTTTGATGTTTATGTGGGCCAGACTTCGCAGGTGGTCACAGTTTATAGTGACCACAACCCTTTGGTGTATCTCCAAGCAATGAAGAACCACAACACGAGACTTAAGAGATGCAGTCTCAGGCTGCAGCTCTATCCAATTAAAATTATGCATATAGCCGGAAAAGAAAATACGCTGGCCGACCTATTATCTAGGTCATAAAATATTTTAGGTTAGGATGAGTTAGGAACCTTAGGTAGAAAAAAGGCTCTTTTTTCCCCCCCCCCCTTTTTTTTGTATATACACCTACCATCCGACTTACAACCTGCTCAACTTACGACCACTCGACTTATGACCGTGTTTTTTATGCCAAATTTCTGGGAAATAAACTATTTGTGTTGTACACAGTGTTTATCCCCAACCTTACAGTATAAAATACAGTACTAACAGCATAAAAAGTAAAGTAAAACATGAAATACCAAAATAAAACAATAAAATAAAGTCATTACAAAAATGTTTTGTTGATATTCAGTAGTAAAGTTCGACTTACGACCATTTCGACTAACAACCGGTTTCTCGGAACTGAACTCGGTCGTAAGTCGGACGGTAGGTGTGCTATGTAATTTATTGGTGTGGGGTTATTTTTTAGTGAGGGGATACATTGCTACTGTATGCAGGCATCTTGGACCTACAGTAGCCCTACTGTCTGCTGTCTCGCTCTTAAGTTTAGGGTTTGGCTTTATGTCATGAATAAAGCTGAGCTCTATCTAAGAGTTCGATGGATGAGAGGAAAGGCAGTCCAATTATACAGTGCCATGGCAGCACTTTCTACCTATTGGTGGTGGAAGCCTATTTCTGAGCTCTCTTGGGGTGGGGGTGTGGCATGCAAAGAGAATGTACCCTTTATTTGGTGCACGTACACACCCTCATTAAAAGGCTACCTCCCCAACCAGCGAACAGGGTGCTAAGGGTTGGACAATGGGGCCCCATCGTCACATCAGTACCTAGGTTCAGCCAATGAGAAGGTGGGTCTGGCAACTGTGGTGGCAGCGTGGTCACAACTTATGTTTCCACCCTTGTCATTTCCATTCTAGAGCTGGTTGAACACTGTTGTCCATTCTGTCTCCAGGCTGTGTCTTTGCCTCTTGATTTACCGTGTGGTACACATATATTTCCAATTGTACATAGTGTACATACTTGTAAATACTTATAATTGCACTTGGTGAAGGAAAATATAATTCATTCAGCTGAGTTTTTTCTGCTCCTTGCTCCCCTTTACACCCAGGATAACAGGCCTTATTGCTCCTGGGTTGTAATATAGGCACCATAAGGCAAGCATCATACGAGGGTTATCAAGAGAGAAGAACCAGGGTTTTGATATCATTATTCCCTAAACAATACAGTACAACTATTTATATCGTATTGGGTACATTGACACCCTGGTTTTCGTCCGTAATCCATTCCAGAAGGTTGGTCGAAATCTGAACTAATATTTCCCCTAAGAAAAAATGTAAATCCAATTAATCCATTCCAGACACCCAAAAATATTAACAAAAAATAAATTTTATAGAGAATAACTATAATTTTACATACAGAAACCACTGAGAAATACATATAAAGCACTAATTTTAATGGATAAATGAACATTTAAATCACTATTACATACCTTTATTGAATACTCTTGTTGGCATATGGAAGAAGGCAAGAAAGGAAGGGGGGGAAGCGAGAGAGAGCAAGAGCGTGCGAGAGCAAGAGAGAGTGAGAGCGAGCAAGTGAGATCGAGTGAGAGAGAGAGAGAGAGAGAGAGAGGAAGGGGAATCCCCCTCCATAAGGACGTAAAGTATCAAAGCCCTATCTGGGGTTACTTCCCTTCTTTGCCTTTTACTGGCACTAGGACCAGCTTGAGAGTCACTGCACCCATCGCACAAATAATCTGTCTAGAGAGGTCTATTTCTGGTGTCTCTAAGATTTGCCTAAAATGGGACAAAACACTGTCATTGAACATGTTGCAGACACAGCTTGCAACAGTTTTGTTAGGGTAATAATTCTCCGCAAAACTTTGCAGCTCACTCCACTTTGTACATGTCCTTAATCACAGAGAAGGCACATTCTCGCCTCTCTCTTCCTCATCCTCCTCCTCCTCCTCTGAAGCAATTTCCTCAGCTGTGATCTGTTGCTGTTCCAGTTGAAGGTCTTGCAGGTCTTCAGTGGTTAGCTCTTCCCTGTGGTCCTCCAACTCTTCCATATCCTGGCCACTCACATCCAACACCATGAACTTTCCCAAAGAAACAATAGATTCCACAACAGGCATAGGGTCATCAGGGTCAGCCTCAATCTCTTCAAAATCCTTCTCTTGGACACACACTGGCCACAATTTTCTCCAAGTAGAGTTCATTGTCCTGGAAGTCACTTCCTGCCAGGCCTTATCTATAAGGCTTATGCAATTGAGGATACTGAAGTGATTCCTCCAGAACTCTCTTAGGGTCAATTCAGTATCTGAGGTGACTTCAAAGCACCTTTGAAACATTGCTTTGGTGTATAGTTTTTTGAAATCTGAAATGACCTGCTGGTCCATGGGCTGGATGAGAGGAGTGGTATTAGGAGGCAAGAACTTCACTGTGATGAAATTAAACTCCTCAAACAACTAGGTCTTCCAAGTCTGGAGGATGAGCAGGAGCATTGTCCATTACCAGGAGGCACTTGAGAGGCAATTTATATTCCAGGAGGTATTTCTTCACACTCGGGTCAAACACTTCATTGACACACTCAATGAAAATTAGCCTCGTGACCCATGCCTTGTTAGCCTTCCACAGACCACACAATTTACTATTGAAGACACTGTTTTTTCTCGAACACACGGGGATTTTCAGTGCTACACCAGTTAAGGTTTCACTTTGAAATCCCCACTAGCATTACCACAGAACAAAAGAGTTAGCCTATCCTTCATAGGCTTGTGTCCTGGCAGTGCCTTTTCCTCTTGTGTGAAGTAGATTCTCTTTGGCATTTTCTTCCAAATGAGGCCTGTTTCATCACAATTGAACACTTGTTGGGGGAAGAATCTTTCAGCCTCTACATACTCCTTGAATTCATCAACAAATTCTTTAGCCACACGTTTGTCTGAACTTGCAGCCTCGCCATTCCTTACCACACTGTGTATGCCACTTCGCTTCTTGAATCTGTTGAACCAGCCTTTGCTGGCCTTAAATTCACCAACAGCAGCACTTGTTCCAGGCATCTTCTTTACGAGATCCACATGCAACTGCCTTGCCTTTTCGCAAATTATCCCCTCCACAACACTATCTCCCGCGAATTGTTTTTCGTTGATCCACACAAACAACAACTTCTCCACATCTTCAATTGTTTGTGATCTTCGTTTCATTAGCATATTTACCCCTTTCACAACATCAGCTTCTTTGATTTTTTACTTTCTTCACCAGGATGGAACTGACTGTCGATTTGGACTTCCTACACATCCTGGCGAGCTCGGCGACACACACGCCACTTTCGAATTTTGATACACGCTCTTTCTTGAATTCTAACATGTTTCTCACCTTCTTTGCCAAAGGCTGGCACTCTGAACTTTCTTTGGCCCCATTGGTAGCTTATTTCGCAGTCACACTCAATGAACAAGCACCAAAAGCAATTGATGAACACGCGGAGTATTGTTCACTCGACAAGTGATAGAGGCAGACTCAGTCAGGCAGCGGCATCCCAGGCGGGCAGACATGTCTGATACGGACGATTTCCAAGTCGATGTACGAAACCTGGAGTAAAAATTTGCTAAAAAAAAAGTGGTTGAAATCCGAATCGTACGATATTCAGACTGGATGAAAACCGGAGTTTTACTGTATAAGTAATCTAGAGATGATCTACAGTATATGGGAGGATGTTGGTGGGTTATATCCAAATCCAGGTCGGCCATCACTAATCCAGCATCATCGGAATCTGCAGGGTGCCGGATTACTGACTTTGCTGGATTACAGAGTAGTTAGGTTAGAATACACTTAACCCAAAGGGGATATTTAGACATCGGCGATTTCACCCAATTTATGCCCTATTTTTGACCCATTCCATTGTTCCAGTCTACCCAACTCATAGCTATTTCGCTACTATTCCTTCTGTAGTGCTGTTTAAATTCAGCAAGGTTTATACAAGCATTGCACTGAACCTTCGCTTCAGTGCAACTCTTGCAAGGGTTCGTGCAAGATCTGTTCTTGTTTCTGGTTTGTTATACAAAATGGCTAGCTGGTTTATTATGCGTTAAAGCCCATTGACTACATGATAGTCTTTAAGGACCTCAATAGAAGTAAGTCGCTTCATCTAACTTTTTTGGGGTTATCCTAGGTTCTCTACACATGTGCTGCTATGTAAAATAATCTATGTACTGTAACTGTATTTGTATATACCTGAATAAACTTACTTATTTACTTACTTCTATTCTGTTGATTAAGTACAAGAAACCGCCCATTCACCTGTTTCAACTACCCAATAAAGTGATCAGAAACTGGCAATTTGGCCAATTTCACACAAATTTCAAAAAATGCCAATTTCAAAATAGGGTCCAGAATAAACAATGCAGACATTCATGGCACTAAAATAACATTTTCTCTGTTCATTAGTCACATCTCCAGACCCCTCTTATACTGCCTTTACTTTCTACTTTGAATTTTTATTCACACAAAAAATAGATTTACTGTTATGCAGACTACTGCTTTATTGTAATAATTGTACAAATAATGTCAACCCATTCGCGACTGCGTATTAGACTGGCCAGTTGGACACGAGTTGGACGGTGACGTCATTTGTTTACTCTTGAACACGGCAAAAATCAAACATTTCCACTACTTTGAGTCCAATTTCAAAGTACTTTTTGTCATAAAACCAATCAAAATCAGATCTATTTCTGTAATATATCTTCCATTCTATCAAATGAGACCAAAAAATGAGAATACAATCATAAAAACCATACGAAAATATACTACTAAGGGGCAGCTAATGGCTGAGAAGTGAACTCCGTTATTTACAGCCCGATTTCTTTCATTTTTCCTGTACGTTAAGAAGCATCTTTCCATCATACATTGCCCAAGTTTCAATAAGATACCCCAACAAACAACTGAGAAAAAAAAAAACATTTACCAAAAATCATATATGGCAAGCCGAAGCCAGGTACTAGAAGTAAGTCACTGACTTTTTTGTGTTACCCTAGGTTCTCTACATATATGCTACTATGTATGATAATCTATGTAGAGAAAATCACTGTTTTGTTTCAGTTTTCTGGTGCATTACGAGTATATATCACAATTAGCTCTGTGCTACACTCGGTGTTCTCTAATATAAGCCCCCAGGACAGGGATAGGAGGATGGTACTTGTATCTGATATCCTCTTCATACCTCCATTGGATTGCTCAATATTCTCCCAATTATTCATTCTAGAGTATTTACCATGTTTTTATGTTATTTATATTGTTTATTATGTCATATTAGATCAATTGTGATAGGCAAATAAGCCGTAGCCTAACAATAAAGCATATTTCCCTGCATCGCGAGACTGAACTCACGGAAACCAACAGTGGCTTCAAAGCCACCTTATCTTTTATGGACAATGTACTGTGGATGTGCCTTACACAAAGAGAAGCATTTCTTTTATTCTTTGAAACCATGGCTAGGGCTAAAAGCAAGCAAGTTATGTATAACAATAAATGGAGAAAAAAAAATTGGAATGACTTATGCAGCAAGTAGCACCACCAAACAGTAGCAGCAGGTTGATGTGGCGACCTTGGATATTTGAAATTATACTAGCCGAAATTAGTGCTAGATTACTGATGGAACCGGATAACTGACTGCCGGATTAGTGATGGCCGACCTGTACTATGCCATTTTATACAAGGGACTTAAGCATTTGCAGATTTTAGTACCCACAGGGATCCTGGAACCAATTTCCTGTAGATAGAGGGATGACTGTATATCTTATAACAGTTTAGAAAATACTGTACTGCAAAAATTTTAGACATGGTCCAACTGCATTAATGGATGGAGAGGATATCTCCAGGCATCTTATGCCACATACTAAATGATAAAATAAAGGACAAGTTGCTCATAGGCCTCAACCTAAGCCTAGAGATGGGTTACAATACTAGGCAGTAATATAAGCTCCTGTTTATGACCCAATAATGAATTGTGTAAACTATTTTGTATAAAATAATTAATAACAAAAATAATAATAAGTAATCATAAAAATCTGTTGGCGCTGAGCAGTGGTAGGCTTAGGTAAACCACGTGATGGAGTTGGATGAACTACCATAGTATCAGTACACTAATTCACCTGTCAAGTTCAAAACACTGGGAGGTTGGTTGAATAAAGTAACAAGTCCAGAAATTTCTTCCAAGGCCATGCGAAAAAAAAATAAATCGAGATTAGACTTATCGCTCAAGTAAACAGAGTTAAAAAAATTGTTGAAAAGGCGCCAATTTCGAAAAATGTGCTCAGGGAGAGTAATCACTCTCCCTGCTCTCCCCCTAGCTATGCCACTGGGCAGAATTGCATGACCAAGAGGATGTATAGCCATTAAATCTTGGGTGGAATGAAGGGTAGGGGTCATTCCAGGATGGGTTAGAGGGATATAAAGATGTATTGGAGTGCTAGGGGCTTGAACATCCAACAGGTTTATTTGAGTAAGTTAGATCAAAGATGAGCACAGTGGCTTTTATGGCTTGACATGATGTTGAGTGTGAGAAATGACATTTTATACAGGGCTTAAGGGAAACTGATTAACCTGTAGATCAGAAGTACAGTGCCTGCCGTCTGGAGGGGATGAAGGTATTGCAGCTCTGAGGATCATTTGATTATTTTCATTATTATAAAGTGCTAAACCTGAAACCAAGAGGGTCATCTGAAGTGTGATGACTACTCGTAAGACAGCAATCAAGTTAATGGTGAATGGTTTTTATTTTAGTTTCTTTTGGGGGGGGTCTCTCCTACCTCAGTGGGAGATGATCAGGGTAACAAAAAATTGAACACAAGTAAAGCTTACCACATAATAATAATCATCTTGATAAGGACTCTCTGAATGTAACTGCATAGCTTGGATATACTTCAGCCACCCCTTCTCCCGTGGAGTCATAAGTCCACAATATTCATCTTGCTCCCGGACACGATGCCACTCCTCCCACTCAGCTTCACTGTCCCGACGAATTCGTCCTGGGTGTAATGAATAGTCTTCTCTAGGGTTGCCAAGCCGATCATATTGACTGAAAATAATTTTTTATACTTTATGCTGAAGTAATGCAATCAACTGGGATATAAGTAGGAACTATGTAGAAAAACAAAGTTTTAGTAAACTCATAAATGATCTTTATGAATACAAAGGATTTTAAAAAGTGTAATATGACTCACTTTTTGCCCTGGTCAAAACCTCTGTTTTGCTCATAAGATCTTCTTTCAATATTTCTACGATCAAAACCATTGCCATGTCTACCTTGGTCATAGCCATTATGAGTTATATATCTTCCGTCTTGGTTACGGCTATGGTAAAAACTTTGCTGTTGTTGTTGTTGCTGCTGTTGCTGCTGCTGCTGTTGCTGTTGTTGTTGAAAGTGATTATTATGGAAGTTATTGTGAAGATGGTGGTAATTATTGTAACTCTCATGATTCTGATTATTGTACGAGTGTGCCTGAGAATGCAGTTGTAAAGGATGCTGTGTGAAGTTACTCTTATCATTTCCTGGAAAACAGTTCATAAATCGTTGCTGCTGCTGCTGTTGTTGTTGATATGGATGCTGCTGGTGTGAATATTGTTGCATAGATCCCTGGAAGGCCCCTGGAAATTAAAAAAAAAAAGTTACTGTGCCTGTATTTCAAAGACTAACAAATGCCAGAAATTTAAATTCTTAAATTGTTATATGTTGCATCCCCAGCCTTCTATATTACACTTGCTTTAACCCTTTCAGGGTCTGTGCCTTAGATCTACAGCTATATGTTGAGGGTCCAAACCATAGATCTATGCCATGAGCTCAGGTCACTCTGATAACCTATGAGTGGTAAATTTGGGCCTAGATATGAGAGAATATGTCTATGTGGTATGTGTGCACCAAATAAAACAAATCCTGCAGCACACAGTGCATAATGAGAAAAAAAACCGAGATGGTAATTTTCGATTAAAACAGCGACTTTGCAGTGTTTTTTCATATGTTTTTTATAGTTGTATTTGCAATTTCTTGTCTCATCTGATAGAATGGAACATATATTACAGAAATAAGGAAGATTTTGATTAGTTTTATTAATGGAAATTGCTTGAAAATGAGCTCAAAGAAGCAGAAATGTTCAGTTTTTGCCGATGTTCAAGAGTAAACAAATGACCTCACACGTCTAATATACATTCACAAATGTGCTGATATTATTTATACAATTATTACAATACTGCATAACAGTAAATCTTCTATTTTTTGGTTTGAATAAAAATTCATTATGCAAAAATAAAAATGGAATTCATTTGTAAAACCTGAAAACATAACTAATGAACAGAGGAAATGTTAGTTTAGTGCCAGGAATGCCTGCATTGTTTATTCTGGACCCTATTTTGAAACTGGAATATTTTGAACTTTGCATTAAATTGGACAAATTACTAATTTCCAATCACTTTATTTTGTAATTGAAACAGTTGACTTGGCGATTTCTTGTGCTCAATGGATAGAACAGAAGTAATACTACTGAAATAGCTAAGAATTTGGTCAACTGGAATAATGTAATTGGCCTAAAATGTGAGTCAAAGTCAGCAAAATCACCGATACGTAAATATCGCTGACACCAAAATTTGCGAGAGCTTAATTTCGTCAATTTTCCATCAAATCTCGTATTTTTTGTTTTATTACCTTCAGAAAAAGATTCTCTAGCATTTCATAAGAAAAAATAACAATTATTTTCTGAAAATTCTTAAACCCTGGTGCACACTTAGAAATTTGGCCTCTGGACCCTGAAAGGGTTAAATTACGAATTCATAATAAAAAAAATCGAAGATTTACCCTATTTCTAAAATATAATCTGGAATTAGTCATGGTTTATGGCATCCCAAGAACTAAATCAGTCCTTTTAAAAACCCACAAGAAACAGATCAGGGGTGTAGCAGGCCTTACGTCTTCAAGAAAATCAGCAAAAACCTAATATTTCCGCTAATTTGAGCGCAATTTCAAGCTACTTCTGGTCCTGAAAATAAGTAAAATCATTCTATTTCAGTAGTATATCTTCTATTCTATCAAATGATACCAAAAAACAGCCAATAAAACCATAAAAAATCCAAGAAAACATCTTACAGTTGCTGTTTTAAACCAAACACACAATCAGAGTTTTGCTTATTGCATCATGCACCACATGGGGCAGGATTTTACTGCTCACAGCTGTGTTCAAAACACACATCAACAGGAGGTACCCTGACAAATACAGTAGATCTACATTGTGAAAGCCTTTCATATACCAACTTTTTCTCTTGCTACCCACTTTACCTCATCATTCTACCAATTGCTACTCTTTCCTTCTGCATCCACCATCCTATACCCAAGACAACAGTACATTAGTGTTCGCAATACAGTTAACAGAATCCTTGGCTTCATATCTAGAAGTATAAATAATAGAAGTCCTCAGGTTGTTTTTCAACTCTATATATCCTTGGTTAGGTCTCATTTAGACTATGCTGCACAGTTCTGGTCACCACATTACAGAATGGATATAAAAGCTCTGGAAAACGTACAGAGGAGGATGACAAAGTTGATCCCAGGTATCAGAAATCTTCCCTATGAGGATAGACTGAGGGCCCTGAATCTGCACTCTAGAAAAGCGTAATTAGGGGGCATTTGATCGAGGTGTAAAAATGGAAAACAGAAATAAATAAAGGGTATGTAAATAGTGTGCTGAAAATTTCCAGCCAAGACAGGACTCACAGTAATGGTTTCAAGTTGGAAAAATTCAGATTCAGGAATCATATAGGAAAGCACTGGTTTGGTAAGAGTTGTGGATGAGTGGAACAAACTCCCGAGTACAGTTATAGAGGCTAAAACGTTGTGTAGTTTTAAAAATAGGTTAGATAAATACATGAGTGGGTGTGGGTGAGTGAGGGCTGGACCTGACTAGCTTGTGCTAATAGGTCTGATGCTGTGCTCCTTTCTTAAGTGGAAGTGACCTGACTAGGTGGGTCATTGGGCTAATCCAGGGGGGGAGGGGGGCATGGACCTGCTTTGCATGGGTCAGTAGGCCTATCATGTGGGAGTTCGACACGTGGATTAGGTAAGAAATACTCACGTAGGCTGGTAGTACGTATAATTACAGATAATGTGTGTAACGCCCTTGCAGCCGTACCTATCTCCTTGCTCACACTCGTAACACTGACTGACTGGCCGCCCACGTACCCATAGAGGGTCTTTGAATAATGCCAGGTCAGCGCAATATGAGTTCAGATAGTGACTCAGGCAGAGACGGTTGGTCGTTGAGTCAACGGTACACTGGTTACTGGTAACTGGTTACTACTACTGAGAGCTCGGCAACGCTAACGTATGTCGTCCCGACATACAACTAATACAAACTAGAGATGGCAGGTATACGGCTTGGGCTGATTCTATACAATGTCAAAGTACACAACAATTAAACATTATAACATACATAAGTAGAACATTGGAATGGAAGCTTACGTGACTGAAACTGTAATGCAATACAAGGTATACTATAGTACAACTTAAAACTCAACAAATGAACAACGAACTCAACGTTGAGATTACAAGTGATAAAAAAAAAATTTTTTGATCGATCGATCTGTATTCATGTGATCTACGGATTCTGAGGAAGGAATATATACAAAGAAAGAGTGTTTAACAGAAAGGCAGATTCGGTGCACTCAAATCTAGACTGTTAACTCTCAGAATGCAGAGAGAACATGAACACAAAAAAAAATTCTTGAATACTGATAAGTTGATACTGTAATTATTCATCTATACAGGTTATTTACATTTAACCCCAACTCTGCTAGGGTGAGATTGACATATGCAGAATGGGTGTCATCTCTGGGAGGATCAAACTCTGTAGCATTGGCTAACTCATGCTGTATTTGAGGCAAATCTGAATTGGAAGTTACAAATGATACTTGAGGATTTCTCAATACCTGTCGTGTACGTAGGGAATAACGACATTCAGGTTGATCGTCTGACTGAGTATCAGAGGAAGAGAGTACAGGATCAGGAGGATTGTCAGAGTCTGTCACATTAGTCTGGGTTGGAACATCATTATCATCACATACTAACTTCATATGATCTAAATGCGATTCTTTATACTGACCAGTACTAATCTCTCTAACCTTATACTTATTACCAGTGATATGTTCAACTACTCGATAAGG